>NC_073361.2:29350625-29680000 GCF_027580225.2 Misgurnus anguillicaudatus | reverse complement strand
GCTATAGATTAATCCCGATTAATCGTTATGCATCCCTACATGGAATCATATTTGACTTTTTTTATTACAAATAAATAAATATGACCTGATACATGGGACACTATTATTATAATATTACTTTTGAAACTCTCAAATAAATGTAATTTTAGTCTAGTTTAGTCTATACCCAGTCATTTCACTGTCTAGGTTAACTATACAGACACTATATTGTAGAGTAACTCACTTCTAGCCAAAATAAACTTGTTTTTGCTTAAAATAACTTAAGATATTCCGTCATGTAAGCAAAGTCTTGTTGGTTTTATTTATTTTTGTTCTATGGTTAGACGTCTATTAAATTTTCACTGACTTTGAGCCTAGACATCTGGGCTGTGTTTGGACGAATATTAGATGTCTTTTAAAGGTGCAGTGTGTAATTTTTAAAAGGATCTTTTGACAGAAATGCAAAATAACATACAAAACTATATTATCAGGGGTGTATAAAGACCTTTTATAATGAACCCTTATGTTTTTATTACCTTAGAATGAGACGTTTTTGTCTACATAGCGTGGGTCCCCTTACATGGAAGTCGCCATTTTGTGCTGCCATCTTTCTACAGAAGCCCTTAAAGGACAAACTTTTTACTAAGTTGTCTCCGAAGATGACATGTTTATCTGGTGCCGGCTACCGTAGCTTCTCTATGCGTTTCAATTCGTTGCAATTTGCAACCTCACCACTAGATGACACTAAAATTTACACACTGCACCTTTAAACTCAAAATTGCTTGCTGGGAAATAATCAGTTTGGATTCTTTTATATTTCAGTAAGTCCTGAACCAGGAGAGGACCCGAAAGTGACAAGAGCCAAGTTTTTTATCCGCGATGAGTTTCTGGTTAGTGTTTTACAATTGTAATACGCAGATTAAAATAAATGGGTACAAAGTATAAATATATTTGACACTCGCGTGTTTCTTAATTTCTCATTCCAGAGGATCAGTACAGAGAGCGGAGAGGGCCGTCACTACTGTTACCCCCATTTCACGTGTGCGGTGGACACAGAAAACATCAGACGGGTGTTCAACGACTGCAGAGATATCATCCAGAGGATGCACCTGCGACAGTACGAACTCTTGTGATCTCCTCGCCGGGACCCTCGTGCTCTTTACGAACGTGTCAGCGAACTCCCCTGCCCCGTCTACACCGAAACAAGGCCAAAACCGCAGACGACGAATACTACTGACGTTTATACGACCACCTTTCTGTCCTCGAGTTGCTTTTCTGTTTTTAAATGGTTATTTGGTTCGGTCGGGTGTAGGACGGGATTTCTTAGCCCGTGAATCTTTTATTTGGATCGCCTTTATTTTCGCCATTCCACGAAGCCTCTGGCTACCTCCTTATGTTTTGTTAAACGTTAAAAATTATAAAGTTGTGTGTATATACGTGCCGCCTGTCGGTTTATGAAGATCACCTTGTGACCTCCGGGAGCCCTAGTTTTACACCCTGAACCTTGACGTTCTGACCTTCAGGGCTCTCTGCTGCTTTCCGTGTCCAAACACTGAAGAGCGCCCGCGGACAGAAACAGGGCAGGGTGGGGGGCAGAGGGTTGTCAAACACTGGGAAAAGGAGAAAACGACCACGCACTCTTCTTTCACGAGATGGACACAATGTAGCATCACACCATGATTTTCTCTGTCCCGCTCGAGGATGCCGAAGGGGTCGGAGGGTGCGTCCTCATTAACGGGAAGGGGCGGAGCTTTCACAGCGGCTCTGGGAAGACGATTATCAGAGCTCGTTCATGGAGATCCCCATTTCTTATTTTAGTTTCTTAACTTGTACAGACTGTGCAAGGGTGATTTGTTTTCTTTTCCTGTACAGACTATAAAATGTTATATTATTTTGTACAACTTTATTGAAAGAGAGTAAAAAATCTACTTGTAGATCTTTGTGCCTTGATTATGGCTGTACCTGTAAATGAAGCTGAGATATGTTTTTGACTGCGCTGTACAGCTTGATGTCACCCCGTCGGCAGAAGGGACTGTGGATGGGAACCTAATCTGTAGGGTTTCGTTTCTTTCTGTTCGGTTATTTGTTTATCTGCTTTGTTTATATAAAAGAGTAAAAAATCTTTAAAAAAAAAAAAAACATGATAAATATAGGAACAAAAATCTTAAACCTGTATACATTATGCAAATTGAAAAATATTGATCCTCCTCTTACCTGCGGTTATGATCGGATAAAACAGCACCATGCCTTTCTTTCTATTTTTCCTTTGTTTTACGTTTCATTTTAATTCTCAGCTTTAAAAACGAAAACTGAAAAGTGTCCAAAATCACAACCTGGTGTTGTTTTCAGAGGAAACTTTTTTTTGGATATGAAGTATGTCTGCGATATATATTCACATTTGTGTCTGTGTGTATGTGCGCGCGAGTACAAGAGAGAAATATTGAGCCACAGACGCATGACGTGTGTGTGTGCGCGTGTGTGTGCAAGAGTGCATTGTGTGCACCCTTTTATAAATGTGCGTACATGTAAATTTATAGGTCTATATAAATATATATGTACAATTCTACATGTTTAATTATGTGTGTGTTGGTGTATACATACCTTTGTATGTATACAGTGAAGATGTGTACTTACACACATAGGTAAGCATGTCTAGGGTGAAATGAATAAATGAGAGTGCAATATTGAAAGCAACTGTTCGTGTCCCACCATTTACAACCCATCATACACCAAACATAGAAATTGATTTAAAGGTCACCTAATGTGTGAAATGTACTTTTATATACTGTTTGAAAATAATTGTGTGTCACCTGTATGTGTACACAACCACCTTTTTCATTTTTTTTAATCCTAAAAACAAGCTGTTGGATTTTTCTGTACATACTGATTTCACTTTTTCGCAGGCCCCGCCCACAACAGTCCAAAGGCCACATCAACTTCCTTACATAATTATTACCGCACGTTCATTATAAACAATGAAGTAAGATGATTCAAAAACTTGTTTTACGGTACAAATAATAGTAAAAGGGCGCCAGCAGCTCATTTGCATTTAAAGAGACATACACAATTTTTTTCAATGTGGTATAATAAATGATCTATAGGGTATTTGGACCTGAAACTTCACAGGCACATTCTGGGGACACTCGAGATTAATACTACATCTTGCAAAAATTACCATATTAGGTGACCTTTAACTGCTGGGAAGATCTACCAATAACCATCAAGCAGAATATAGTAAACAGAGATTATTTTATTGCTTTCATAACATTCTCTGTGACATCAGTTCATATTAGGATGAAATCTATACTCTATTTCACAACATCAACAACATCAGAATTTAAGTTTATTAGGTCTAATTTATTTTACGTTATCCAAAACTGCAGACCCACTGAAACCATATAAATTATGTTACACGCACACATTTGGGTTGACACAAAATAAATATTTGTTTCTACTATTCAAACAAGTTTTATATACTAGTCATTACTCCAGTAAACTGCATCTCCAAACCTTTTCAATCTTGTAAATACTATGTGCATTAAATCATGTTGCACAAGAAATACTTTTTAAAATAAATCTAAAGTCATAAAATCAATTTTGTGTTACATGGTTCTTAAGGTTAACGTCAAATAATCTTTGTAAGGCTACAAAACCCCATACGTTCACATGAACACATGCTTATAGTAAAACTAAAATGTTAAATGTTTCAGTGCAAGATGAAATCTTCAAGGTCTTGGTACTACCTGGTGCATCACACACAGCAACACAGACCTTAAATGTGACAAAATTCATATTTATATTAAACCAAAAAAGCTTACAAATTTCTTGGTTTAAGAGATGTTGGCCGTCAAAATAAATACTCTCAAACAATGTATGTTAAGCACAGAAATAACAATGCAATCTCATGGCAAATCGTACGTATTTTATGAGGTGAGATAAGGCTTTTGTTTTTGTTCGATTCAATTCGTATAAATTTTTACCAGTTACCCAACTCGTAAAAGATGTACGAATTCCTGAGATCAGGCTTTTGTATTTGTATGATTCACTTCGTATGAATTCATACGAATTACCCAACTCGTAAAAGATGTACGAATTCCTGAGATCAGGCTTTTGTTTTTGTACGATTCACTTTATACGAATTAGCCAAATCGTAAAATACATACAAATTCCTGAGATCAGGCTTTTGTTTTTGTACGATTCACTTCGTACGAATTCATACGAATTAGCCAACTCGTAAAATACGTACAAATTCCTGAGATCAGGCTTTTGTTTTGGTACGATTCACTTCGTACGAATTTACATGAGTTAGCAAATTTGTAAAATACGTACGAATTCCTGAGATCAGGCTTTTGTTTTTGTACGATTCACTTAGTACGAATTAGCCAACTCGTAAAATACGTACGAATTCCTGAGATCAGGCTTTTGTTTTTGTACGATTCACTTCGTACGAATTTATATGAGTTAGCCAATTTGTAAAATACGTACGAATTCCTGAGATCAGGCTTTTGTTTTTGTACGATTCACTTAGTACGAATTAGCCAACTCGTAAAATACGTACGAATTCCTGAGATCAGGCTTTTGTTTTTGTACGATTCACATTTTGTACGAATTTATACGAATTAGCCAACTCATAAAATGCGTAGGAATTTGCATGATTTTTTTATGAATTCATGCAAATAAGCCAATTCGTGAAATACGTCCATAATTCCCGAGATCAGTCTTTTGTTTTTATACGATTCACTTTGTACGAATTTATAAGAATTAGCCACTCATAAAATCCGTAGGAATTTCTGAAATCAGGCTTTTGTTTTTGTACAATTCACTTTGTACGAATTCATGCAAATAAGCCAATTCGTAAAGTACGTACAAATTCCTGAGATCAGGCTGGAAATAACTCTCTTATTAAATTGTCTTTGGAAATTCTATTAATATGCATAGATACTGCTTTACTTCCAAGAGTATTTCTTAGGAGTTTGTCAGGAGTCTATCCTTAGTTGTATCGTCCATATTTGCATGTTCACATATATCAAACTGCCCACTGTTCCCAAGCGCAGCTGCATATTGGATAACACGCTTGAGGAAACTCAAGTCATCAGAAAGTCTTGAATATGATATATAGGTGAGTTTGGCAACTGAACCCTTGAAATAAGAGTTGCTTTAAAATGGAATGAGCCTTGTGATTGATGTTTACTCCCAGACCTTTAGGCAAAATTTTACAAAGGACGATCCCAGCTACTATATGTCCAGATGTTGTATGCTGGAGGACAAGCATTAAAGAAGGACAAGAAGATTACTTCTACAGTTTCTCCGGATTTCTCCCTGACTACTGCTTGTCAAATGGGTTCCTCTGTGGGATCTGAAGAGTAACTTCGGTTGGTTGGTAGCTGCGGGTTTGTGCAGAAACCTGTGTTTTAAAGCTTTGCTGGCCTCCTTCCTTTCCTCTCTGAACCTCCGAGCAGTACTTCGGCTTGACCTCGAGCCTCGCAAAGCTGGATGAAGATTCTCCCATCACTCGAATGGGTATGGTCTTCTCTCGCTTCAGCCGAGAGCCCCCGCTTGCCGAAGCACCTGGTGTAAACATGCTGGAAATGTGCTCCCTGAAGGAGCCGAAGAAGCCCATGCGAGGCCTTACGGGTGCCACTGGGCGGCCTACGTTCAACAGAACGGGTTTGCCGACGACAGGTTCATTTATTTCCCTCTGCAAGACGGAGATCTCACAGGGCGTCTCAACGGCTCCGTGCTGGTCTGTAACGCTTCCAAAAGTTTCACCTTCCTGAGGGACGTAATCCTCGAGATCTTCAAGGGTGAGAACTTGATTACCATGAGTCAGGATTTTGCAATCTCGTGCACCGAGCTCATCCTGATCATCTTCTGGTTCCAGGACAATGGTTTCGTCATCGTCACCATCTAGATCGGAGATTTCTCCGCTATTTGGCATGTATGTTGTCAGCATATCGTCAACGCCGGTTGTTACTTCCGACACATCTGGTGAAGTGTCTTCTTCATTCGTTCCAGGAGAAGCTTGTAAAGTAATTTCAGACTCCACTAACTTGTTGTTGGAGTTATTAGTGTTTGGATTTACAAGTGGTGAGCGCTTGCCTGGGGAGACACCCCTTCTTCTTTGTAGCCTAGGTGATTTGTTCACTTTATACTCGATTATCTCCTCCACCTCCACCCATTTAGGGTTCCTGGCTGTGGCTCCTTCAGGCTCCTGGACATATACTGTCGGTACGGTCTTTCTAGCTGGTGGTCGTCTCTGTCTGGGCGGTTCGGGTGTGGATGTCTCAGAACGGAGAGCACCCATAGGGGAGGGTCGGGGCGAGGCGTGACGTTTCATGCGAGTGTTCTTCACCACGGTGGTGATGGTCTCCTCACTTATGATGGAAAAAGCACATTTGTTTGTACAGTTAGATTAGCACATCTCTTCAAAATTAAAGCGGCAATGATAAAAATGTTGAATGTGGCCACGAAAGGGCTTGAACTTATAAAGCAAGCTCCCTTGAAAACAGCAAGGTGTCAACACTTTACATTGTAAAGTCAACACTCAACTGGAGTGTTACTATTTTATGAAATAAAATGACAATATAGTATATATAGCATGCTGAAGTTATATGAAAAATTAAACTTACATAATTATGGTTTTCTTCGGCCCTTTCGTCTCCTGCTCCATTACTAATTAAAAAGCAAAATAAAAATGAATTATTGATATGAATAATCAAAATAAACAAATAAAAAACACAAATATGTGTTAATAAATGTTATAAGGGTTCATCTTAATTATTATTTTACTCATTAAACCTCTTCAAAGACTTTAATAAGTGAAGTGATAGCAGATGCACATATTTTGTTGTCGTATATGTACCTTCTATAGAGATGGCCTGATCCCCTCTCCGTTTTTCAGCCATCGCCACGGCAGGAGTGACGAGCTGAGCTGCACACCTGGCACTGCCCAGACGGTTCGACAGCTGTGTATCAATAATAAAGTCATCATTAGATTATCTTCATTGGTGAATGAAGGATAACAGCAAAAAAAATAAAACTTGATCGGCTTACGATAGAAATACACACATTTAAAATACTATTGTGATTATAGTATTAACCTGAACACTGAAAAGTGTGATAGTCTGTGAAAACCCAGCAAAAGTCATGATTTTGTAATTTACTGTTTTCTACATAAAATCAACTTACATCTATTCAATTTTATTTTATTTATTTAACGCTTTTCACAATTGGTAATTGTTTCAAAGCAGCTTTTCATTAAAAGAAGCAGGGGAAAATTGACAGACAATATTAGTAGCAAAATACAGCGGCTATGAATAAACTTTACAAGCGAGCGTATTAATGTCTCGTATACAAGAGGGTGCTAAGTTAAGCCAATGTCAGCTGACTCCCCGGGGTTAAAAACCCACCTAGGAGGAAAACCTCAGGGAGGAACAAAAAGTCCTAGGAGGAAAAAAAACCCTTGGGAGATATAAATATTTATTGACGTTATTTATTTATTTATTTATAAAGACTTTAACCTGAATTTCACATAATTATTAAAAATGTTTTTTCCTTTTGTCATAATAGTATGAAATCACACTTCTTGCAGTGTTTAAAGCAGGCAAGGGTCATTTTGCAGGTTCATACCTCACACTCGTATTGTCCCAGGTCTCGTTCTCCAGGGTTTTTAATAACCAGAACCAGAACTCCACTTCGGGATTCACTGTACGTCTGATACTTCTCCTGGTCCGTCAGTAGTTTACCATCCTTAAACCATCTGTCCATGGAAACACAGGTAAAATACTCAATGTTAGAAAAATGTCAAAATATGTACCCCAGTTGTCACTGAGGCAATAACCCTAAAAAGGTCCTATTACTGTATGTACCATGTATGTATACTATTGGTATCAATCAGTGGCGTTTTGGGGGCTTAAGCAAATTACAAAAAATCTTCATTGAACATGATCTTTACTTAATATCCGAATGATTTTTGGCATTAAAGAAAAATAGATAATTTGAACCCATACAATGTATTTTTAGCTATTGCTTCAAATATACCCGTGCAACTTATGATTGGTTTTGTGGTCCAGGGTCACATATTTGACTGACACTATAGGACATTAAGGGGCGGTTTCCCGAACAGGGATTAGACTAGTCCTAGACTACAACATTTTTAAGAGCTGTCCAAACTGAAAACAACTTGAACTGACATATCTTAAAATAAATCATTGCCCTTTGTTTTGCCTCAAAATGCACACAAGTAATGTTTTTAGTAAGGTATGTTTGTTAAAACTAGTTATTTATATTTCCTAATTAAACTAAGGCCTAGTCCTGGATTAAGCTGATCCCTGTCCGGGAAACCACCACTATGTCAATTAATATGATAGATGGCAGATATCAAATAATACCAGACATGCCTTTCCAAAATATCAGTGTTAACCGGGTCATTACCTTATCTTGGGACTTGGTGCACTTTGAATGACACTGCTAAACTGAGCATCCTCTCCTGGAATAAGGGTGGCATTCCTGATCTTATTCACAAATCGTGGGGGAACTAAAAAAGAAAGAAAATGGATTATGCAGGAAGACTGTTACTTCCATCACATTATGAGTCATTCTATATATTTAGGGAAAGTCAGAAAATCAGTATTCTTTTTTGATAAATAAAATGGTTGAATATTATATCGCCTTAATGTGCTAAATTGATTATTTGGCAAGCTTAAGCTCTTATGCATCATGCAATCAACTGATGGGTAAGTTGACACAGTTGTCATTTCAGGGCAATTTTAGGGCCTTGTGCAAACTACTGACCTTTGACCAGTTAGTATATGACCTTGATTAACTTATATTTTTATATTCTTTCTCTACATATTTATAAATATAACGTGGCAAGTTCGCTAGAACATGTTGATAACACAGTTGACGGTAAATTAATGTAGGCCTGCTCTATGTGCAGACAAAAATATAGATAAAATATTGAAGAGGAGAAGTTATGACACATTGTCTTTAAATTTCCCTCTAAAAAAGGAAATTACATCCCTTGATGTTGTGAGTTTGGAACAAACTATTGCTGATTTATAGGAGGTTTTATCTGGAGTAATTTCTTGGACATAAAATATTTTGCTCATGCATCTACATTAGATCATCCATTTATTTAAAAACACCTTTCTCATAATTTAATGATCATTTTGGACAAATACTTATAAAAAATATATACAGAAAAATGTATTTTAGAGCTTATCTAAAGATCAAAACCTCACATTTACCAAATCAGACAGCACCAAAACAGCAAATTCCAACATAGAATATGCCAATTTTCCAAGATTAAAGATGGGTATCTGGTGGATTTTTGTATTGAATGAATTAGATATATAAAAGTGATCATTGCTTGAAGTGAAAAGTTAATAAAAATTTAGTAAAATTGATAATAGAGTCCATGGACATGACATGTACCCCTAATTATAGAATGACTCCTATATAATCTGTGTCACCGTGCATGCTTTTTTTCTCTGCCCTTCTATCAATTTGATTCAATTACTATATTTCACAATATAAATCTTAAACCAAGTTTATTGTACTATTCCACATTAAGATCTTACCCTGTACAGTGATTTTGCCGAGTGTGCTGGCGTTGCCCGCAGAGCTGGTGGCAAAGCACATGTACTGTCCCGAGTCGTTTGCCGTCATGTTGTCTAATATAAGCGTGCAGGAGCCGTCAGGATCCTCGATGATGATGTGATGAGGATCCACCTGTACAGGACGCCCATCTGTTTGTAAAACAAAGATAGACTACAGTTAAACTGTTTAGGTTACAAGGACAACATAAGAATCGATTCAATGTAAATTCGTACCTTTATACCAGGTGACCTGTGGTTTGGGAACACCGGTGACCTTACAGGCGAGTTTAATCGTCTGTCCAAGTTCTGCCGTGAAATCGGTTAGCACCGAGTCAAAATCTGGAGGGCCTGAATAACACAGATTAGCAAGACAACGAATTATATTTTATTTATACCACGGGTCTGTTGAATGCTGCATTCTGATTGGCTGAGAAATGTTCTATGGGTGTTGATTATTTTTCTGTAAACCGCACACCTAACTTTTCAAATGTCTTAAAAATAGGCACCAGAGCAATGTTTGTGGTAACCGTGGTATAAGCGGAATAATTGACTTCGGTCCTTTGAATTATTTGAAAATAATGCACACCGCTTCGCGTCGTGCCGCATTACCACCTTGGTGTGCATTATTTTCTTATAATTCAATGGCCCGTCGTCAATTATTCCTTACGTATTGACAGATTAAAAATAAAATTATTATTTTGGATGAAAACGTTTAGTTCACTAATGCTAAATGCGTCACATAATTGTAAGTTTGTAAAATCTTTTGTTGACCTATTTATGGATAATATCAGGTCAAATCCCGTTTGCATTGCCGATTATACAGAAGTGGGTGACTTACACCACGTCGGCATGCTATAACGTTGCTGAAGATCCCGGAGGTCACGGAGCCAGGAGTTTTTCAGGATAACGGTTCGAGCCTGCAGTGTGTATTTTCTCACCGAATCCTCTCGCTCGTGCCAGATCTCAAACGCTCTCTCATCTCCCTCCACAGTCTCATTCACATCAATGTTTGTGAGCTGGGAAAACATGTTTCGAATCAAACAAGAAATAAAAATATTAGGGATGCACCGATAGGATTTTTTTGGCCCGATACAATAACGATTTAAACAGACAACTTCTGGCCGATACCGATATTAAACACTTGTATATAATACTATACAGTTGGTCTATTAGTTAGTTTATTTCTGCATCAAATTATTTTTACTGAACATGGATTGAATCTAATTAACATTCAACTGACCAACATAATAAGAGAGGCACAAATTAAGCTAAAACAAATATAATAAGACTGCATGACAACCTTCAAAGGTGGTTTTTGCTATTCAGCATTTATTTTATTAACAACATTAACTAATTTTTTACATATAATGGATTTCTTTATGCAGTTAATTAATAAACAATCGGTATCGGCCTTTCTTGTACTATTGCCGATATGCCGATGGTTTCAAATTCATCAAAAATCGACCGATAAATATCGGCGGCCGATACATCAGTGCATCACTAAAAAATATGTTTCTCATGTAACGGGAGCTGTTTTTGACAGCTTTCATACCTTCATCATGTTCTTGAAGACATATGTTTGCCTGTCTGTGCTTGTCTCTCTCTTCTGCTTGCAGATGACCACATGGTTTTTGAAAAGGAAGGCATGACGGTGATGACCTCTAGATGATGTCCGAACTCCAGGAGCGCCTTCCCAAACAATAAAAGGCCCCTACAGAATTTTTTAAAATCCAAGTTATTACAAATGATCACATTTTATTTTAAAAGGCACCTATTATGCATAATAATCCAGACATAATTGTGTGTTGGCAGCGTGTGAACACAACAACCCTACAATGAAAAAAATCCATCCTCTCCTTCTTTGTTTAATCTATATTATACCAAAACAGTCTCATTAGACAGGCCAATTTGATTCTCTTGTTATTGTGATGTCACACTAAAAAGCCCCACCCACAGCCACTGACTGACTGGTTAATTGTACCCAAAAGCTTTACTAAATGTGTTTGTTAGCATGTTTTAGCGCAAATGCCCCTGTCTAATAGGTTCTCCCAGTGCTTCCAGATTGGCGGGGTAATTCTCTATGAGGGACACGTGATGCGTGTTCTCCGAGCGTTGGGAAAGAGATGACACCATGGCGTAGGCCTGCTCCAGCAAACAGCAGTTCTGACCGTTCCTCGCTTTGTTCCGTATCATGTCCTGAAATAAAATCACAAAAAATTGTAAAGAAATTGACATTTTCAAATGTTAGTGAAGACTATTGTAATATAAGAGCATATCAAATTGGATTAAAAACATTTCTTATAATATTTAAGCATTTTTGTACAAGTAGAGCTAATAAATGTTAAAACATAGCATATAGTGAAACTTTAAGAAAGTAGTATGAGTAAAGGCTGTTTTGTACCTTCAGCAAAGCTCTGTATTTTTGAATTCTCTCCAGCGGTCTCTCAACGTAAGCGTTTATACTCAAAACAGGACCTTCAGAAGGGTCGACATTTGCCAACTCTGTGACTGTATAATCCTAATGGAAAGAGAAACGATTCAAGTAAAATTTTGATGAATCAATTTTTCACAGTGTATAAAAGTGGTACTCAAACTTTTCGGCACGTGCACCGAAAAGATACACTGCAAAAAATAACTTTCATACTTAGTATTTTTGTCTTTTTTCAGTAGAAATATCTAAATATTCTTAAATTAAGATGCTTTTTCTTGATGACCAAAATGACCTAAGAAAATAAGTCTAGTTTTTAGACCAAAAATGTACAATTTAAGTGAATTTGTGGTTAAAGGTGCAGTGTGTAACTTTTAGCAGCATCTAGTGGTGAGGTTGCGAAGTGCAACCAACGGCTCAGTCCACTGCTCACCCCTCACTTTTAAAAACGCATAGAAGCTACGGTAGCCGTCACCGGAAAAATATGTCATCGTTGGAGACAACTTAGTTAAAAAATTTGTCTGTTAAGGGCTTCGGTAGAAACATGGCGCACAAAATGGCGACTTCCACATAAGGGGACCCTCTGTGTATGTAGATAAAAACGTCTCATTCTAAGGTAATAAAAACAGAACGGTTCATTATAAAGTGTCTTTATACACCCCTGATAATATAGTTTTGTATATTATTTTGCATTTCTGTCAAGAGATCGTTCTAAAAATTACACACTGCACCTTTAAAACAAGCAAAAATATCTGCCAATGGGGTGAGAAAAAAATGTAAAAATAAGATTTATTTTTTCTTAAACACTTAATTTAAGCAAAGATCATTTTGCTTGTTTTAAGCACAAATTCACTTAAATTGTATAGTTTAAAAACTAGACTTATTTTAGGTCATCAAGAAAATAAATCTTTATTTAAGAATATTTGGGAAGATATAGATATTTATTTAGATTATTTCTACTGAAAACCAGACAAAAATACTAAGAAAGTCATTTTTTGCAGTGTATCAATGTGAAAATATAACATTGATATCTTTAATATTAATTCAAAAGATTAGCATATCAAAGACTGAAATTAATGAGTAAAATCAAACTTTGATGCTTCAAATCTCATCATTAGATTATAAGACTTTATCTCGGATTTCACAAAAATGGTAACATATTGCACTGCAAAAAAAATATTTTCAAGAAAAAATATGCTTAGTATTTTTGTCTTGTTTTCAGTAAAAATATCTAAAAATTCTTAAATTAAGATGCTTTTTCTTTATGAACAAAATGACCCAAGAAAATAAGTCTAGTTTTTAGACAAAAAATATCACATTTAAGTTATTTTGTGCATAAAACAAGCAAAAAAATCTGCCAATGGGGTAAGCAAATTATTCTTGAATTTTTCTTGACTTGAGTGTTTAAGAAAAATGTTAAAGATTTTTTGCTTACCCTATTGGCAGATTTTTTTGCTTGTTTTACGCACAAAATCACTTAAATTTGATATTGTTGTTCTAAAAACTAGACTTATTTTCTTGGGTCATTTTGCTCATCAAGAAAAAGCATCTTAATTTAAGAATTTTTAGATATTTTTACTGAAAACAAGACAAAAATACTAAGAACATTTTTTCTTGAAAATAATTTTTTTGCAGTGTGTCAACAATTTGTGATCACAATCTGAACCCACCTTAAAGTATTGATACACATCTTTCTCACTGATGATGGACTCAGCTTGGGTCTGTCCAGTAAGGTATTGTAGATATTTCTCAAAACCTTCAGAGTTTTTCAGTAGATGCATAGCGACGTCATCATCTGTGTCGCACTCTCGCAGACCAGGCAACAAAGAGCTGAAAAGAAAAAAAAACAATTTTTTGCAAAGCAAGTTGTTTTCATTCATGACAGATGCTTTCCTCCAAAGCAAGTTACAGTACATTCAAGTTACAGTATATAGTATACAGGACATATGCATAAACATATGAGCTTACATTTTGGAACTATCATTATATATGATTGCCTGATCATCGTACCTGCTGTGGAAAGCTTTTAAATCGTTGATGTTACGGAAGATGGTTTCCTTCTGGCTGGCGATATGAGGTGGTGCGCTCTCTTCTTCAACATGCTTCAGATGGTGTGATGTGAAGAACTCGACTTCCTTCAGAAACTCAGACTCTGTGTTGATCAGCTCCTGAATGAGTTGACTGGGCACACGTAAAACAGAGGCAGAATAGATGAATTTTTATTGAATTGTTTTTGGAGTAGACTAAGCTAGACAGGGTGATATTTTATTATAAAGCAGAACCTATAGTGGGGGAAATAATAAATAATTAAGACACCACTACACGATTATTTTCAGTTTTTCTGAATTTACTATTTACAGGTTTGTTTTTAAAGTGCACCTATTTCATTGCTAAAAAACAACGGTATGTTGTGTATTTGGTATAATACAATGTGTTCCCGTGTTTTATGGTTAAAAAACAAATTTTTTCCACATACCGTACATTTTTGTATCTCCACGTCCAACGCACGGATTTGAAAAGCTCTGTGTCCCTGATTGGCCAGCTAATCTGTACGTTGTGATTGGCCTGAATACCTCTGACGTCAGCCGGAAATGTGACGCTCCTTACCATGTTTGAAAGATTCGGTCACAAGGCAATGCTAACAGGAGTTAACTTACAGGCTGTGAGTCTAAAGCGAAAGGAATTATGATAATGTCGGTCTTGTCTACATCACCAATCCCAGGAAGTAAACTGTTGCCTACAATCCGTGTGTTTGTTGTAGTCCAAGAAAAGAGATTTACGTCGGAGACGATAACTCATGTCATTGTTTACTTTGGGGTTTGTACCTTTTGCATAATACACGCTTACACACCAAAGGAAATTTAAAAACGTGAATAAGGCAATAGGTGCTCTTTAAGTAAAATTATCATTTTTTGTTTGATTCTGTAAACTAGCGACAACATTTCTGCCAATTTTCTAATAAAAATAATTTTTGATTTGCATTTACTTGCAGAAAATTGATATAGGACAAAATGGTAAAAATAACAACAAAATATACTGCAAAGAAACAAGACAACAAAAATGTTATTAATCTTTTTTTTGACGTGGTCATATTTCCGCAAACATTGCGCGATGTTACCAAGGAGCGAGAGGCGAGCCTGTCATTCATTCATTCAGTCTTTATTCTAATATATTCTAGCTTTGAATCTCATAATAACTCAATGGACGGATAGGCGTTTCTTTTTATTAACGTTTCTTGGTCACAAAGTGTAGTTTTAAGATTAGTTCAGTCGAGAATATATATGTATTATATTTAAATCTACAGTCGATTAGTAAAGATAGCGCCTGTTTGAACGTTTGCTTAGTGAGATTCGGTACGTATGAGAACCAAAGCATGAGCGGACGTCAGTGTTCACTCGCCCCGCTGACCACCGCCCTCTCTGGGCTACATCTCTGACAGGGATTCCCTGGCTCTCATGCTGGCCTTGTTTGTTTTTGATGGTCAAAATGAGATCAGTACAGCAGTATTTGGTGTCATGATAAAACTATTACTTGTTTTCTTATTCATATTTAGTGTCTTTTGTGTTGTTATTGTTTTGGCGCGAGGTAAAAGTTAATAAAACTATACTTATATGTTACTATTGGTTTACCATTTCATCTTAACGAGATACGAGCACTCGGTTATTATTAGACTTTGTTCTTGTCAGTACTATATAAAACTGTTTTTATAAGTGTCAGAGAGATGTTTTTGCATGCTGCTTATAAATATACCAGTGGCGATATCTCATAACATGTTTTAATAGTCACGTCGCGATTAAATAAATGATCAATGTCCACATTTAAAAGCTGCGGTGCTTACCTGCAGTTTCACGGTGTTTTCGCGTTCTGATAAGAGATATAGCTCCAGAAAAAAACGAGTGTTTATATTCCTCTTTCCAAGTGTTAATCGTCCACACAATGTGACAAGACATTTCTCCCATTAACTTTAACGTAACATCCAAGAGCGCTGATCGGAATAATAACTTCCGATTGGGGATTCACAGACTGATTTACAAGCTAGTGAACTAATGAGACACACGGAGAGTGATTCAAAACAGCGCGGTTGTGTGTGTCCGTGTGTGCCTGCAGTTTTTCCATTCAGAGATGAGCCTGTTTAGAGGACCTCTATTCACTAGGTGGCGGAATGATACGAAGGTGAAGCGGTTACTGTGCCGTTATCAGTAGAATATTGCACGCCTCTTAGCCAATCAGATTCGAGAACCAGAAAGAACTGTTGTATAAAATATAATATAATATGATATAATATGATATGATATGATATAATTATGTCCATTGAGTTGAATCGAAAATCGAGTATAAACCGTCCTGAGAATCGGAATGTAATCGAGAATCGAATCGATCCAACACCTTGTAAATCGAAATTGAAACGATCTGGAACATCTGAATCGATACCCAGCCCTAGCAATAACCCTGATTTTTTGTCACATTTTTCATGCATATTTGCACGGTGTCAGTCTTTTAAATTGTTCTTGGGTGACTTTATATCACTCCTTATGTTTGCTTTTGTTGAAATTTAAAGGACACTGTCCACAATACATGTAGCAATGCTAATAAAATGCATTTTTCCCCACAGCGACAGTAAAATACATCATCTGTCTGAATTTACCAGAGTTTCTTCTTGTATTCTGTCTCGGTGACTTCCTCTTTGGTGGTTTCTGGAAGGTCTGTTGTATCTGCAGACAGCTACAACACAGCCAATACCCCATTGGTAGAATTTACAAGGCACAAAAAAATACAATCCACCCTTAAAGTTTATGAATGTCATTGCATTAAAAAGTAAATTTCAAACTTTGTTGTGCTCAGTACACTTAACAGACAGCTTCAATCTCTTGTCGAGATATGCAGGTGACACCCATCCCTGCCGAGATGGGGTGGATTTGGTTGGTTTGGTGCGAACCAGCCATTTAAGTGGATGAGCAGAATCCAAAACCTCTACATACTGGCCCTCTTTCAGAGCGATGGCTTCTTTACTGATGCCCATAGGGGTATAGTCAGCAGTCGCCACATATATATCAAACATCTGCAAAATAAATAAACTTGTAACAAATGATAATAAGACTGAAGAAGTAAGCTATCATATGTCTGTGAACTGTTGTTTTAATGGTAATATATATATTACCTCTCCTCTGGCATCTCCTTCATCAGACTCGGATGATGAGTCTGCGATGAGGGAAGCGGGGCGTGACCGGCCGTGGTATGGAGATGGGGAAGGTGTTTTTGTTTCATCATCACTGTCTGCTCCTGGGACACGTAATGACCCTTAAAGCAGACAGACAGAAAGACAGAGGTCAACCAATTATGTTCACTTCCACCCTCACAATATTACGCACGCATCAGATGTGCATGGATTCCCAACGCCAAAATTAATCAATTATAAATGTATATAATTAATTACAGTCGATTCTTTATATATATATATATATATATATATATATATATATATATATATATATATATAATTTATAATCTGGTTATACATTTCAGGGAGAAAAGCAACCACCTGCTATTAAATTAGATATAAATTAATAGCAATCAAAAGTAAAAAAATATGTATTCCTTAAATTCTATACTGTATATATTTGTTATTTGGGATAAAATATTTTAAATGTAATAAATTAATTTTAAAATATAATTTATATGTATAAATTAGATATAAAAATGTTAATAAACCTAAACTTGTTATATTATATAAATAATACCCAATACATTGAACACCTTATACGTTTACATGTTTGTTTCAATTGGTGTCATTGTTCATTGACATAACAATAGCCATACTGTACATGTACTGTACAACCATTAGACGCCACATTGGCCACTGAATCGCGGGTCAACGTCACCGCCATTTTGGACCGGGCGATACTGCTTATAAACACATAAATGTAAACGAGGGAGCTGCTTATCTCATGGATAAAAAATTTTATTTTACAATTTACGTGGAGTACAGAAACTGTGTCGTCTCCAGTTATTCACAATCTCTATAGTTAGACATGGAAAAGTATTTATTGTTAAGCATTGACATTGTTTTTGGTAATTCTATAAACATTTCTCAGGTAATATAATTTAATGGTACGTGAATAACGTATTCAGTTTTTTTTAACTGGTCAAAGCTTTTTGTAATCTCTTTTTTATTTATCAAATGAATTTACATATGACCAAGTAGCTTGTTCGACTTCATGCGTCGCAGCTAAAACTGACAGACTGATGACGTCAAGGTACCGCGAGAGCTAGACGAAATCAGACTTCGCATGATTTCTCGAATCATTCTCGCGGTAATTTGACGCCACTCTAGACGTCATTAATCTACTGGCGCCTTATTGACGACGCTAAGTAAATTCAGGCGGCTGTTGTCTTTATTACATTCACGAAAATGTAACTTTCATTTAAGATGGGCCACAAGAAAGTTGATGGATATACGATATGAAATTACGGGTAAAATAATAGCGCTGAAAGGTGGATACTGAGAACAAATTATGAGGAAAACTGTCCTTCGTTTGTCGCAATTTTGGGAAACGTGAGCAGCACGTTAGCAGCAGGGAAAGGTAAGCACCATCTCATTTATAACTCATTCACGTTAACATTGTTAAAATTCTAACAAACAAAGTAAAACTCGGTTGGTTTAGTTATTACAAAAAGCTGTTATTTTATGTGTCATGTGTTAAGCAGTAATTAACGTTAGGGGTTGTTAAAATATGACACGGTGTGCAAAGTTTGGGATCCGCTTGGTTCAAAATGTTGTGCAACAAATTCCAACTTACTTTAAGAAACAAATAACTGATGCTAGCCTATATACTGGTAAAAGAAAATTGCCACAGAACAATATTATAATCTTATTATTACATAATTTGACCTCGTCACCAACAAAAATAAATACTGTAGTATACTTTAGTATTTACAATAGTAAACTGTAATAAAATTCCTTGATACAAGTGTTTTTAAAACGTACTACAATAAATATTAAAATACTAGACAGTATATAACGTTACTGCAGTTTATCAATTCTTTATAGTAATTACTATAATGCACAGTGTATTACAATTTACTACAGTAAATCTTAAACTAGTGTATACTACAGTATTTTTACTTGTGGGCACCTGTAGGGTCCATCATCAATGATGTCATTGACTATTTTCTCCTATGGCTTAGCATGCACTAGGCCAGTTGGCCCCCCTTCTGTATGGTGCATTCCTTCGCGGCCCCCCAAAGAAAATTTGTGACAAAAAACTGTTCTAAAACTCAACATTTTAATAGAAAAAAACATTAAATTATACAAAAAAGTAATGCTTTTGGTTAGTAGCCTTATTTTTTAGATTTAATTACACAGAATTCATGATAAATTAATGTATTTCATAAAATGTCATAAAACTGGGGCCCCCCTGGTACTATCTCGCGGCCCCCCTGGGAACCCCGGCCCCCAGCTTGAAAACCACTGCACTAGGCCATATCATGCTATGACACCATAAAATGCTCATTTAAATCAACACAGTTTGCACAAACACCAATGTATAGTATTGCTCATGCAACTCCATAAATAAATAAGGCAGCAAGCGTTTCAACCATTTTTTGTGTATACTGAAACAGAGACACCGTGTTTGATGATTTACTTTGTACAATAAATGAGACCACTGAATGTTAAAATAAGTTTATTATGAACTGTGATGAAAGGCCCTGATTTTGAAGAACCATGACTTATTACCATTGAGCCGTACGTAATACTTTTTCATAAATTTGAATAATAGTTTGTTATTTATATTTAATGGAAATAATATTTCATTTTACCTTTATATTTAATGGAAATATTTTTTTGAGTTCGAACGTAATTGGATTAATAATAGTAATTGGTTTAATTAACAATAGCCTCAGAGGAAAAAGTCATGGTTCTGTTGTGTTACACTGGAGGTTCTGCAGATACATACTGGTTACTTTGGGCCAAGATTTCATCCACTGGAGCACTTGTTGGTTCTGTGAGCTGTCTGAATAAATCAATGCTTCAATAAGAATGAGAGTGAATAGAGGGAGGATGGATGAATGGATGGATAGTTTGATAGACAGACAAAAGAATGGAATCAGTGAATTGAAAAGTAGTTATGGAATCCAGAAAGAGGTGTTTTTTTACAAGATTAAATTTTCCTGTGAAGAGAAAGGCTGGAGAGTATAATTAAGCATCTGTAAAGTGAGTGTAAGACAGGTGTAACTCTATTTCAGTACTCAGTAGTACACCCTGTGATGAAAACTCAAAGCATTTGGACACACAGAGCTCACTCAAAAACAAAGCAAACTGCTTTGAGTGAATATTAGAGCACATTTGTAACTAAGAAGCTGCTTAATTTGTCAGTAACTGGACATACAGTAATAGAATAGCAAGCACACAATTAAATGTATATATGTACAAATATGTAAACATTCATAATTCAGAGTATTGTGGCAATGCAAGTTACAAAACATTTAGTTCATTATTAGAGATGCACCGATATGACATTTTTGTCACTGATACTATAGCCGATTATTCAGACTAATGTGTGCCGATACCGATAGTTTGGTGTTTATATTAATTTGCATTAACTAAATTAAGAAGATTGCATTTTCTAAATGTTATTCATTTATATAATATCCTTTAATATTGAACATTAAACTAGTGATGTTACTTCAAATTCATTGCATTTTCCTGTTATTTATCGGCTACGGCTATCAGCTTTTTCGATACAGTGAAAATTTGTTTTTTTTTTTACAGATACCGATTATTGGCTGATGTATCGGTGCATCTCTATTCATTATTATTATTTGCGCAAAAAGATCCAGTAAAAATAAGTTTCTCTTACCTTGAGTGATCTTGGCGGATACCATTTCTGTGATTTGCGTTGTGAGCTTTTGTAGAAATTCCTCTGAACCCACTTCACCCATGTAAGGTAGTTTGATCTCTCCTGACATGTGATCACAATACTTTATTTGTAGTGTTGCAAATAACTTTACAAATACCTGCTCACTTTAAATGAATATGAGAGCGCATTGATAGTATAAGCCAGTGCTTTTCAATTATTTCTGTCACGCCCCCCCCCCCCCCCCCTAGGAAGAAGTAAACATTTCGCGGCCCCCCAACTCTCCGCCGCGACTGTAAATAGTATAATTTATCTATAAAATGACACATTTGCAAAACATTGTATCCTTATTAACATTAAAGAAAACACAAAAAAAGAAATATCGATCAACTTACAACAAAGAATAACTTTATTAACATTGTTTTTTAGTCTGTAACAGAAAAGGCTTAAAATGCATCAATTTGCCTGAAATAAAAAAAATCAATCCTTATTTAAAGTATAATATTTTTTGACCATTTGATACTGAAAAATTAAATTAAATATAATCAATAAATAATAATAAAAACTCAAGCAGCTTATCAGCGTGATTGGGGTGTAATGTCTTCCTGAAAAAGTATTTTTCCCCAGGGTCTCGCGCGCCCCCCCCCTGGTGTCGCTTCGAGCCCCCCTGGCGGTCCCGCCCCACTATTTGAGAAGCACTGGTATAAGCAAACATAACATACAGTTATGTATATAGTAATTTAAAATTCCTTAAATATTCACCTTCGTGTGGTGGACTGATGGTAATTCCAAGAACCCTGCAAAAAATATATTATGTATAATTCTTATAACCAACCAAACTATAACCAATTTATAACTTTAGCTGTAAACCAGCTCCTTTAACCAATCTATAGCCGTAAACATTTATGTCTAAACTTACTCTGGTCCCACTTTGGCCTTTTGTTCTGGTGCTGTTGGACAGAAACGTACAAGCATGATGAAAATAAGCACAAGTGAGATTAGGTAAATTGACAATAAAAATATGTTTAAAGAGTAACAAAACAATGAACATACATTCAAAAAATGATGGGTCATTTTTAAATTGAAATCCCAGAGTGTTCTTTTTAATGTAAATCAATATTTAGATCACACACAGTACAGTCACACCAAGTATTTAGAGTTTTTTTTATAAAGTAAGTATTTATAGGATATCAAATATTAAAACCAAATGGCAGAAAATACAAATATTTCTCAAACTGATTTTGATTTAAAGTAACTACATATAATTGCTCAGAAATTTCAAAATAAGTTGCATCATTTGTTTGGAGATGTCACTTGGCCTAATATTTTCTTGTAATCAAGTATGTCTGTAATAACATTAATTCATTTATTAACCAAAAATGTCAAAATACTGCCACTGTATAAAGACTCTACGTTGTTAAACTTGGTATTATTGTTTAAATTAAGTAGTTAATATTATGAAAAAAATTACATCTCTATGTTAAGTAGTAAACTATAAGTTTCTGACCAGGCTCAACGTCCAGTCTGGCCGTGTTGACCGACTGTCCAGCACGGTTGGTGGCAATGCAGGTATACATGCCACTGTGTTCCTTTCCCACTTCCATGAGGATTAGACTATGCTGACGACCAGAACTGGCCACCTTGTAACCTGGTGTGTCTGCCTTGATCCACAAAACATCTTTCTCTGACACTTCCTTTAACCAGTTCACCGATGGAGTCGGGGAACCTTTGAAAATATTGACATGTAAATCTAACCTTAACATGCCTAATGATGGGTTCTGCTTGTCAGAATTAAAAAGATATAAAGCACATAAATACATAATACTTCAATAAGTAAACCAATAGATAAACAGAAAGTTATGAAAGACTCAAATCACCATGCATTAGCAGTTTTTACATGGCAATACCTTCCACTTTGGCTGACAGCGTTATACTTGCTCCTTGTTTCACCTTCTTGTTGCTGAACCTCTCTAGGAAGCGTGGTGGCACAAGTGGCACCTTTGATTCTATTTGTGGCAAAATACAGTCGACAAATTACATGCATGCATAACCTTTTAATATCAATACAGCAAATGATTCTGTGAGTCTTGAAGAATAATAAATCGGAAATTACAACATGGTGCATTTGCATTGGTTTGCACCATGTGATTCAAGTATTTATGATCAAATGTGCTGTATTAGAGAATATGTCGCATAATGCAGATGTTTACCTCTCATTTTTACTTGTTCAGGCATTAGGCGCTCACCAGGACCTAATAAGCATAAATTAATTAAACAGTAGAAACTTGTAGACAGTCTCTACCATGATTGAAACCAAACAAAGTAAAATTTTAATAGAAAAAATATTTGAATTAAAGTCAGTTAAAAACTATTGATTAAGAAAAAGCATACAAGTTACATTTACCCAATACACTTAATCGCGCTGAAGAATAGGCGGAGCCAGCAATATTGCTAATGTATGCCGAGTACTCTCCACTGTCCTCGCGGTTAACATCCAAAATCTCAAGACTGTGCACATCTCGCTTGGATGACAAAGAAATTCTGCTGGATGCTTGAATTGGGGTGCCATCTTTGAACCAATAAACCCTTGGAGTAGGAAATCCTGCAGATTTAAAGTTGAAAAAGGCATCCGATTTTACTTCCATAGTAAGATTTATTTCTAAGTGAAACTGAATTTCTATGGGGAGGTGTCCCGGACAGGGATTAGATTAGTCCTAAATTAAAATAAATGTGAGAGCTGTCCAAACTAAAACAACTTGCACCGACATATCTTAAAATACATCAGTGCCCTTTGCCCTTTGTAAGGCATGTTTTTTAAAACTAGATATATTTTCTAATTAAACTAAGGCCTAGTCCTGGCTTAAGCTAATCCCTGTCCGGGAAACCACCCATGAGATCTTATTAAGATTCCATTTTATCTAAAAGAAACTAATCGGATCATGAAAGTTAAAAGGGGATAAAAATGTTACTTAGATAAGCAAGTTATTAATTTCTGTAAATGTATGTTTTTTTTAAAACCTTATCAAGACCATTTTTCTATGGAATAACATGCAGACACTTCAATAAATCATATATATAAACAATATTGATAAAATACAGTATGAAATAAAAAAATTGCATACATGAAGAACACAAAGCCTACCTTTGACTGTAACACTCAATTTGGCAATTGGTGCTCCAGGACTGAGGATAAGATCATGTAACTCATCCACAACCTGGGGAAGCTGTTCATCCTCTGCTACCGACTCAAAGGCCTCTGTGTCTCTGTGCTCTGAGCTAGAAAAGAATAACTCAAATATTTACATAAAAATAGTGACATAAAAAATTAACTGCTAACTAAGATATGACATCTTATCATTTCACTTAGCTGTTGTAGTCTAATCTACACCAAATATACAATCAGTGATTAAACTTTCCTTACCTTGCCCTGATTTACAACAGTAAACTGATTTTTAAGTTGAGGCGTTGGGTTGGATTTTCCAGGGAATGTCAGTTGTTAACAAACTTTAACTAAAGTAATCTGTAGTTTTATGTTTCAAGCAGAGATGCCAATAGAGATTAGAGAGGCAAAATTGCAGCTTTAAAGTCACCATGAAACGGAAGTAACGATTGTCTTTTTGCAGTATCATGGCATATCCGATTGAAACGGTTTCTGAATTGAGAACAAAATGTAGGGCAGGACTTGATTTCATCCATCGAGAACTCATCCATTGAGAACTGATTAGATCATTGGTAGTTGATCATTGGAAGGCCATGTTGCTAATTGCTAATCCCCGCAATCTTTGAGCAGTCCCGTCCTCGCATCATTATTCGTAAAAAGAAGTGAGGTAATTTCAAGGAGGGCAGGAGGTTAATGTTTTTGATTAAAGATTATAAATAAAAATAATGAAGCGCACAGAATTAATTCATAAAAACCCTACAATATTCCGTAAAAATTTCAATTTCATGGTGACTTTATAATCACTGTGAAATATGTGCAGAAATATGAAACGAGATCTTACCTAGACACATAACCTTTAGCACTGACATATGACGATGTTTCTGTGGCATCAGCTGCCGTGTCATAATCTGAACTGCATGACACTAAAGATATGAAAGCTTGAATTAGTAATGAAATCAAACTTATTTTAAATGTTTTGAAAACACAGGAGCAAACGGTTGAGAGAATTTCTATGTTTATGCAAATATATATTAACTCTTTCCCACCATTGAGGAGTTATCTTGTCAATCTGCAATACAGCTATTATCCACCAACTTATAAAACCTGGAAGTACCGCCCTAGGGCAAACAGCTGTATGTCCGTCTACGTCAAAATTTTGTGTTTTTGAAGAAACCTAACCATATTTGAGAGGTGATAAAAAGAGAACTAATGAAGGTAGGATGAAACTTTTTTTTTTTTTTTTTGAAGAGAGAGGGTCTGTTCTTTCATTTAATATATTGTATGTTTATATGTTTAAAGAAGAAGAGCATTTTCTGAGAGGCATTAAACTTTTGTGAAAATCATGAAAAAAGCTGGCGGGGAAAGAGTTAATAAATATATGTCTTATAATATTATCTTGAACAGTGAATGAGCATCCATCGAAAGTGTTTTGAGAATGTGTGTATTTGCTGGATCTAAAGAAAGAAAGTATTTTGTAAAGCAATGCCAAAACATCAGTTTTTTTCAATGAACATGTAGACACATTCTTACTGTTTGTACATGCACTAGTAAAAAAAGTGATAGTTAACACAATTTTAGATTACATTGCTTTTTCATCTATATTTAAAGTTCAATTTTGTAGGCTAAATAACACTTTCTTTTAACAGTGTACTCACTGTCCACCCTTAGCTCAGCCTTGCTGGAGGCGATGCCACTGTCATTTTCAGCCATGCATCGGTATACGCCCATGTCTGTGGGGAGAACAGCTGTGATAATAAGCTGATGGCGGCCATCCAAGTCTTCATTGATCATGTAGTGGTCATTCTCTTCCAACAGCTTTCCATCCTTGAACCATCGCACCGTGGGATGGGGCTTGCCAGTGATCACACAGTCAAAACTGACTGGAAATCCATCCGGAACATCCTGGCTTCGGAGCTCCGTAAGGAAGATGGGGGCCGCTGGGAGGTTGGTAGGTGATTGGGGTGAATAGAAGGCAAACAAAACAAATGAACAGTACATGGCAACACTTTTGACTCATAATGCTGAATAAGACAGAAACATTGCATGCCCTAGCTTTAAAGTTCATGATCTTTCATAATTTCTGCGAATTTCTAAAGTGCTGTAGGTGCTGGACTCTCATTACAAACATAACCAAGCTTTTAACCATGCAAATATATAAAGAATTAAAGATAACAGTAAGTACATAAATATTAAAACTGCATGCAAGTATAGGAGTTGTCATACCAGGAGGTGCTGTCACGAAACCAGGCGTTGGACTTTCCTGAGTTGGGGTTAGGGAGCCATCTTGTGATGAGCCCATCTTTGTGATACGCAGCTCTACCTTAATGCCTGCTTCTATGATGGCGGTTTCAATGGGTACTCCTTGATAAGTAAACATTTCCTGGAAGCGCTGAGAAGCCACTTGAGCTTCACTACAATTATCAAAGCGAATGTAGATATACTGGTCATCTTCCCGGTATGACTGTAGATCTGGTGGTGGTAGATCTCCTTCATCAGCACTCACAAAAGGTTCCTCCTCCACATCTGGAGGAAGACGGGTACGCAAAAGCCGGCGTAAACGCTTGCTTGCCTGACGTAAAGTCTCATCCATCTCGCTTCCTGAGGAGCTCTCAGGTTCACTATCTGCACTGTAGCCCAATGTTAGTGGTCGTCGCCCAGAAGATTCTCTCGATGTACCCACAGTGACTTTCCCACTGTGTGTTGACACGCCAAATTTATTGGTGACTTCACAAGTGTAAACACCTGTATCTTTAGTCGTGGCAGCTGTCACTACTAGAGAGCAGGTGCCATCGTTATAGATGTCTATATGGTAGTGCTTGCCATCTGTTAAGGGTTCACCATCTTTCAGCCAGCGAACTTTTTCAGGCTTTCCTTCCACAATGCACTCTAGATGAATAGTCCCATTGGGCTCTTTTGTCTGATCTTTGAATACTTCTTTAAAGACTGGTCGCATGTCTTTCCTGGCCTTATAACCTTTGAAGGCTGCTTGAATTTTGACAGCAGCATCCAGCAATTCATCGCCTTTATTAGCCTCCATGAGGGGCTCCACAGTTGTCTGTGAAGCTGACTGCTC
The DNA here is from genome assembly GCF_027580225.2 of Misgurnus anguillicaudatus. Taxonomy (NCBI): domain Eukaryota; kingdom Metazoa; phylum Chordata; class Actinopteri; order Cypriniformes; family Cobitidae; genus Misgurnus; species Misgurnus anguillicaudatus. The sequence goes on along the minus strand of NC_073361.2, from coordinate 29,652,906 downwards.
AGTCATTTGGAAGTGCTCAAACAGTTTTTTGGAGGCGCTAGTCTCAGTGGAACTTTCCACAGCTCCAGAAGATTTGCTGGTTTTCTTAAGGTAAGACACCAGGCTTGTCCCACTGAGAGAGTCTTCATCAGAACTGGTGTAGAGATTAGGCTCTGGTTTTAATTTGGGAGGTGCTTCAACAGGTCTCTCCTTCTCTTTTACTTCTTTCTCAGGTACTTTACCCCCTTTTGCCTTTTCTTTTCCATCTTCTTCTGGCAGCTCCGAAATCGAATCTAATGTGGGTTCTCTGCTCATTCTTCGCTTCTTGGCCACCGCCTCCCACAGATCGTGCAAATCTCCCTCAGAAGCAGCTTCAGGAGGTAGTGTGGGTTGGCTACCCACATCTTCAGAAACTGTTGTGTTATCTTTAATCAGTTAAACACCATAGATCAGTTTTACTCATGCATTAGGTTTACATTCATACATGTAGGTCCTACAAACAGCATTTTACATTGGTTAAAATGCAGTTATCATGAATAAAGGAGTGGAGCCATTCCATATTTTGGGCCAAGTCACTCTTAAAATATTATTTCCACACAATGACAGTAAGATGTAAGGTTATGCCAAGTAAAGTACCTTTAAGGTTAAGGTTGAGTGAGGTCTTTGCCTCCTCTGAGGCCACACAAGAATAGGCACCCTGGTCTGCAGACTGAAAATCCTTTATGAGCAAAACTTGGCTCTTGCCATCTGTAACTACTTGGTACTTGACCCCAACCTCTATCTCTCTGTTGTCTTTGAGCCATGTGACTGGTTTGTTCTCTGCAGAAAGTTCACATTCCAAACGAACTATCTTCCCTTTTTGGAGCTCAGAGCTGCCTAACATTTTGGTCATGGTCACTGGTGCATCTGAAAACCACATATGCATTTGAAAAACAGTTAATGAAACACAACAAGAATTCAACAAGAGCAATTGTGTTGATCATATATTCTAAAGCTTACCAAGTTTTACGGTTTGAGGTAATTGGACGGGTTCACCAATGCCAGCACGATTAATTGCTGCAACACGGAACCTGTAACCTGCTCCTGGAATGAGGTTCTCAACCAGAAATTCAGTGTTGCACACTGGTTCTGTATGGCAGGGCAGCCAGAGGACACTGTCTACAAGACGCATCTCTACACGGTAACCCAGGATTGGGCTTCCACCATCATTGAGGGGGGTAAACCAAGAAAGTGTAACGAAAGTTGGGCCTTTACTGACCAACTCTGGGTCTTCAGGTGGATCAGGCACAGCTGAAAATAACAAAACAGAATGAAAAAGGTTAGACAAAAAGAAAGAGAACATACTGTAGGAAGATTTAGTAGTATTCCTATTGGCACAATCCCTTACTTATTACGGTGAGTTTGGCCATTGATAAAGCATCACGAGCTGCAAAAGTGATTTCCTGTGTTGGCTGAGCATTTGCTTTCTTCAAGATAAGGCTGTATGAAGAGCCACTGACTCTCATGGTCCAGCTGTCATCACGTTGAAGTTCAACACTGTTAGCATACCAAGTCACTTCACTTTCTGGCACAGCTTCATTCAAAACACAAGTGAACTCCACTTGCTCTCCTGCAATGGCCGTCTTATCCTCCAAAGGCTTGACCACCTTCACTTGCCAGGCTTAACAAGACACATTCATGACATTAAAACAGCAACATAATACAAATTAAACAGATAAAGCTGTAACATCTTCAAGGAAAGATTAATTAGGTTTTTATAAATTTAAAGTATATACCGGTATATGGTATCTGTTTGTGGTTGCTTATACAACCATAAATTACAATTTGCCAACACAACTGCAAATTTTAGCATATTTATTGATAGTTTAAAGGAAAAATGCCATACTTTTAACAGACAGAAGGGCAGTAGTTGTTGCTGTGCCAGCTTGGAATGTAACTCTTGTATTTTCACAAGGATGCACGTCTTTTAAAAGCAGAAGATGGCGCCGACCACTCTCGAAAGAAACTATCTCCACATTTGCAGACTCCTTCAGAGGCTGGTCATTGAGTAGCCACCGGCAGTCTTTGATTTCAGGGCGAGATAAGGCACATTCAAAAAGTACTTCCCCGCCATTAATGGTCTCTACATTACTCAGTTCCTGGACAATTTCAATGGGTTTGGCTGCAAGAAATCATAAGAGAGCTTTAAGCATGCTGAAAGAGCACTGTTGGACACATTAGACAAATCATTGCAATCTGGTGTGAGCAGTGTACAGTAGTTTTATTGCATCAAATAAGCTTTAATGCAACTTTTCACTAGCATCTAGCATACTGCATTGGGTAGCATAGAAAGCAAGCATAGCACTAAAAGCACATTGATGTTTCTTGCATTGCCAGCTTAATACAAGCCAACATTTCCAAATTTTGAAAAAAAAAATGTTTCAGAATGTTAGTTTAAAGCCAGCCAGCACCACCTGTCATTTAAGAATCCAATAAAATCTGTCCCAAAATGATACATGAATTAACCCTTAACAGCTTTTATATTTTTTATTTTATCTGACTTTGAATGATATTGTATGTCTGGACTGTACTGACTCTTTATGTTTGCTTTTCGGACTGCAGGTGTGCTCACCTTGCACCCTTAGGTGCGCCACCACAGAAGTCCCTTCTGCCTCACAGGAGTAAAGTCCCCCATCCTGGGGTTCCACACAGCTAATGTACAACCGCGCAACTGTCCAGTCCTGTTCCACTATTACCCTGCGACCATCGGCTTGCACAGGTAAGCCATTTTGCTTCCATACAGCCTTGACTGGTCGGGAGTACTGACAGATGAACTCTGCAGGCTGGTTCTCTGCTACATGTTGGTCCTCCATGGCACTGACCACCTCCACATTGGGATCTATACAGGATGGGTGGTGTGGGTAAATGATATTGGGTTCACAAGACCCCAGTCTATTTTGGAGTAGAGCTCTTTACCTCAAACCTCATTTAGTCCTCGAGTAGTGTATAGAGTAGTTTGCAACTACAATGCAAGGCTAGTGCATTTTTCAGTTCACATAAGACATTATGTTTTGAAGCCACTATGTTTTACAATCTTATAATCTTTCAAAATGTATTGTGATAAGCTATCTCTTTACTTCTCTACTCCAAACTGACCAAGGACATCATGGTCAAATACAACTAACAAAGGCTACTATCTGCAACATCAGGTTACATGCATCAGATGGAAAATAAATGTATATAATGAAGATTGTTAAGGATAATTAGAGTGCAAGCCAAAGCAACACCATTATCCATTTAATTTGCAGAGTGACCGTAAGGACTTCGATTTTAAATTAGTGAAGTTATGATTAAAGGCACTGTAATGCTGTAAGTTGACTTATGTATACTTGGAATCAAATGTTTTACAGTAAACAAACATGTTGATGTTTACTACACTATATTGTCTTATTATTAGATGATTATGTCCATGTTAAAGCCTTATATCAGTTCACTATTTTAATAATTAGTATTTCAATTTAGTACTCAAATAGAAGCCATTAAATTGCAGCCATGTGCTGACTGGTTAAGGTTAGAAATGAATGGCACATGGACTATATGCATCCATGAATTTCAATTACTTCCTGTATATTTTAACCAGCTGCAACATTCCCCTGCATACCAGGTTCAGGTTATCAAAAGCGTTTTAAGTTTTACATTTGTAATTAAAAAGGTTTTATCCCCCCCCAAAAAAAATCAATAGCAATAGCCTCCTTATAACAAAGAATCTAAGCGGCTAATACAAAGATTAATTCTAGGCACAGGTGACTCAAGAACTGTAAAGCAAGAGATTTTCATCTTGCTGTGGCACTACTGCATTATTTAGGTTGGATAGGCAAAGATTTTCTTAACTACAGTCTTTGGAAAACCACTTTGGATTAAGGGGCGGTCACACTACACTTTTATCATGGGATACGCAATAATTTGCATGCAATATCAGGCACATCCAATCAGTAAAGCGGGTTCCCCGACTAGCAGCAAATCGGCACCACCCGCCTTCAGATGGAGCGGCATTTACTGACAAGCTGGGCCATATCACATATATATTACAAGCGATACATCCGCGATAATTAATGCGAAGTTGCCCCGATTGTCAGTGGACCACGGCTCTGTGTAGCAAACGCCACTCCATCTAAAGGCAGGTGATGGCGATTTACTTCTAATCACGGAACCGGATTCACCGATGAGATGCCCAATGACAATGACATGCAAACTATCGCGCATCCCTCATACACATTCTATTGTGTCAGAGCGACAACCCAAGCTCGTGCGAAGATATTTTGAATTTCCAAAGTACTAAAGTTATGATTCTCAACTGCGAATTCGAATCATGTAGATATATGTGACCAGTAGAAAACACGTATGTCATGGCATGACCTTATTCTCCACTGAAAAGCAAAGATTGACGATGCCAAACAACTTATATTGACGAAGTGCTTCCCGCCCATATCCGGAGTAATGTCAGAAAAATATTTGCATGCTCAAAGTCTAGTGTGACTGCCCCTTTAGGGATATTGTCACAAAACATTTCTGAAGAACAGATTAAACGAGATTAATGATTTAGATTTATCTTCTTTAACTGATACAACAACTTAACGCATAATGCATAACTAAGTGATTTACTGTATTTATTAATTTAAGAAATTCATGAACACAATATTAGTCCATTTAGACTCAGTTCTGCAAAGCCTTTAGCAGAAGGGTTTTAGTTCCCACCAGCCCCTGCACACCGACTGGTACCTTTCACTAACAGCTTGGCAGAGGATGTCAGGGCACCCGTTTTGAACAGGACTGTTCCCGAGTCATTAGGAGAGAGGTTCCTTAGGGTAAGGGTGTGGACATGATCTTCACCTACACTTATCTCACTGAAGGTATTGTTCTCCAAACGAGTGCCGTCTAGCCACCACTGAACTCTGCCTTTTGCACGGCGAGAGAGCTGGCAGGAGAAAACTGCCTGTTCGCCCACAAACACATCTGTATTCTTTATACCCGACACTATGAGGACCTCAGTCTCTGCAGAGACCAGACATATAAATCCTTAGGTCACCACCAGTGTCATACATTTATGATGTTTGCAGTATGTCATTAGAGTTTTATGAGGACATATGTTTGATGTTCAAATACTTTCTAAAACTACCTTTTTATTTGTTTCATCTTATAGTTGAATTGGCAACTAAGATACACTTAGATACAAATAAAAGACTAATTTAGGATTGATATTTAATACCTTGGACTGTGACTGATGCTGTGGTCAACTGGTCTCCAGCATCACATGTGTAGTAGCCATTGTCCTCTGGATCCAGATCATGGACATGGAGCTCCAGTACACATCCTTCCTGTATCATTTCATATTTCCTACTGGGATAAAGCACCACTCCACTCTTTCTCCACTCTACTTTTTTACCCGGCTTAGAGAGCTCACAGCGCAAGGATATGCTATCTCCCTCTGTTGCCTTCTGGTTTTCTAATTCCTTGCGGAAGAACGCAGGTTGTTCTGATGAATAAGAAAAAAAGTATATAATATAGATGTTCAACTTTAAAAGATTGGCGAATCCCTTGTGTGCAGCTGGGCTGTGACGCTATCAACAATCTTTTCTTTGTTCCACAGTAGAGTAGGCAATTACAAAGTGGAAAGAAAAGAAATCAAGTCTGGTCTTCTCAGAACCCATTCGCATCTAATATATCGAAACATTTGAAACAACAAATGTCACAGGTTTACAAACCCATTTACCTTTTACAGTAAGGGTGGCGCAGCTTTCTGCATCTTTGGTTTTGCAAGTATACAGCCCTGCATCTCCTTCCTCCACCCTAAGGATGCGGAGTTGATGAACAGCTCTATCCTTGTAAAGCAGAAACCTGCTCCCTGCCTTTATCGTCTCCTCATCTCTGTACCAGGTGACAGAGGCCTCAGGGTCGGAGGTCATGCAGGATAAGGTGACTGTTTGACCCTCGTTGGCAGTTATGTCCAGAGGCTTCTCTAAGAATACGACTATGGACAGGAGAAACCCAAACCTAAGTGCTGTCACAATCATCACAATGTTTGCCTACAGACTTAGACACTTAGACACTTGAAAACACTTGGTACTTTAAATAGAGATTCACTGAATAAGAAACTCATATTTATGAAACAACTTACTGAACTATTAAGACCAGTAGAAATGAGACAAAATGTGATGCTGGATGTCTTAAAGAGTATTGGAACAAAATTATAATAAATTTAACAAAAGGCTACAACTTTGGAGCGTAACTGGAAAATGGAATAAAAGCAGTTAGAAGCTTTTTTGTTACTATTGCGGAAAATTAGTGCAGCTACTACAAACCTGGTAATGACAGACAAATAATTTGGTTGCTTGCTACTTTAATGTGCGTTTTACCTTTGGGTTTCTCCTGAACCATCAAGTAGGCGACGCTCTTCTCTTGACCAACCACAAAAGCTACATCGCCTGAATCATCTGGTGTGACCATTTTCAGCACTAGGCTGTGTTCCCTTCCTCTGCAGCTGATTTGATTCAAGTCATTGTTTTGAAGGTGGTTGGAGCCAAGCCACCACTCGACATTCGTAATCCCTGAATGGGACACTTCACACTTGAAGACTGCATCTTCGCCCGTTATCACAGTCACATCCTTTAATTCTTGTGTGATTTTTACATACTCTAGGGAATGGACGGAAGGAAGGGCGGTGAAGGGAACTATCAAAGTTCTTTCACAAAGCTCAAAAGAGATCTTAGTATTGCCCACTGCCAGTCTATTAAAAATTGATTATAATGTGAGATGATGTATTCCCAGTCTTGGAATTTTGATGTGACATTGCACATTTTAATCCAAGAATGGAGGACAGCACCAATAAAATATACATAACATTGTGAAATTTGAAGACTTGGATCAGGCCAAGAGACTACATAAAACCTGTCTAGGTATCCATGATTTAAGATGCACATTTTTCCCCCTATTTTTGGAGTGTGAAATGGGCAAACATTGAGAAATAATTGCATTATTACTGAGGATCTTAAAAAACAATCAAGCTTATTACCTTTAACGGTCAGTGTGGCTTTGCTCTGTTTGTCTCCAGCTTCACATATGTACTCTCCACCATCTTCTACAGATAGCTTATGGATCACCAAGGTTTGAATTGTGCCTTGCCTCTTTATAGAATACTTCTGTCCATCGGATAGGACTCGTGTTCCTTTTTTCCAGGTCACATTTCCATCTGGGATTGAAGTCTCACAACATAATGTGACATTGTCTCCTTCATCGACTTCTTGGCTTGACAAGTCCTTCACAAATGTTTGCACAGGGATTGCTGACAGGAAACAGTAAAATAAAGATTACAGTACACAGTAAAATACATATGCAACACCCCAAAACCTGCATTTTGAAAGATCTTGATATCTCTCTGCAATTTGTATTTGCAGGGACAAGGTATGCCTAAACTTAGATTTCAGAAATCAGAAACAGTTAAGAGCAGTGAAGCTATTGCAAATTATTAATAGTCAACAATGTGGATCTTGACTACTTCTACAGTACATACGATATTCAAACAAATACAACTTAATTGCTAACCAAAAATGATGCAGTTTGAAGCAGTAACTGACAAATGCAGACAACATTTATGTAGTACATCCATGAACAGAAAATGTGCTGTGGCATTGATGCATCATTTGATGGTTAGTTGCATGCAAAAACAGTTTAGTGAAGTACAAGGTCATAGCCATACAGATGTAGAGATGCATTTGGTAATACAGTAAAAGAAACAATACAGCACAGTGTACAGTATGTGTTTGAAACTCAAATGCAATATTGGGATGGTTAAAGGATTCAAAAAAATTTTTAATAATCTAAAAAGTTCATTTTTACCTTTGACCGTAAGACAAGCGAAAGAAGTGTGGGAACCCACATGGAAGGACACTGTCCCTGAGTCCTTCTGGGTGACCCCTCGTAGTGTGAGCGTGTGTCTTTTGCCCTCTTTTCGGATTTCATTCATCTCATTGTTCTGAAGTGGAATGTCTTGAAGTGTCCACTGAACAATGGGTGCATTGTCATGAGAGACAAGGCATTCAAAATGGACATCCTCACCTTCATTGACAATGCAGCTCTTCAGACCAGTTAAGACCATGATTTCAGGCTCTGTCCAACACAGCATCCCAAATGTTTCAGTTGACAAAAGAAAGCAACATACAACCTCAAGACATATTTCAATGACCACTTTTCAGCCTCAATATCAATTTAACATCTACAACATTTAGCTATTTGCAAACATACACCTTAATGCTATTGATTTTTTTTAAACTACATTCAGGGCAGGTCATGATAGACATGAGTTGGCAGGTCATGAGTAGTTATGCTAACTGCGCCAAAATCCTCTGTACTCTGCTGTAGCAGGGATGACATAGGGCTGAGGATGGTGTAGTAATAATGAATGATGATGATGAAAAGAGGATGATCAAATAAGAGGGATAATTATGAGGGATGAGGATCTTTATCAGGTGATTCCTACCGTTCACATTGAGTTTGGCAGACGTCCGATCATGTTCTGTCTCACAGGAATATTCTCCAGAGTCTCCTCCTTGCAGTTTGTAGATAGTAAGAACGGCCTCTGCCCCATCCTGTTTGAGTTGATATTTGCTTCCTGCTTCAATTACATGATTGTTTTTCCTCCAGGTGACTTTGGCTCCAGGTTTGGTAAGTTCGCATCTAAAAACTGCATTTCCCTCAGCCTCAGTTTCCAGATTTTCCAGAGCCGTTTTAAAAAGAACCGGCTGAGCTGTAAAATGGTAAGTATGTAAAACAAGATTCTAGGTCATCATGAAGTGAAAACAACGACAAAAGATATGTGATTTCCGTGTAAGCCTACCCTTTACTTCAAGATGTGCATGGCTTTGCTGATCTCCACTGTCACAAATGTAGTCACCAGAGTCAGAAGGGTCAAGATCATGTATGACCAGCTGAACGTGGTGGCCATCATGCTTGAATTCATATTTTGCACAGGGACACAGGCCAATTTCACCCCTGCGCCACTCAACGGTAACGTCTGGTTTGGAGAGCTGACACTGGAAGACGATGCTGTTTCCTTCAACAGCTGTCTGGTTCCTCAAGTCTTGTGTAAAAATGGCTGGAAGAGCTGCCAATTTAAAGATTGGTATAAGTTGCCATAGATTGACTTGTAGCATGTTGAATTTATAACAATTATCTAGACAAGTAAGATCAAGACTGCCCCTCTGGACAAATGTGATGCATTTCAACTAGAGTATTTTGATGAAAATGCATTAATTCATGAGCCATCTCCTACCATTAATCTTTATGTTGGCTGTGGTGACATTATCTCCACAATCACAGGCATAGTCTCCAGCATCTTCAAGTTTAAGATCAGTAATCTTAAGCTCAGCAGTAGCCCCAGCTTGCTTGATGACATACTTTCCTCCAGAATGGATCACCTGTGTTCCTTTCCTCCATACCACAGGAACTCCAGGTTTTGAGAGTTCACAGTGCAGAGTAACACCGTCCCCCTCTTGAACCTCCTGGTTATGTAATTCATGCTTGAAGACCACTGGCAATGCTGAGAAATCAGGCAAAGTTGTTAAAACAGTATACACCAACATTACACGAAGAGTTAATTGTAGAGATGCAGTTTTGACCACACAACAAGAAGATTCTTCGTTGTTGAAGGGATTTCAAATAACACCAAAATCCTACCATTGACTTTGATGTTGGCACTGCTAATGTTGTCTCCACAGTCACATACATAGTCTCCAGCATCCTCAGATGCAAGATTAAGGATCTTCAGCTCAACAATAGACCCAGCTTGCTTGATGACATACTTTCCTCCAGAATGGATCACCTGTGTTCCTTTCCTCCATACCACAGGAGCTCCAGATTTTGAGAGTTCACAGTGCAGAGTAACACTGTCTCCCTCTTGAACCTCCTGGTTATGTAACTCATGCTTGAAGACCACTGGCAATGCTGAGAAATCAGGCAAAGTTGTTGAAACAGTATACACCAACATTACATGAAGACATAATTGTAGAGATGCAGTTTTGATCACAAAACAAGAAGATTCTTCGTTGTTGAAGGAGTTTCAAATAACAGCATAATCCTACCATTGACTTTGATGTTGGCTGTGGTGACGTTGTCTCCACAATCACAGGCATAGTCTCCAGCATCTTCAAGTTTAAGATCAGTAATCTTAAGCTCAGCAGTATGCCCAGCTTGCTTGATGACATACTTTTCTCCAGAACGGATCACCTGTGTTCCTTTCCTCCATACCACAGGAACTTCAGGTTTTGAGAGTTCACAGTGCAGAGTAACACTGTCCCCTTCTTGAACCTCCTGGTTATGTAACTCATGTTTGAAGACCACTGGCAATGCTGAGAAATCAGGCAAAGGTGTTGAAACAGTATATACTAACATTACATGAAGACATTATTGGAGAGATGCAATTTTGATCACAAAACAAGAAGATTCTTCGTTGAAGGGGTTTCAAATAACAGCATAATCCTACCATTGACTTTGATGTTGGCAGTGCTGATGTTGTCTCCACAATCACAGGCATAGTCTCCAGCATCCTCAGATGCAAGATTAAGAATCTTCAGCTCAACAATAGAGCCAGCTTGTTTGATGACATACTTTCCTCCAGAACGGATCACCTGTGTTCCTTTCCTCCATACCACAGGAACTTCAGGTTTTGAGAGTTCACAGTGCAGAGTAACACTGTCCCCTTCTTGAACCTCCTGGTTATGTAACTCATTCTTGAAGTCCACTGGTAATGCTGAGGAATCAGGCAAAGTGGTTTAACCAGGGAACGCATCTAGTTTGATCATTTACACTTTACATTGTGAAAATCACTTTCATTGCTGGATGTAAAAATACAAGATACTACAAACCTAACAAAACAACTCAAAACACAATACTAGGTATCACACATACCTAGTACCCATGAACATTAAAACATTATAGAAAACAGCATATAGATCTCAAAACAAACACTATCTTCATTGTTGAAATGGCTTCGGATGTTAGCTCAGTCCTACCATTGACTTTGATTTTAGCCGTGGTGGTGTTGTCTCCACAATCACAAACATAGTCTCCAGAATCTTCAGGTTTGAGATTTGTGATCTTCAACTCAACATTAGACCCAACTTGCTTGATGAGGTACTTTCCTCCTGAATGGATCACCTGGGTTCCTTTCCTCCATACAACAGGCACCCCAGGTTTAGAAAGTTCACTTTGCAAAGTAACACTGTCCCCCTCCTGAATTTCCTGGTTCTGTAGCTCTTGCTTGAAGACCACTGGTAAGGCTGAAGAAGGCAAGGTTGTTGAACCAAGAACAGCATCTTGTAAGATCATTTGTTCTTGACTTTATTTCATTGCTAGATGTAAACATTCTTCTGGACAAGCTTTAATTAGTGCATTTGAACCACCATAAAAGACACACCACAACCACAGATATATAAATTCAAACTATAAACCCCAAAATGCAACTCATTAAATGACTAAACAATGCGTACCACGTTACCATTTAATATGGAACTCGTTAAAATCACAAAATAAGCATTCTTCATGGTTGAAGGGGGTTTAAATAAGCGCTTGGTCCTACCATTGACTTTGATTTTAGCTGTGCTGATGTTGTCTTTACAATCACAGGCATAGTCTCCAGTGTCTTCAGGTTTTAGATCAGTGATCTTCAACTCAACAGTAGACCCATCTTGCACAATGTGGTATTTTCCTCCAGAATGGATCACCTGTTTTCCTTTTCTCCATACCACGGGAACCCCAGGTTTTGAGAGTTCACAGTGCAGAGTTACACTGCCGCCTTCATCACATGTTTGGTTTAGAAGTTCTTGCATGAATTGAACTGGGAGAGCTGTTGAGGTAAGCACTTTTTTAGCATCTATAACAGGAGTGGGGAACCCTGGGTCCTGGAGGGCCACTGTCCTGCAGAGTTTAGTTCCAACCCTAATCAAACACACATGAATTTTATTTCCAAGTAATCCTGAAGAATTTAATTAGATTTTTCAGGTGTGTTTAATTTGGGTTGCAACTAAACTGTGTAGGACAGTGGCCCTCCAGGACCTGCAATTCAGTTTTACATGATTCTGTGGTAACAAAAAAAGGTGTAGAATCAAGGAGTGTGATGCATCCGTCTCATCAATTTATATTGTCACGCAAGTTATACAATCAGCTTTAGCACATCAAATATACAGTAAAAGAATGATCTATCTCAAATAAAAACCATTAATATTTCAGATTCTGAATGCTTGCATTATCAAATTAATAAAAAAGGCTGAAATACCAGACTGCAAAGGGCACACAAGAAATAGTTTTTTCCAATAGTTTATACCAAATAATTTCATGATCTTCATAGACTCAGTGTGTATGACATCTGACCTAATCACCAAACAGGACTGCATTATACAACTTAACAAAACCAAAAACATCCCAGTTACATTTTAAATTAATGCCACCAATGCTAATGGAACTATTCTGGACATCTAAAGCAGAAGACCATAAACTAATAATCATAAACTAACATATTTGTATAATGCACTAACTTGAAGTGATCAGCACAATAATATAATACATTCTAATGCATTCTAAGACTTCACCAAACCACTCAGCCGTGGGTGTAGTTTTTGGAAGGGAATGGGGGGATCTAGCTCCTCCAATAATCCAAACTAACAATTACAACCCACCAAATTTACCTCCAAAATTATACACCTGAACCCCCAATTTTCTTGAATCTTTCCATACCACAACTGTACTCGAGTTAGGACTCTTATGCTAAAAGCATTCTTGAAGAACAATGTTGGAAACCATAAATCTTGCCATCTTGACAATCGATTAAGACAATTATATATTATCAATACGTCCTACTTATCTTTATGTAAACAATCACTATCTACTTCTGTTTATGTAAGCAATAACTTTTAAAACCTACAGGTAAATGGACAAATGAATGGCCTTTAGACAAACCTTTTACAAAGTTAAAATGAATAAATGAGGATGCAGCGCACAAAACAAATAAACAGTCCCTTAAAGCAAAAGCGAATGCTTGACATCGCATGCTATTCTTTAGGAAAAACCATCGCTGAACATTTTGACATGGACTCATGCTGTCATAAGCACATAAAGTTGCTGTGCCACAGACAAGTAATGGACATCATTTTCATACCACGGAGTTGTTCCTGCTTTTCTCTCTTCTGATACGTAGTGTCTGTTTCAAGGGCAGCAGATGGAGTGAGGAACTTTGGAACTGCGATAAAACACAAATTCACCTAAACTGCACATCTTTATTGAAACCATAAGGATAAAAAAATGCAGAAAAGCGATGCCTTTGTCAGCCAAATGAACTATGTTGTTGCAATGACACACCCCTTACAGCGTATCTTTACTACGACACACCCATTATGGCGAATCCTCATTAGGACACACCCCTTATGGCATTATTCCTGCCTTTTGTTCACACAATGCCAGGTCAATGTTCTGACCCAGTGCTGGGTGTCTAAAATAAGCAAGCATTTTTTAGAGTGCATAAAGTTGCTGTGCCACAAAAAGGTAATGGACATCAGTTTCATACCACTGGGTTGTTCCTGTTTCTCTCTCTCCTGCTTCTGGATGTCTGTTTCAGGGGCAGCAGATGGAGTGAGGAACTTTGGAACTGCGATAAAACACAAATTCACCTAAACTGCGTATCTTTACTAAAAACCATAAGGATAAACCACAAATGCACTTAATTGAAGTGACCAGCACAATAATATAGAGCATTCTAAGACTTCACCAAACCACTCAGTCGTGGGCGTAGTTTTTGAAGGGGAATGAAGGGAGCTAGCCCCTCCAATAATCCAAAATAACAATTACAAACCCCCAAATTTAGCCTAACCCCCCAAAATTAAACTTATGTACAGTTGACAACTCAATACACCAATGTTCTTGAATCTGTCCATACCATAACTGTCCTTGACTTAAGTTGATAGAATGATATTTGAGAACAATGTTGGAAACCCCACATCTTGTCATCTTGACAATCAATCAAGACAATTACACATTATCAACACATCCTACTTATCTTTATGTAAGCAATAACTTTTAAAAACCTACAGGTAAATGCACAAATAAATGGCCTTCAGACAGCATTGACAATCACTTGCAAGAATTTAAAATGCTTTTACAAAGTTAAAAATAAATAAACGAGGACACACAGCGCACAAAACAAATAAACAGTCTCTTAAAGCAAAAGCAAATGCTTGACAGTTATTCTTTTCTCAACAAAGCATCGCTAAACATTTTGACATGGACTCATGCTGTCATAAGCACATAAAGGTGCTGTGCCACAGACAGGTAATGGACATCAGTTTCATACCACTGAGTTGTTCCTGCTTTTCTCTCTTCTGATACGTGGTGTCTGTTTCAGGGGCAGCAGATGGAGTGAGCAACTTTGGAACTGCGATAAAACACAAATTCACCTAAACTGAATATCTTTATTGAAACCATTAAAAAAAATGCATAAGAAGCGATGCCTTTGTCAGCCAAATTAACTATGCTGTTGCAACAACACACCCCTTACAGCATTATTCCTGTCTTTCGTTCACACAATGCCGGGTCAATGTTGTGACCCAGTGCCGGGTCAAAATAAGAAAGCATTTTTTAGAGTGCATAAAGTTGCTGTGCCATAAAAGGGTAATGGACATCAGTTTCATACCACTGGGTTGTTCCTGCTTCTCTCTCTCCTGCTTCTTGATGTCTGTTTCAGGGGCAGCAGATGGAGTGAGGAACTTTGGAACTGTGATAAAACACAAATTCACCTAAACTGCGTTTCTTTACTGAAAGCATAAGGATAAAACACAAATGCACTAACTTGAAGTAATCAGCACAATATAATGCATGCTAAGATTTCACCAAACCACTCAGCCATGAGCGTAGTTTTTGGAGGGCAATGGGGGGAGCTAGCCCCTCCAATAATCCAAACTAACAATTGCAAACCAAAATAGCCCAATGTTCTTGAATCTGTCCCGACCACAACTGTACTAGACTTAGGACTCTTATGTTGATAGAATGCTATTGGAAAACAACGTTGGTAACCATACATCTTGCCAATCGTAAAATCTACAGGTAAATGCACAAATAAATGGCCTTCAGAAAGCATTGACAAACGCAAGAATTTAAAATGCTTTTTCAAAGTTAAAAATGAA
The DNA here is from genome assembly GCF_027580225.2 of Misgurnus anguillicaudatus. Lineage (NCBI taxonomy): Eukaryota > Metazoa > Chordata > Actinopteri > Cypriniformes > Cobitidae > Misgurnus > Misgurnus anguillicaudatus. The sequence goes on along the minus strand of NC_073361.2, from coordinate 29,637,727 downwards.
TAATCGAGGACACACAGCGTACAAAACAAATAAACAGTCCTTTAAAGCAAAAGCGAATGCTTGATATCCCATGCTATTCTTTTCTCAACAAAGCTTTGCTAAACATTTTGACATGGACTCATGCTTTCATAAGCACATATAGGTGCATTGCCATAGACAGATAATGGACATCAGTTTAATACCACCAAGTTGTTCCTTCTTCTCCCTTTCTTGCTTCTGGATGTCTGTTTCAGGGGCAGCAGATGGAGTGAGGATCTTTGAAACTAATAAAACACAAATTCACCTAAACTTCATTTCTTTACTGAAACCATAAGGATAAAACACAAATGCACTAACTTTAATTAATCAGCACAATGTAATGCATTCTAAGACTTCACCAAACCACTCAGTCATGAGCGTAGTTTTTGAAGGGAATGGGGGGAGCTAGCCCCTCCAATAATTCAAACTAACAATTACAAACCCACAAATTTACCCCCCAAAATTCAACTTATGTACAGTTGACACCAAAATTCCCCAATGTTCTTGAATCTGTCCATACCACAACTGTACTTAAGACTCTTATGTTGATTGAATGCTATTGGAGAACAACGTTGGAAACCACCCATCTTGATAATCAATCAAGACTATCACACATTATCAACACATCCTACTTATCTTTATGTAAACAATAACTTTACGAGGACACACAGCGCACAAAACAATTGAACAGTCCCTTAAAGCAAAAGTGAATGCTTGACATCCCATGCTATTCTTTTCTCAACAAAGCATCGCTAAACATTTTGACATGGACTCATGCTGTCATATGCACATAAAGGTGCTGTGCCACAGACAGGTAATGGACATCATTTTCATAGCACTGAGTTGTTCCTGCTTTTCTCTCTTCTGAAACGTGGTGTCTGTTTCAGGGGCAGCAGATGTAGTGAGCAACTTTGGAACTGCGATAAAACACAAATTCACCTAAACTGAACATCTTTATTGAAATCATAAGGACAAAAATGCAGAAAAAGCGATGCGTTTATTAGCCAAATGAACTATGTTGTTGCAATGAAACACCCCTTAGGGGCCAGTCACACCAAAAGCGCTTTAAACGCTTGCAAACGCAAGGCTCTTTTTTAAAAAAGAGCAGTGCGACGCGGCTTTTCATATTGCTAAGCAACCACCGAGTCAGCTGTCTTGTCAATCAAATATTGAAGCGTGAGCGCTCTTTTGCTGTTAACTGTCATAGGAGGTGCACAAACACGCAGGAGAGAGTGAGCGAGTGGAGTCCGGTTCTTCAAAACAACTGTAAACTTCCCTCACCACAACGTAAGGCCCGCCTCTCCCCTCATTCGATTGGACAATGGAAAGACGCGAATGACGTCGGGCGCTTCTCCGCTCTCAGCGCTCCTTCAAAAACGCATGCGCGGCAGGCGGCAACAAACCGCAAGGCGCTCGGCGCGCATAAACAGCGCGCAAACGCGCCCTGCCCATAGAATATCATTAAAAAAGGCGCCTGCAACTGCCATAAACGCTTTTGGTGTGACTGGCCCCTTACGGTGCATCCTTACTACGACACACCCCTTACAGCATTATTCCTGCCTTTTGTTCACACCAGGCTGGGTCACTGTTGTAACCCTGAGCTGGGTCAAAAATAAGCAAATATTTTTAGAGTGCATAAAGTTGCTGTGCCACAGACAGGTAATGGACATCATTTTCATACCACTAAGTTGTTCCTGCTTTTCTCTCTTCTGATACGTGGTGTCTGTTTCAGGGGCAGCAGATGCAGTGAGGAACTTTGGAACTGTGATAAAACACAAATTCACCTAAACTGCGTATCTTTACTGAAACCATAACGATAAATAATGCAGAAAACGCAATGCCATTGTGAGGAAGGAAACATGGCGGCGTCCATGCACAAAACTTGTTTTATAGCATGATTCACTTTTTTGTATGCATTGTATTAATGAAAGCCTAAAGCGATCGAAACAGCTCAATATTGGGCATCTATGCAAAAAGAAATCAGACTGCTGATCAAGAAGCCATAAAGCACAGATCTGCACATAAGCTCCATACCACTGACTGATGCCTCTTCAGTTGACTGCTTTTGAAGTCCTGGTTTGTACGAAGCCTTCAGCACTGTGACAGAAGATGTTCTGAGATGTAACTACCAATTTAAATAATTATCCCAAGAAATGTTTAAAGCAGACATGTATCCAAAGCCCAGCCATGGCACAAAGTAATCTCCAGTGTAATGTAATGCGAAGTCATATATTTTAACCTAACTCAGTTGTTTATGTATGCTGACAAAGAGAAAACAAGCCATACGTTTGAAACGGCAACAAACAATGATAAAATACACCAAGTATAGCAGACAAGGAACAGAAATTATTCGAAGTAGGCCTACTCAAACCAACACACTTCCAAACTGTTGACCTACAAATATCCGAAGCACATTCAGCAGTAGAAATTGAAAAACATTAATATTAAAATCGGTCCAAAATATTTTTATGTTTGCCAGTTCACTCAAAATTTGACAATAGTCATGTAAAATTATAGTATGGGCAACAGAAATGCAAGCAACAAGCTATAGACAAAACCGACAGAAAGTACAAGAAACACATTTGAGGCGAAACTAAAACAGATGTCTGTCAGACTATGGCATAACAGCACAGCGGGTAGAGTCACAGCGGGATACAACAAATTGTTTGAAAGTTATATTTGCACATACAAGCAAAAACATTGCAGAATGAATCTGTCCCATCAATCACTCCTGGATTTCTACATTACTTGTAGAAGCATGTGAACATACTGTACCAAAACAAACGGTTGTGAATATACAATAGGATTCAAGCCTTTGCAAAGTGAGAGACACCTGAAATTAACAACTAAAGTATATATATTTGAAAGTAAAACCAAAGGAAAATTATGACACCAAGCAGAGAAGGAAAAATACAAAAATGTGTAAAGAAAATAATGAGACCACAAAAAGAGTTGTACGTCTGTGTAAAACCATGCAAATAGCAAGTAACCAGAGAATTAGCAAACTATCTTAAAGACAAGCACAGCAGAGGATGGTGCTGTACAGAGATATGTTAGGATTAATGTCAGGAAAACATGACATTTTACCCCACAACCAAAAGAGAAATTAAAAACAACGCTTTATAATAAGGTTGTTTTTGTAAACAATAGTAAATGCATTAGATAATATTAACTTACAATGAGCAATATAGTTTATCAGTTAAAACATTGTTAAAATGACTTTCTTACTTACTAGTATTTTTGTTTTTAGTAAAAATATCTAAAACTTAAATCAAGATGCATTTTCTTGATGAGCAAAATTACCTTAGAAAAGTCTGGTTTTTAGACAATGTTTAAGAAAAAAGTTCCAGATTTTTTGCTAGGTGTATTTTCCGGACTAGTCGCTCTGGAGTATAAGTCGCATCAGTCAAAACTGCGTTTTGAAGGGGAAAAAACAAATATAAGTCGCACTGGACTATACTGAAAGTTGCATTTATTTGATTATTAAAATGATTTTACAAAATCCAAGCCGAAGAACAGACATTTAATCTGGAAAGGCAAGTTATTCAACTAAACAATGGTACACAGAACAGCAGGCTCAATAGGTGTCCGTACATGTTAAAGTAACATTAACAGTTATTTACACAATAAACAAAACAGAACATACCTGTGAGGCTGAATAGGCTAAATTAACACGACAAGTCAAATCAAGTTAAAAAATGTCCCGAACTAAATCCAATTACATAAATACAGGAGCAGCACAGACCAGGCCGGTAATGGTTCCTCTTGGTTCATATGAAATAATTTTGATGTATAGGTTGAACCTGACTAGAAGTACCAGGACCTACCAAACTATGAAAAAAGTGTAATGGTGCGTTTAGGTCCCGCGGCGCGGAAGAGGCGTTCGGCGCGGAGCGGAAGACGCGTTTCCGCCTCATTAGCGCGTGAAGCTCTTTTGTGGTGCTTTTGTGCATTTTGCGGTTCACGCGAATTTGCGGCTGAAAAAAAATTTGAACTTTGGCAGAATTTCGCGCCGCGTTAACCAATCAGGAGCCTGCCTGCTGCTGTGGTGGCAGCCCCGCCCGGAGTCACTCACTCAACCAAGGCTTGATATTGTCCGTGCGCAGTCACCCGGAGCTATACGACACAAGTTTTTATTTCTATAGAGGAGACAGGAATAAAAATTACCTTGCTTGGAAGAGAAGAGTGTCAGTAAGGACTTTGGGCAACCTGGTAAGTTGTAATACACACTTCAAATTTGAGTCACGTGACGTTTATCGACTCGCGCCGTTTCTTTTCCACCTATAGTAAGGTTACCAAATACAAACTGGTAACTCTCTTGATAAATGCACAATCAACATCAGTCATTTTGCAAACAGACACTCGCACAGCAGTTGCCCCTCCCACAAGAAGCGGATTTTGCCTCGGACGCGCGTCAAATGCTTGCTTTTTCCGCGCGTCTACTCCGCTCTACACGCGCGAATGCATTCAAAGTGTTCAAGCGGCAAACTAGGCGCGGTAGACCCGATTTTGACGCACAAAACGCATTTGGTGTAAACTCAGCATTATAGTCTGGAAAATATGGTACTCCATTGGCAGATCACAAAATTTATTTTGACTTATTTTCTTAGGTAATTTTGCTCATCAAGAATTTTTAGATATTTGTACTTAAAATAAGACAAAAATACTATTTTTTTGCAGTGTTGCTACCAAATGTAACTCAGTTCCAAACAATACAAACATTTTGGCTTGTCTGAGACTCATGCCAATTAGGAGAGAATCACTTATAGTTAAAAACTCCCAGAAAGAATAAGAGTGGTTCTTACCCTTGATCTTCATATTGGCTGTGCTTTTCTTATCTCCACATACACATGTGTAGTCTCCTTCATCATCAGGTTTAAGATCATTGATTTTTAGCTCCACCTTTGATGCAGTTTGCTTAATGATGTACCTCCCTCCAGACTGGATAACCTGGCTTCCTTTTTTCCATTGCACATGGACGCCAGGTTTGGAAAGTTCACAGGACAGGGTAGCACTGCCTCCCTCATCACACTCCAGGTTCTTCAGCTCATGTGTGAAGACCACTGGCAGTTCTAAGGAACCAAGATGGAGGATATTGTTATGCTGCATATACACCAAAGCGAAGCATTGGGTTCCTCGCTCTAGATTACTTGCGTGATTTAACTTTGTTTCATGCATATTTTTCACTTGAATTGAGTTGAACGCGAAGACGTGTTTCAGGCGAATAGCGTGTGTTTGAGTTGAGTTCGAGTTTGGTTTGTACGCCCAATTACACAACAAAAGAAGAATAAGACCGCATGAGCAGACCTTCGTGTGGCTTTCTAACCTATAACAAAAATGTTTTACAGATTTGGTGTCATGCAACCCCACTAAGCAAGCAATGACCGTGCATAAAAAAATTCTGCCATAACTGTAATAAAAAATCCCTGAAAATGTCCAACTTCAACTAACAATATCATAGACATAAACATTCTTCAAAACAGGCAGTGACATCATGCATGTTCATTCAATATATTAAGTCATTCCTACCATTGACGGTAATGGTAGATGAGGTTTTGTTAAAGCCACAATCACAACTATAGACTCCAGCATCTTCAAGTTTGAGCTCAGTAATCTTCAGCTCAAAAGTAGATCCAACTTGGTCAATGTGGTACTTTCCTCCTGAATGGATCACCTGTGCTCCTTTCCTCCAAACCACAGGAACTCCAGGTTTAGAGAGTTCACATTGAAGAGTAACACTGCCTCCTTCTTCACACTCCTGGTTTTGGAGTTCACGTTTGAAGATCAGAGGTAATGCTAAGAAGCAATTGCCGAATTTGTTAGTAAGGGTTTCTTTTGTACAAAAACAAAAGAATTTTGACATGCAAAGCCTTACACAAAAACAAGACACAATATAGGACACATTGAAACATAAGATTGTACTCAACAAGATGTTGTACCATTCATTGGTGTACTCTTACACTTAACGTAATGCTATAAAAATCAAGGTCCCTTCTGGCCCAAACCAGTAATGGTTAAATATAAGCTTTAAATATAATGCTTTGTACTCAGTCAACATGGGAGACACGTGGTTATTTAAAAAGTTGAATAATCTCATACCCTTGATCTTAACGTTTGCTGTTGTCTTTTTGTCCCCACATAAACATGTGTATTGTCCAGCATCTTCAGGTTTAATATCAACAATCTTCAGCTCAACAATTGGTCCAGCTTGTTTGGTGGAGTACTTTTCTCCAGAATGGATCACCTGTGTTCCTTTCCTCCATACCACAGGAACTCCAGGTTTAGAGAGTTCACAACATAGCGTAACACTGTCTCCTTCGTCACACTCCTGGCTCTGTAGTTCACGCTTGAAGACCACTGGTAGTGCTGAAGGGCAGTTGTTTGTTAAATTAATTCAATGAAGGCCCAATGTAAGAGCTCAAATGAGCTCATGTGGCTTGATTACATACAGTATGAATTGAGAGAAAGAGGACCCCTACCCCAGATCTTATACCCACAGAATTTAGTCTAAATCATATACAAAAAATGCACATAAAGTAATTAAATAGGCTTTTATCCATACCGTTGACAACAACATTTGCTGTTGTCCTCTCGTTTCCACATTCACAGACATATTCTCCAGTATCCTCGATCACTAAATCTGAAATCTCTAGCTCAAACACGGTGTCCTTTTGTGTTATCTTATATCTGCCACCATGTTTAAGACTTTCGCCTCCTTTCTTCCACTGCACTTGGCAGCCGGGTTTTGAGAGCACACAGGAAAGCAAGACTTTCCCACCCTCTGTGACCTGTTGGTTCTTCAGCTGCTCTTTGAACTTTGCAGGTACCACTGGAGAATTAAGAAGGACTTCGTTAAAATTCAACATATTTTTTGTTTACGAAATCCAGGATGGAGTAACGATGAGATGCAGGTAATAAATCAAGCTCTTTTCTTCATTAGAAATGTGTTTTGAAAAGCTAACAATGTCATAAAAAGACTACAATTCAAACAGCAACATGCATGTATAGATTTCACTTGTAGCAGGTAAAACGAGCATTTAACCAAAGAAAGCTAAGCAGATCAAATGATGCATTGAGAGGCAGAAAAATCAGCAATTTCAGCACACAAAAAAAATGGTACCCTTGATCTTGTTTCTATTCACTTCTTAAAGTCAGTCTCTTACCTTTTACCGTTAACTTTGCTGTAGTCTTCGCAGAGCCAATGTCACAGGTGTATACCTCACTGTCGCTCTTCTCAAGATCCTTCACTTTGAGGATGAGGACCGTCCCCTTTTGTATCAGCTCGTACCTTCCTCCTGTCATGATCTCCTTCTTTCCTTTCAGCCAGGTGACTTTAGAGGCAGGGTGGGCGGTCTCGCATTCAACAGAGATGGTACTTTTCTCTTCCGCTGTGGCGTCATTTAGCTCACAAATAAATTTGTTGGCCATTTCTATAAAGAAATACCAAAATAAATACACTTTTAAGAAGTACAGCGATTTTATTAAGGATAAAGAATGATATCCTTGCCTTTGATTTCAAGTTTAGCCTTTGAGGTTGGACCACCAGCAACTTCACAGCTGTATTCCCCAGCATCTTTGTCAGTGACATTGCGGACAGTCAGCTTTACGAGTGTCTGTGCCTGGCTGATCTCATATTTCTGGCTCTTCCTTATAGACTTGCCATCCTTGGACCACTTCACCTCCAGTCCAGGTTGAGAAAGTTCACAGGAGAATGTGGCATCTTCACCAGCTTTGACACTGACACTTTGAAGCTCTTTGGAAATAGTAGGAGCTTCACCTGAACAAAATAAATAAGACATGCAGTTTTATGTGTAACAGGAGTTATCCAGTTCATTGCCATGTTGGTACAAGCTCTGCTTACCTTCAACAGACAGAGTTGCCTTTGAGCTCAAGTCCTTGAGGTAAAAGATCAGCTCACCAGAGTCAGAAGCTGAGACTCCTTTGATTGTTAAGGTGTATTTGCGTCCTCTGCTGCTTATTTGAAACCGTCCGCCATCAGTAATAGGTTGGCCTTTTAGACTCCAGGTACACTTTTCTGAGCTTTCCCTGGACAAGATGCACTCAAATGTGCAGCTTTCACCTGCTTTGGCTTCTACTGACTTCAGACGCTTGGTAATTCCGATTTGGATATCTGGGGTTAAAGCAAAAAGATTTGTAGAAATACCAGCAAAGCAATGTCAGACCTTTACGAATACAGCTACTGGAAGTTAAAGGTAAAATAAGTCATACCTCTAACAGTGACTTTCGACTTGGCTAGATCTGTTCCAAGATCACAACTGTACTCCCCAGCATCAGCTTGAGTGATGTCATGGACAATCAATCCCAAGGTCTTGCCGTCATGGAGAAGCTCATACTTTTTGCCTGCTTCTAGGACTGTACCATCTTTACGCCACACAGGGGCAACCCTGGGTTTTGAGGCTTCACACTTGAGAGTAACTGTACCCTTCTCCTCTGCAACCACATCGTCCAGCGACTTCAGGAATACAGCCTTCTTCTCTGGATATAAGTAAAATAAAAGTATGTCTTTATGTCAAAACCTGCCTTCTTTTTCATCTAAGAGGTAGGTGTTTTCGATTTTCTGTACCCCTGATTATTATTGTATTATCTATTTTTACCTTTAACCTTTAACTGGGCTGTTTCTGTCACATCCCTTACGCTGATGGAGACCTTCCCACCATCCTTAGGGGCAAGGTTCTTGAGAGTAAGGGTATGGGTCTTATCCACATGGGTGATGGAATTGACATCATTGTTGAAGAGTGGTCTGTCATCGAGCATCCACTGGACCTCCTCATCAGGATAGTTGACTTCACATGTAAACACAGCATCGCCATCTTCATCTATCTCCAGGTCTGCTAGATGCTTTGTGATCTGGATTTTACGCACTGCATATATGGCAGAAAAAACGTGATCAGGGTGATATTTTATTTCATCTTCCTAAACTTAAGACTGTCCTCAGCACTTAAACATATTAATAAATGTATTAACAAACTGATAAAAGCCTTAAAAAAGATTAATACTTAAATTATTTTAGCACCACTACAACCTACATATGAAATAAGTGCTTGGACTAGTCTAAGCCAATCGACCTAGCTCAAACAGGCTAGATGTATAAAGGGTATTCAATTTGAAACAACATACTCTAAATGCCTTCTCTATGACTTTACCTTCTACTTTGAGACTGGCTTTGGTCTCACAGACCCCAACCCGACAACGATACTCCCCAGAGTCCTCTGCGCTCAAGGTCTGGATGGTCAGCTGCAAACTGGCGTCCTTTTGCCTTATTATATACTTGCTAGAAGCCTTCAAAGCAGTTTGGCCCTTAAACCACTGCACTTCTTTTGGTGGGGCAGAAAACTTACAGCACAATGTAATGGATGTCTTCTCTTTCGCTATCGCATCTTTGAGTGGCTCCAAGACTTCAATAGGACGCTCTGGGGGATAATATGAAAAGCCACTTTAAAACGTGAAGAGACTTTTTTCAACTCTCGAAGAGAGTTTTTTGAAAGGTGGAGAATTTGGTTAGTGGAAGCCACATGCATAACCTAATGTGTGGTTCAGTTTCTTAATTTTTTTTTAATTATGACTTTCATCATCTGCAATGTTTCTAGTTACATCTTTAGCGATTTTGCCAAAAAAGTTTGCACGCACTTAGAGGGTTTTGCTGCGAAAGACAAATTTGTTAAATACCAATAAAATTACTAAAGTGAAATTAAGACATTTCATTTACTGACTAATAACCTTTTCATTGCCATTAAAGGTAGGTTTACAAGAAAACTCTTGTCACAACTTGTTAATTGTTAATCGATACTATTAGAATCAAATGAGATTATTTAGAATCCGAGTTAAAGAAATATATGCACATCTACTTGGGTTGCATGTAGTTCTTCATAAACCAATCCTTTACCTTTCACTTTGAGCTCAGCTGTAGATTTGCTTTTGCCAGCAGTGAACTGTACAGTGCCCGACATGGCGACTTTGGTCTTCTTAAAAGTAAGGCGGTGCATGGTTCCTTCTTTCTCTATCTCGATATCCGCACTCTCCTTCAGCTGTTCCCCATTTAGTGTCCACTTCACTGGCTTAACCGTCTCCACGCTCACCTCCACCTCGAAATGGGCGGCAAAGGGCTCTGTCACCTCTACAGGACTCAGCTCTCGTACTATGCTGATCGCTTGCTCTAAAGTTGTGATGAGAAAGTATAGTCCTCAGAATCTTTATGTTTATTAAAATTGGATGGAAATTAAATTTACATTAAAAGTAAATGAAACATACATAAACACATCACATACCACGTTTCATAAAAGGTTCAACTATATTGCAGATCATAAGAAAACTGATGCATGTTTGATGAATGCAGTTTTCATCCTAAAATGTAATCATTACAGAAAAAGATATTTTTACCCTCTACAAGCAGTTGACATGACGTCTTATCATCAATGGCATCACACGTGTATGTATCCTCATCATCTGAGTCCACGTCCATGATGGTGAGCTTCCTGTAGATGTCCTCACTGGTAATCTCATGCTTCTTGCTGGGTTTAATCTGAGTCTTGTTCTTGTACCATGTGACTTTAGCACTGGCCCGTGACACGTGACACTCTAAGTATGCTTTGTGTTTGTACATGGCGATTTTCTCCCTCAGTTTCTTCACAAATCTCACAGGCAGCTCTGTAAAGAGTAAAAAGGACCTTAGGGTTCTTGGTAGCTTGAAAGTAGGATTTGATGGACAACAGTACAAGCACACCATCAGATTTAATTTATTATTTTTAATTCTAAATGCAAAATGTATTTATCCAAATCATGAACCTTTAACTTTCAGTTTAGCAGTCGATGATGCCTTCTCAGCTGTGAACTTTATCACGCCTGCATCCTCAGCCTTCACAGATTTAAAGAGCAGAACGTATGTCCTATCTAAAGTAGAGAGAGATTTATTGGATTGGTGACTTATTTGAATTTATGATTTGTAAGCCCCTGCAAACTGCTGTTAATTCAGTTCAACTCACCCTCCTGCCTCATCTTTATGTTGTCTCCAGCTTTGAGTTTTGTGTCTCCTTTGTGCCATTGAGCCTCTACCTCATCGTGAGAGATCTCACAGATAAACGATGCACTCTCCTTCTCTGTCACCTCCAAATCCTGAAGTGGCTTCACAATCTTAATATCGCGAGCTGTGAGATTGTAAAATATTATTTTGAGATGAACTATTCTAATGACTGTCCAATTCAGTCTACAAAAAGCTTATTCATCATTACCATGAACAGTGAGCTTGGCGGAAGTGTTGTCATCTGTTGTTTTACATATATATTGACCCTGGTCCTCATAGGCACACTTGTGGATGAGTAGACTGCGTTTGTTGCCCTGGGAATGGATGCCATATTTCTTTCCTGGCTTCAGTTCCTCCTCATCCTAGCAAAGTCCAAATGACACTTTCTTTGAATTTCATATAATTAGATTTGTTTAATTTGATTTGATTGTATGGCTAGATAATGTTTTATTTTTGCAATTGTGAATCAAATACAAATACCTTAAACCACTTAACATCTGCGTTTGCTCTTGACACCTCACATTCAAAAGTGACTTTCTCCTTTTCTGGACAACTGAGATCTTGAAGAGGTCTGAGGATTTTCGCAGCAGGTTCTGTACACACAACATTAAAAATTATGTTTTCAATGGGGCTTTTTATCAAAGTGATGAACACAAAGAAAGAAATTTTGAGGAATGTTTGTAACCAAACCAATCAGAAGCAACATTTACTTCCATAGTATTCTTTTTCCTACTTTGCAAGTAAATTATGCTTTTAAACGGTTTGGTTACAAACATTCTTCATCTTCCTTCGTGTTCATCAGAACCAAGAAATTTATACAGGTTTGTAACAACATGAGAGTAAGTAAATGATGACAGAATTTTCATTTTTTGGTGAACTAACACACCTGTAATTATGAGTTTTCCAGAAGTATGAACATCCTCAGCCTGGAATGTAATTGTTCCACCATCACTAAGCTTTAACTGGGACATAGTCAGGCTGTGCTTGTTGCCCAGTGCTGAAATGAGGATATTGGATGCTACCCGTAGTTTCTTGCCATCTTTACTCCATGAACCTTCTACATCAGCCTTGCTGAGCTCCACCTCCATTGTAACAGTATCGTTTTCTTTTACTTTCATCTCTTTCAGGCCTTTAACCACCTGAATCTTCTTAACTGTATTTGAGAACAACAAAGAAATAAATAGGTGAAATACTTGATGTGCCCAGTACATAGATCCTTGTTTGCTTGGTGCTATTTTTATTGGGTTATAAGTGATTTCAACTGATGCAAAATATCTCAACATAACATCAAACAGTATACAAACAACTTTAACATTTTAAGGAAACCGTACTCTCTACTGTTAGTTTGGCCTGGGTCTTGTCATCCAGGGTTTCGCAGGAATAGTGGCCTCTGTCACCATATGCCACACTCTTGAGGACCAGAGTCTGCTTGGCACCATCCACATGGATCTCCATATTTCCACCGGGTTGTAGTACCACACCATTTTTCATCCACTTGACATCTGTAGAGGGTTTACTGAGCTCCACTTCGAACCGAACTGTATCCTGCTCCTGAACTGTAATATCTGCAAGCTTCTTTTTGAAGGTCACAGGAAGCTCTGCAACAGACATCAATGAAAATTTGTCTATGCATTTGCAGTGATATGCACACGTTTTGTCTCAGTGTTAAGAGAGACCTTGCTACTTTAAAAATGCAAATGAAAAGAGTCATAAATGTATAGCCCTGTATATTCTCAGCTGTAGTTCTTACGTTGTACTTGCAGTGTGGCTTTGCACACTTTGCCTTCGGCATCAATACTAATCTCTCCTGCATCCTCCTTAGTAACAGCCGTGATGGTGAGGGAGTGACTGCTTCCTCCGTGAGCAATCTTAAATTTAGGACTGGCTAGGATGGGAACATCATTACGCAGCCATTTGACAGATACATCGGAAGGTGTGATGGAGCATTTAAAAATGGCATCTTTGCCTTCATTTGCAACCATGTTGTTTAGCTTGGTAGTGAACCTCACAAGACGTGGGGCTGAAATGTGATGAATAGTTGGAAAGTTAGATTCAAAGGCTCAATATATCCATTGCTTAAAACAAGTTGAATTGGTTGAGTTGGTTCATTTTAAATTGCAACTTTCAATACGCAGACATGGACATTGATGACTTACCTTTTGTGGTAACTTTGGTAGAGGTCTTGTCATCTTTGCATTCACAGCTGTAATCCCCTTCGTCTGCCTGAGTCACAGCAGACACAGTCAAGATGCAGTTGGTGCCATCGGTACGGATACTGTACCTGCCACCCGGCTTGATTTCCTTGCCATTTTGCCTCCAAAGAACGTTAACTGTTTCTTTGTTGAGACCGCAGGAAAGGACCATGGTGCTTTCTAATACTGCACACACTGGCTGCAAAGGCACCACAAACTTTAAAGGTGTCTCTGTGGATAAACAGTAAAAACATGTTTGTGATCCTTGAAGAATTAAGTTGAATATGCCTTGTGTAAATCTAGCAATTGCTATCAGAGCTTCGGCTAATGCCCTGCAGATACTTTAGATGAACAAATGGAGGTCATGCTGCATGGTGGACTTTGATTCATATAGTAGTTTTAACAAAAGATTTTAAATTGCTGAGACTACTGCACATTAACTCTTAGGAGATGACTCAATAATTATTTATCAAACACTGCACATTAGCTTTTACCTTTGACCTGAACCTTGAACTCCATCTTGTCATCAACAGTCTGGCAGGAGTACGTGCCAGTGTCTTTGGTTTCAGAAGACTTCACAACAAGGACACGTGAGCGACCTTCTTGTTTTATCTCATACTTTGATCCTTCTTTTATTTCCACACCATCCCTGAACCACTTGACATTACAACTCTCAGAAGTCACTTCGGTTTTCAAAACAATCTTCTCTGTTGTATCTACTACCAGTGTATCCTTTGTCACTGATGTCTTCTGGAATTTGGCAGGGACATCTGTGAAGGTAAAAGTAAATGAAGGTACTCGGTTGAGCTTCACTGAGGCTTGAAAATCAAACATCACGTCAAAGACATCTCACCTTCCACCTTAATCCTAAAGACCAGTTTCTCATTTCCAACTTCACAGGTGTATTCTCCAGCATCTTTCTTCTCCACGCTTTCCAGTTCCAGCTGACGGCTGTTACCCTTTGACTCTATGTGGACACTCTTACTGGAGCTCAACTGTTTGCCATCCTTGAACCATTTCACCTGAGTCTTAGAGTCAGAAACTTCACAGCTCAGTGTGGCTTTTTGGGAAACTGACACCTTCACTTCCTTCTGATAGGTGTCCTTGTTGGTGAAGACTGCTTTGGGCTCTATTACGGAAGTATAAAGAGAGGTCATCTAAAGTCATTAAGTCAGTAAGGTACAAAGTCTCACTTACTCAAAAGTACTGATGATCCAAAAAACATAATGGAAATGTTATTGGGTGTGATAACCAGAAAGCAACCACAAAGTCTAAACAATACCTCATGCGCATAATCAAAATAAGTTGTTCAAAAAGATTTTCTATACAGTACCTGTCACCAATATCTTAAAGACCAGCTTCTCATTTCCAGCTTCACAGGTGTATTCCCCAGCATCCTTCTTCTCTGCACTTTCCAGCACCAGCTGACGGCTCTTGGCCTTTGACTCTATGTGGACACTCTTACTGGAGCTCAACTGCTTGCCATCCTTGAACCATTTCACCTCAGTCTTAGAGTCAGAAACTTCACAGCTTAATGTGGCTTTCTGAGAGGTTGATACTTTGATGTCTTTTGGATAGGTGTCTTTGTTTGCGAAGGCAGGCTGAGTGTCTGGTGGGCAGTCATGATGATACAATATTAAAAATAATATTTTTTGAGTAAATATATTATTCAAGTTATTTTCAATATGGTAAACAAAGATGGCTTTCATACCTGTGACTTGAATCTTAAAGGTCAGCTTCTCATATCCGGCTTCACAGGTGTATTCTCCAGCATCCTTCTTTTCCACGCTTTCCAGCACCAGCTGGCGGCTCTTGGCCTTTGACTCTATGTGGACATTCTTACTGGAGCTCAACTGCTTGCCATCCTTGGACCATTTAACCTCAGTATTAGGGTCACAAACTACACAGCTCAATGTGGCCTTTTGGGAAACTGATACTTGGACTTCTTTCTGATAGGTGTCCTTGTTGGAGAAGGCAGCTTGAACGTCTGTTGGGATAATCATATGGTTTCAATACAGTAAACATAAAAACTACCAATCAAATCAAGTGAATATTTATTGCCACACATTGAAGACTGTTTGAATTTTTTTCTGCAACCTTTCAGTGTGAGCCACAAAATAAGCAATCAAACAATGCATGTTCTCACCTTCCACCTTAATCCTAAAGACCAATTTCTCATTTCCGACTTCACAGGTGTATTCTCCAGCATCTTTCTTCTCCACGCTTTCCAGCACCAGCTGGCGGCTCTTGGCCTTTGACTCTATGTGGACACTCTTACTGGAGCTTAACTGCTTGCCATCCTTGAACCATTTCACCTCAGTTTTAGAGTCAGAAACCTCACAGCTCAATGTGGCTTTCTGGGAAACTGACACTTTGACCTCTTTCTGATAGGTGTCCTTGTTGGAGAAGGCAGCTTGAATGTCTGGTGGGATAATCATGAGATTTCAATACAGTAAACATGAAAACCACTAATGAAATCAAGTCAACACTTAATGCCACACATTGAGGACTGTTGGAATTTGTTTCTCCAACCTTCCAGTATGAGCTCCCCACATAAAACAAACCAACAAACAATACATGTTCTCACCTTCCACCTTAATCCTAAAGACCAGTTTCTCATTTCCAACTTCACAAGTGTATTCTCCAGCATCTTTCTTCTCCACGCTTTCCAGCACCAGCTGGCGGCTCTTGGCCTTTGACTCAATATGAACATTTCTACTGGAGCTTAACTGCTTGCCATCCTTGAACCATTTCACCTCAGTTTTAGAGTCAGAAACTTCACAGCTCAATGTGGCTTTCTGGGAAACTGACACTTTGACTTCTTTCTGATAAGTGTCCTTGTTGGAGAAGGCAGCTTGAACATCTGGTGGGATAATCATAAGGTTTCAATACAGTAAACATGAAAACCACTAATGAAATCAAGTCAATACTTATTGCAAAACACTGATGACTGTTGGAATTTGTTTCTGTAACCTTCTGGTATGAGTCCCCCCCAAAAAACAAGCCAACAAACAATACATGTTCTCACCTTCGACCTTCATCCTAAAGACCAGTTTCTCATTTCCAACTTCACAGGTGTATTCTCCAGCATCTTTTTTCTCCACGCTTTCCAGCACCAGCTGGCGGCTCTTGGCCTTTGACTCAATATGAACATTCCTACTGGAGCTCAACCGCTTGCCATCCTTGAACCATTTCACCTCAGTTTTAGAGTCAGAAACTTCACAGCTCAATGTGGCTTTTTGGGAAACTGACACTTTGACTTCTTTCTGATAGGTGTCCTTGTTGGAGAAGGCAGGTTGAACATCTGATGGGATAATCATAAAGTTTCAATACAGTAAACATGAAAAACACAAATGAAAGCAGGGCAAGTTTTCTTGCCACACATCGAGGACTGTTAAAATTTGTTTCTGCAACCTCCAAGAAATGTAACCATGAACTTAATGCATATTGGCACAGGAGAAACCTGGTGTAAGATTCATTTCTCAAAGGCACAATGGTGATGGTTTAAGGCTTGCTTTTTATAGATTGAACCAGCCAGCTAGTCTCCTCTGGCCAACTGCTTTATTAGACACTGTGCTGCATTTACAGCACTTTTGTTTCGAACAAATTACATAGCTATGGCCTACAAACTTCCAAGCAATAACCAGGCTAAATCAGCTTGGATAGACAAAGAAAAATTTAATCGGTCTCTTCATGAGGGTAGGCAGATGGCAAACACTTTTGTTTTATGTAATGTCATGTTTAAATCTTTCAGTGTGAGCCACAAAAAACAATCCATGTTCTCACCTTCCACCAGAATCTTGAAGCTCAGCTTCTCATTTCCAACTTCACAGGTGTATTCTCCAGCATCTTTCTTCTCCACGCTTTCTACCACCAACTGACGGCTCTTACCCTTTGACTCTATATGGACACTCTTACTGGAGAACAACTGCTTGCCACCCTTGAACCATTTCACCTCAGTCTTAGAGTCAGAAACTTCACAGCTCAATGTGGCTTTCTGAGAGGTTGATACTTTGACTTCTTTCTGATAGGTGTCCTTGTTGGAGAAGGCAGCTTGAACGTCTGGTGGGATAATCATAAGGTTTGAATACAGTAAACATAAAAACCACTTATGAAATCAAGTCACTATTTATTGCCAAACTTTGAGGATATTGGAATTTGTTTCTGCAACCTATGCTGAGAACCTAAGCAAAGAAAAATTGGATAGGTCTTTTAATGAGGGTAGGCAGGTGGCAAACACTTTTGTTATACATAATGTCATGTTTGAATCTTCCAGTGTGTGTCTCTAAAAAAACAAGCCAACAAACAATGACATGTTCTTACCTTCCACCAGAATCTTAAAAACCAGTTTCTCATTTCCAACTTCACAGGTGTATTGTCCAGCATCGTTCTTCTCCACGCTTTCCAACACCAGCTGACGGCTCTTACCCTTTGACTCTATATAGACACTCTTACTGGAAAACACCTGCTTGCCATCCTTGAACCATTTCACTTCAGTCTTAGAGTCAGAAACTTCACAGCTCAATGTGGCTTTTTGGGAAACTGACACTTTGACTTCCTTCTGATAAGAGTCTTTATTTGAAAAAGCAGCCTGGGTTTCTGAAAGAACATTTAGGTGTCATTTTTATCATTACTGTCTACTGCTTGGATGATGCATCAGAAAAGATGAGTTGCTGGAATGCACTTACTCTTTGAAGGACAAGCAAAAATATCTTGCAAATGAATTAAAAGAAAAACACACACCAGACACACAAAATGGATTAAACTTTTCTTTCTAATTTTTATTAATGTTTCACAGATAGATTTAATCACTTAAAACTGTGGCCAGTCACTGTTGATGAACTAATATTGGCCACATTTGACATTAGCATGATAAACGGCAATATATACGTTATATATAACTGATATAACTATTCATTTATTAACTCATTTATTAGTTGAATGAACATTTAGCGTTCGGCTACACCAGCACTGTTCAAGAAAACCATAGTTATGACATTAATTAAGTATTCTGGCATGTTTGATTAATCATGTTCATTAAATCTTTTAGTTTTAGACTAATTAGCACTAGTCTTACCTTTTATTTTGACCAGGAATGTCATCTTGTCCTCCTGCGTTTCACATGAGTAGCGTCCTTCATCGCTCTGCTTGGCACCCTTGATGACCAGCTTTCTTTGTGTCCCCTGAGAGACAAAGGTTGTCCTCGTGTCCTCTATTATTTCTTTCTGATCTTTTTTCCACACAACAGTGGTTCCAGAAGAAGCAACCTCACAGCTCAACACCACATCACCCATCAAAGCATTTGTCTCCTGGGACTGGGCCCTCGGCTTGTTAACAAACTTAGATGGTTCTTCTGTTAGGGAAAATTGAGGTTTAGATACCAAAAAGTTGGTTTTAATGTGGAATGGATTATACGAGATGGCATAAAAATAGTTATATCCAGTGTTCATCATGTGAGACTGAAAACACAGGTAACTTTCGCTGTCCCAATTTAATTTAATTTGGTCAGGAACTGGTAGTACTGTAACATCTAACTGCCTATGGGAAAACATGTGTTCATAATAAAAAATAGTATACTTTAGTACAATAAGTCGACAGTACTTTCCTAGTCAGTAGATTGTATTTTGGGGGACCATCTTGATAAGGTGTTATCAGATATTAAACGGTCTACTAATACTCTAATGATGGCTTGTTGACTTGTAAGTGTTACGTTCTTTAAAGTCAACAGAATGTTAAAAGGAACCATCAAAATAAAGTGATACCACCATGTCTAATAGTCAAGTATATTGAATATGATGACTGCTAGCGTATGTACTTGACAACACACCCTCCCAACACTTCCTGTTAAGTGTCGCTTTAACCCAGCTGTTCCTGGCTGTCACCACTGACCTCTTACACCATTAAACTGGGATAGGAAGCACTGACTACACAACACTTATTTTAACTGTTGGAATATGGAAATCCCCACATAGAACAGCATGCATCTTGTGTACCTCTCTTATAATATACAGTATTTATGTCAAATATTTTATTAAGACAAATAAGTTTGTATCCAAACCCCATACTACATGGGGTTAAAATGTATTTATCAAATTAAATTTAAATGTAAATGAATTTAACTGTAATTAAATACTTAATAATAATGTTGGATTAGTTAATGCATTCAAAATCAACGTAAATCTTAGCATAAGTTAATACACAACTGGTATAAACAATTGTATTGACATTAACTAACATTAAAAAATTATACATGCTGATAAACAATATGCTAATGCATTTACTAATGTTAATAAATACAACCTAATTGTAAAGTGTTACAGCTTTTGTTTTAATTACAAAGGAAGTATATGCTATTAAAATAGCACACAACATAATTACAGTGTAAAGTAGAAATATCTATGACATTGAAAATAGCTTTATTACCTTTAAGGGCAAGATGAACAGATATTTTATCACCATCACAGATGCACTCGTAGATGCCTACATCTTCATGGGTAACGTTGTGGACTGTTAGTATCCGTTTGCAATCCACACTTGTTGCTTCATATTTTTTACCCATCCTCAGCTCTTTTCCGTCCTTCATCCAGACCACCTGCAGCACAGACCGTACATGTACTGAAGTTAAGCATCGAGAAGACATTAGACACAGTCACCAAATACCCTGATGGCTACACATTTAACAGACGTCTGTACATTTGTATAGCAAGTGCATATCAAAGAGTCCTTTGTTATAAAATATATGGTATTTCTGCATCACCATCATCAGAAAATTGGATATTAAAAATTATTTTAAAATGAATAATCATTTCTGAAAAAAAAATTGAGCATGTTGTCACCTGGACACTTGAATCGGACACTTCTGTGTACATCTGTGCTGAGGAATGTAAACTGAAGGTAAACACCTCCACTTGAGATGACTTGTTGATGAAGCGTGCACGTGGAGCTAGAAAGGAAAAAATATTAGAAACAAATTTTTTGCTATAAATTGTTCTTGTAAGTTTGGTTTTGAGACCCACACTTTATTTCTTACCCTTTACACTGAGTGTTCCCGTGCTCTGAGATCCACCACCAACAAATTTGACCTGCGCCCCATCCAGTGCCATGGACACCTCCCTGATGACCAATGTGTGTGTGTTCTTTGAACGTGTGATCAGGTACTCCGATCCACTACGGATCATTCGATCATTTATGCTCCAGGAACCCGAACATACAGCTGACAGCTCGACAGTGAAGGTAGCTTCTTCACCAGCATGTGCACTACAGTTTACAAGGCCTATCTTCACTGACGCTGTGGGCTCTGACCGACAAAGCAAAATAAATGATTTACTGGTAAAGCTTAACATTCTGGACATTAAAAAAGTCTACTGTATGTGTTCCCACAGCAAGCAACCTGAAAGGATTTCTTACCAAGGTAGAATGTTCCAGGAACCTCCAGATAAGCACTCTGGCCAAAATCATTGACTGCCGAGATACGGAACTGATAGCTTGCTTCCTCTGGGATGTTGCTAATGGTGTATTCAGTGGAAGTCACAGTTGTAGTAGTGATTTTAACCCAGGTTTGGACTCCCACCTTCCTGCGCTCCACAATATAGCCAGTAATGGGGACAGGCCGGTCAGTGTCTGGTGGGGACCAGCCCAGTGTGATAGATGAATCTGTCTTATTCCGCACCATTGGTTCAACTGGGGGATCTGGTGGATGTTTCCTAGGTGCTGAGATCAAATGTTAAAGTGATGTTATGGACACATTGCCTTTGTAAACATGCTATGGAAGATATTATATAAAGTACTTTAGCACAGAAGACGATCTTTTTTACCCCATACCCACCAGTGACAGAGAAGCGAGTGGAGGTCTTGCAGTCACGGGCGATGAAGGCCACCTCACCCGAGTCCTCCGCGGTACATTCACGAATAGTTAAGGTGTACTGTCTGTTTATGCGGGCAATGATAATTCGGGAGTCCTCTTTTAGCCTCTCTCCATTCCTGGTCCAATATGCATCGTCTACTGGTTGTTCCAGTTCCACGCAGAAGATCACCGTATCACTAACTGGCACCACTGTCTTCCTGGGCAGCTTTTTAGTGATGTTGCCTGGAATTGTGGAGAGGAGACTCAATGAGGCAAAATCAATTCTTTGGATAAAGGTAACTATATAGACTTCCAACAAGTGTTAATAAACTAAGCAGAAATGGTGTTCAGAGCTTTACCCAGAACTGTTAGTTCTGCCACAGTGCGACTGCCTTCCTTCATCTCGCAGATATAGACGGCATCATCATTGGTGGTAACGTTGGTAATTATGAGCCGGCGCACGGTGCCCTCCTCATTCATGTGGTACTTGGAGCTTTCTTCTAGACGAGTCTCTTCCATGTACCAGCTAGCTTTGGTGTTTGGCATTGGTACCTCACAATGCAGAGTCGCCATTTCCTTTTCCTTTACCTCAACATCCTGCAACTTTCTCTTGAATGGAATCTTTGGCTCTGACAAGGATACATATTAGTGAGCATAAGTGATACAGTATGAAACCTGAATGATGAGAATTAAGCAAGTCCTTTAAATTGTTATTTAACACCAATTCACCATCTATGGCTATATTCATTGTGAGAACCGATTCATCTACACACGTTGATCTATACAAGGATTATGTGAAGAGCAATTTGGCATCTCCAATTAGCCTAACTTGCATGTCTTTGAACTGTGAAAGAAAACCAGCATCCCCGGAGTAAACCCACACTGACACAGGAAAGACCTCCTGACCCAGCCTAGGTTCCAGTCTGGAGACCTTCTTGGTGTGAGGCAACAGTGCTACCCACTGAGCCACTGTGCCACCTGCCCTTCACATAAAGTGCATGCATTATTGATGCCTAAATTGGTGAAATATATTTAGTAAAAAATTATCTGTCTATAAACAATTGTTTAAAACACTGAAAAACTAGACTTGATCAACCACTATTCGTAATATGGAGGCTTGTTTTTGTTAGACTGTTAACCAGTTTTCTGATAACCTCACTAGTTGTCTCATAATCAAAAACGCAAAACTCCTCCCCTCCTTAAAACGATCTCTCTTTACTTACGGTCATATGGTATGGCAGGTGGGTGGGGTCCGGGAAAAGATTGCATTGATTAGCAAGTAGCAACATGAACCAACTTTAAACGATTCAATCAGTTCTCAATGGACGAATTCAAGTCCAGCTCTACCTTTTTTATTTCAAAAGCCTTTCACTCGAATATACGTCACTACGGGGAAAAGAAGACAATCGCTACTTCCATTTCATGGTGACTTTAAGTTAACCTGTTTACACAAACAACCTTACAAATGTCATGAACCTTCACACCTTTTAACTATTATACAATGATATCAAGACACTTTGGATTGGAATGACAGAAAGGCATCTGGCTAGGTTTCTGTGACCTTTCTCTAAGGTGCTTATGGAGTGAGAGATTAAGGCACACGTTCAAGGCAGCAAAACATGATTGCCACACTTTTAGCTAAAATTAGAAATGACCACTGAATTCGTACACAATGTGTTGAAGATTATAATGTTGCATTTGTTAACAACGACTGTTCTAGAAAAACTTTGGATTATGGATCGATAGTAAATGTAGAAGTCCCACAAGACGTGATATGGAAAGTCACCAACTCAGTGGCGTCAGATGTGACAACTAACCATCACAACAACTGTGAACTAATCATCACCAGCAGAAAATAGGTGTAATGCTACACCCTGTTAAAGACTCTTGCTAGCACTTTACCGCGATGAGATGAAGGTGAATGGCAAAGATGACTGTCAGACTAAATTTCAATTCTTAAAATGCTGAATGTGTAAACCAGGGCTATTCAAATCTTACCCTGGAGGGCCGGCGCACTGCATAGTTTAGCTCCAACCCTAATCAAACTTACCCACCTGTGATTGTCTAGTGATCATGAAGACCTTGATTAGCTTGCTCAGGTGTTTGATCAGGGTTGAAGCTAAACTATGCAGTGCTCCCACCCTCCAGGGTAAGATTTGAATAGCCCAGGTGTAAACTATTGGACTATGTCTATTAGGAAATGTTCTTTCTGACTGCATATATTCAGTTTGGACTCAAGATGAAGTACTACAATATAATAGATTTAACTCATACCTTTAACAGTCACTAGCACAGCGCTGTAGGTCTGTCCAGCCATGTTGGATGCATTGCAGGTATACAGCCCATTATCAATTTGCTTGCAGTAGAGCACCTTGAGGATGAAATTCTCTGCCTGATCTTCATACATAACATGTCTGCGGCCCTCGCCGATGTTAACCCCGTCCTTCCGCCAGATAATCTGTGGTTTAGGATGGCCTGTGACGAAACAGCTGAGCTTGGCATGTTTACCCTCTGTCACTGTACAGGTGCGGGTAAACACACCTTTAGGCAACATGCTCGCCAAGGCCAAGGCTGAAACCCTCTGCTCCTGATCGTAGGACCCGAAGCTGCTTTGTTCTTCTGAGAATTTTGAGGAGGAGGTTGTGGTGCTGTCTGAGGTGCGGTAGATGGAAATGTCCTTTCGCATCTCTTCTTTTCGCTTCTGCATGTGCGAGAGAAGGGATGTGCTCTTGTCTGCATTGAGAGAACGAGTGTCCTGCATGTCCACCACCAGAGCGGCAGCGGATTGAGCACGGCCAATGGAGTTCTGCACACGACAGGTGTACGAACCACTGTCCATGCTCCGGACGCTTTGGATCCGCAAGGAGCTGGATTCGCTATCTGAGGTAATCTTGATGCGGTTGGTCTCACTCAGGTAGCGGCCATCCTTTTCCCAGTCAAAATTTGGTGTTGGATGGGCTGCAACACGGCAATAGAAGGTCACATCACCACCTAGACCCACTCGGCTGGAGACAGGCTTCACTATAAAGACTGGAGCACGATCTCCCACAGCTGACGGCAATCCTACTTTCAGGGTAACGGCGGCATACGCCTCTCCGACATTGTTCTTGGCACGGCAAATGTACTGACCACTGTCTTCTAGCGTTAGATCGTAGATAGTGAGTCGATAAACGTCCCCATCCTCAACTGTTTTGAAGCGCCCCCCTGCCGAAAGAATCAGTTTGTCTTTCTCCCAGGTGACGGCAAGTACAGGGTTTCCAACGATAGTACAGCTGAGGGAAGCATCTCGTCCCACACTCAGTTGAAAGGCTTTAGGTCGAGTTAGAAAGCGTGGAGCCCCACCAAATAGATTCTGATCCATTATTGCTTCCTGCAGAGATGAAACAACACTAAAGTGAAAGCTGTTTGTGTATATTGTCTTGGGATTAGAATCGATACAAAACATGGGGATGCTAACATGCTAGATTTTGAAATAATTTAATATGAATACAAGTTCGCTTAAATGCAGCAAAGTTTTGTACATGCGCCCTAACCCAAGCAAAACTTTTTTCACAATATAATTTATGAAATTGACACAAACTAACTGATTTCTGCCATCCTATAAGATCATAACAGATTATACCGTGTGACATGGATCTAATAAACTTGAGTAGGATATAGACTGTACAATACAGAATGTAATGGTATGATACCAGACACAAATAATGCGTTAAAGGAATAGTCTACTCATTTTCAATATTAAAATATGTTATTACCTTAACTAAGAATTGTTGATACATCCCTCTATCATCTGTGTGCGTGCACGTAAGCGCTGGAGCGCGCTGCGACGCTTCGATAGCATTTAGCTTAGCCCCATTCATTCAATTAGAGATAAAGTTAGAATTGACCAAACACATCAACGTTTTTCCTATTTAAGACGAGTAGTTATACGAGCAAGTTTGGTGGTACAAAACAAAACCTAGCGCCCCTCTAAGCGGATCCAAAAGAGGAACTACACTCTATGGCGCAACAGCACTTTTGGGATTACTTCGACCTGCCTGAAAAGTCCGCTCCCCTTCTCACTCTCATAATGGGAGAGGGAGGGTGTTACTGCGCCGAGTCGAAGTACTCCCAAAAGTGCTATCACGCCACAAAACACAGTTCCCATTCCAAATCCGCCCAGAAAAGCGCTACGCTCTACCTTGTACCACCAAACCCGCTCGTATAACTACTCGTCCCAAATAGGAAAAACGTTGATGTGTTTGGTCACTTCTAACTTTATCTCTAAATGGTACTATTGAATGAATGGGGCTAAGCTAAATGCTATCGAAGCGTCGCAGCGCGCTCCAGCGCTTACGTGCATGCACACAGATGATAGAGGGATGTATTAACAATTCTTAGTTAAGGTAATAACATATTTTAATATTGAAAATGAGTAGACTATTCCTTTAAGCACGAGTGATTTACATGTTAAATTCCACTTTTTAAAAAATATGCTCATTTTCCAAAAAATACATTTGATTTTTACAGTTTTGGAATCCATTCAACCGATCCCTGGGTCTGGCGCTACCACTTCTAGCATAACTTAGCATAATGCATTGAATCTGATTAGACCATTAGCAACCCACTAAAAAATAACCAAAGAGTTTGGATATTTTTCCTATTTAAAACTTGACTCTTCTGTAGTTACATCATGTACTAAGACCGACAGAAAATTAAAAGTTGCGATTTTTCTAGGCAGATATGGCTAGGAACTATACTCTCATTCTGGCATAATAATCAAGGACTTAATAATCAAGCAGGCGAAGTGATATTACGCAGCAGCCGAAAATAGTCCCCTTAGTATCTTTCAATAGCAGGGGAGTATTTTCGGGCAGTGCGTAATATTACTACGCCTCCTGCAGCCATGTTACAGCAGCAAAGTCCTTGATTATTATGCCAGAATGAGAGTATAGTTCCTAGCCATATCGGCCTAAAAAATTACAACTTTTAATTTTCTGTCGGTCTAAGTAAACGGTGTAACTACAGAAGAGTCAAGTTTTAAATAGGAAAAATATCGAAACTCTGGCTATTTTTTAGCGCAATGCTAAATTGTCTAATCAGATTCAATGGATTATGCTAAGCTACGCTAAAAGTGGTAGCGCCAGTCAGACCCAGAGATCGGCTGGATGGATTCCAGAACGATAGAAATCTAGTGTTTAGCTCTAGGGGAGATGGAAAATTAGCATATTTAAAAAAAAGTGTACTGTCCCTTTAAGTCAATGGAAAGATGCGATAGACATCATGTGTCGCGATTCACCCGAATGACGAGAGTTGAAAAATCTAAACTTTTACGAGTCAGGTATGAACGCACAGTAAGCCTTACCAATATGTACAGTACTACTGAATATTTATCAAGACTATTGCCATGTTAAGCTCAGTAGTATCTTCACATAGAGTTTACGCAGTAAAAGGCATTTAATTAGCAATACGTCGCGTCGATCAATACGCCATTTTATGTTGCATTTTCATTGGTTACTTGTAGCATTATGCTAAATTTCTGACACTGCTCGCAGTCTATCTTTGATCGCAAGACTGTGACAACAGCTGTCTTTGAATCTCTCTTACTGTATGGTGAAGGACCACGTTTAGGAGTATGATCATAGAAATCATCAAATATTTCAGGATGGCCATCTTTCATTTGAAACGGCTGAAAATCATGCGGTGTGAACCCGGCTTAATATACTAAATGGTTTTAAAGATTCTTTTTTAGATAAGTAAAAAAATATATATCGTACTTTGCTGCATTCATCAGTACAGAGGACAGAACAAATATCAACAGAAAAAAATATGGGGTCCGTTTAGTCTGGAAGACCCCAGACTCACAAAAGCAGATTTAATCCTAGATAAGGTAAGATTTAAACCTACTGCATGAACTCAGGAGTTAAATAGAGAACCCTGTGCCTGACCTCTAGATAATTTTAGGAGACCCGTTTCTGTAATTAGTGTACTGTAAGTCGGTGTGAATAAAAAGAGTGCACTGATGACACGACTAATGACAATGTAACTAATAACCATGTCAGGAAGGATCCTGAAATAAATACTGAATGCAGAGTGGTGCTCAATTTCAGTCTACCTATAAGTGTTACAAGTGTACACTTGCCTGCAGATTAATAAGAGAAATAATTGCCTTCAATTGGAAATAACATTTACTAAATATTTTAGAAATGTTATATTTACAAATATACTTAACAAATTAATACTACACACTGTTACAGTCCATTTAATCAGTACAGCAGAACAAACTAAAACAAAAGGATGTCGGTCTTTGAAAAGCATGACATTTGCTATCTCCGACACCTCAGTCCCATGAGCCGCCCGTCCCAAAAATAACCTCAGCTGTCAGGCTTCGTCTCCAGTATGTCCATTTGTAGAAGAGATCAGACCTGAGCTGTGATAGGACATCACTACAACAATGTATTTTGCTTGGACATTTTTTGTCAATGACCATTTAACCTCATCTCATAAATTCAGTCATGCAGAGCAACAGAAGATGCTAACTTTTACTTCATTAAAAAACAGCAAATATTTTAAGACAATTAAAGCAATGTTGTGTTTATATTTAGAGGAACACAATAAAACACAGTAAGAAACTCGGAAACACCAAACTGGACAATTTGCAAAGTTTCAATAGTAAAACAGCAAAATAATGATAGTTAAGAAGCAAGATAGCTATTTATTAAGTAACCAGGTTCACCTTTCAATAGCCTATAATAAATAAAATTGCCTCCTACCTTTTTTCTCCTCAAGCTACAGTGTATATAAACCAATATAGTTCTTCATAAATATCCAATGTTGGCATGAGAATAGATCCGCGTAAAACAGGTAAATTCCGTGTACTTTAGAGGAGCAAGGACAGTGTATTTTATCCCCCAGTGTCTTTGCTTACACTGTGACAAATAGCTGACGCTCCTCTATCGGTCCTGCCTCCTGTTCAAAATAGACGTGCCACTTACCAGAGCCAATGTCAGACACTGTATGGGACTTTTTATGTGGAAAACAAGCCCCACGTATGTCAGAAAGTTGTAATAGTTCAAGCATTTAAAAAAAAAAGGTAGACTTTTTATATATCATTTGTTCCTTTAACTCACAGATTATAAAAAAAGGGTTTACTAAAAAGTTGTCACAATTAATCAGCTTTATATACAGTCAAACCAAAAATTATTCAGACACCAGATATGATTTTTTATTTTTTTGACACTACAGTAAATTGAAGATATAAAGTAAACTATGACATCATATACCCAAAATTCTTTAAACAGTGGACTATCAGTAAAATTGATTAAAAAAAATGTGGAACCAAAATTATTCAGACATTTTGACCTGACCATGTTAATAAAAGTTGACTTAAACTTTCAATGCAATTTGCTGCCTTTGAGTTTATTCAACTTTGTTGGACAAGTAGTTCAGCTAACTCAATTTTAGCTATACTTTTATTTTAAATTGTTTGTTCAGATTACTCAGTTTGGCAAGTTAGGCAAACATTTTAGACAAACACTTAAATATCTAAATTAATGTCCAGTCAACAAAAGAATATTTGTTAGAAGGATTATTAGGCTTATTTCATTCAGTATACGCAAAATAATAAATTGACCCCCCTCAACAAAAAAATGAAATTTGTTCAACTTACTTTATTGTCTTTTTTGGGAGAACATGTTGAAGTTGGATTTTTTACAACAGTGTAGACTTAACAAAAGTAAGCATTGCTTGGCAATTGGTTGATCTAAATTGGTAGGCTATTATCATATTTTGTACTTAAAAGTAACAGCTGACAGCTATTCAACATACTGTTTTTGAAACTACACTGTAAAAAAAAATCAGTAGAAATTACATAAATTTCTAATTTATTGCATAAATTAAAATTTATGTTATTTACTGGCAAGAGTTTGTTCAAAGTTAAATACATTTTAAATATTAACAAATCTTTATCTTTACAGAATAAAATTATACAATAACAGCCTCGTGCAAAGCATTCTGGGAACCAGAAATCATCATCAACCTTTTTCTGTTTTTTGCTTCAGATTTTGTTTCCCAGAATGCTTTGCTTGATGCTGTTTCTTTAGTTTTACACTTTAAAGACAAAGACTTGTAAATGTTTAATTTTCATTTAACTTTGAACAAAATGTTGCCAGTTAAAAACATAAATTTAAATTTACGGTAAGTTACCGGCAACCCAGCTGCAATTTCTACTGATTTTTTTTATAGTGTACAAACAGAAGGATGGCCAAAACCAGTGAAAGATCAAACAATTTAACAAATAGTTTGAGTTCTTCATATTTTATTACATGATTTAAACTATATCGAATAAACTGTGATAATGTGAGAAAGGTTGAAGGTGTCTGAATACATTTTGGTTACAGGAATGCACTGTAAATAAATCCAGCATGAAGTTTAAACAACTGAATTACGCAAGTCAATTCCACCAACTTTTTAAAGTTTTGACTTGTGAAAAGTTGACATAACTTAGAAAAACAAGTTGTTCAACTTAATTTGATAAGTTAAATTAACATAAATATATTTTGATATGATTTTTTACAGTGTAGCATATTTACCAATATTATTAAAAATGTCTTCAAATAATTATTAACAACAAAAAACACCTTACACTGTCAAAAATAAAGGTACGAAGCTGTCACTGGGGCAGTACCCTTTAAAAAAGGTCCTAATATGTACCATTTAGGTACAAATATGTACCTTTAAAGGTACATTTTGGCAGTTCAAAGTACTAATATGCACTCTTTGGGTACAAAGGTGTACCTTTTTGAAAGGGTACTGTCCCAGTGACAACTTTTGTACCTTTATTTCTGAGAGTGTAGGATTAATTTAGGATAATTTGGTAAAACATTGTAATTAAATAGAACTAAAAAATTATACATGTATTTATATAAATGTTTATAAAATTAACATAAACGTATAAAAATTTTTTTTGTGTGAATTTAGTCACCTCTATTCAGTATCTTTTCATAAACCTCATCAAACTAAAATTATCCTTCTGTATTTCATATAAATCCATAATAAAAGAGATCCCTGTGGGTTATAAATTTCGCATTTGCAATGGGATACAATCATTTATTTTTCTCCACTGATTGTCTCATATTCTCTTTAAAGGCCGGGTCCCTCCCATTATCTCCTCCAGTATGAGTGTTGATTGACAGCAGCAGATTGGCCAGGCTTACATTTGAAACAGCTTGAAACTCAAGCAGTTGGATCAGCCGAACTCTTTGGTGAGAAGGATTATTTTGATCTCTGCTTTCCACTACTTTGGTTGCAAACGTGTCACTTTCCTCACATGGCAAATGTGTCAAAAACTCAACAGCACAGGTTGTGCTCGAGTACCAATAAAACAAACATGCGTTTATGCAAATGATAATGTGTGATCAATGTTTATTTTTAGCTGAACTAGTTATATTTAAACCGTTACTCCAAGTGCCTGGCAACAGATATTCATCTTGCTCCAATTCCTTAATGATAGATCCAAATGCATCTACATCCCAGCCAGAACTATGAGGTCAGTGAATGAGCGGCGCCTTGTGGTGCCATTACAAAAGGGCATAAAATCGCTCTGCCATTCATTACAATCACGGTTCCTCTCTGTTGATCCACGTACCTCAAAATATAAAAAAAACAGCTATAACTCTCATCTACTCATTTTCTTCTCTCCTCTTATATTATCGCCTCCTTATAATAAATCACTTTGCTGCTATGGATAAATGCATCTGCTAAATGCCTAAACAGAAATGTAATAGTAAACCTATATCTTTATATGGGTTAACATTTTTTGAAATAAAGGTTAATTCTGAGCTAAATAAGGTTAATAACATAAAATATAAAAGTAGTAGTATAAAAATGTGTGTATTGAGATTTGGCACTAATGCTAAATTTTTTTTGGCAATCTCTTGGTAGTAAAAAAGCAGGATATTGTCATTAAATCTGATGATTAAGGGTATTTTGTATTCTGTAGTTTATTATCGTCATGTTTTTAAAAACAATTATTATACAAAATATACTGTATATTCTATAGGCACGTGTTCTGAAATAAAATAAAACAATGACATCTTTTATTACAAAATTCGCCTAATTTCTTTGGCAAATAAAAAACAATTAAGATTGTTAAAACAAATAAATCTTAAAAAAAAAATTATATATGTATGTATATCTTAATACTATATAAAATGGTGGAGAGTATATGAGTTGACAGCATATGAAGGTATCATAAACATACCAAGTAAATGTCCGTATGCTGCCTAGTAAACATTAAAAATACTTCTCTGAAGTTTCAAGCTATCTGGGTTTAAATGCAGCCATAGTCACAAACCAGACTAGTATTATCAGTTTAAACTGAAGGTTCACTCTGGTTTGAGTTTGACAAGTTCCCATTGGCCCCCTCCACACAGTCGCAATATGACATCATGATGCTACAAATAAAAAGACAAATTGAAAATCAAAATAGTGTCATCCTCTAAAATATCAATCCACAGTAACGTTTGTGTACCTTTTCCAAACTGCGCCGGTGACCCAGACTGATGAGGGTCATACCCAAATGTTTACAGGCTTTATACAGCAGATCTTCTGCCTCTTCTGTCAGAGCACTTGTGGCTTCATCCAATACTTTTACAAAAATTATCAGAACTCATGAGAAGGAGGAAAATAAGTAACGTACAGGAAGTGTGATAAAAGCTTGTAAAGGGACCGACCTGCATATTTGGGCTGCAGGTAGAAAAGTCTGGCAAAACAAAGCCTTTGCATTTCTCCTGGTGACAAAACATCATACCTGTGAAAAGCCAGGAATCCCAATTTTAACATTTTTGAATATCTGGCTGAACATTCACAAAAAGGGCAAATTTACAATCACCCAAAACACAATCTCGTTGTAACATTCATGAAGTATTGTCCTTACCAATTCCAGTCTACTTTTGCATCCAGCCCTCCAGTTCTGTTCAGAAGATTCAACTGATACACAGAAACACATGACATGCTGCTTATAAAAAAGTTTTCAAAAGCAAATTTTAAACAGTATCATTTTTTTATTTCTCAAGTAGTCATACCAAACCAGAGAGTTCCAGGTATTTAAATATTCGTTCATCGTCTGCAGACCCTATAAAGTGAATTTGAATTCGTTGAATAAATGTCAATGAGTTTTTTAAGCGCTTCAATTTGTTTTTCACATGGCTTAAGAAAGTCAGTTGCACCTGCAGTCAGAAGCATCTAATATATTGTATGTTTTTATTGTCCTTAAAGGTGTAGCGGAGGATTTTCTCGAATTTTAGAAAAGAACCGCCTTCTCCACTTTTTTAAAAAATGCAATCGCGCAACACTCCTGATTGACAACTAGGAGGACCAATAGTCTTGATGATCCACCCGGAAAAAGAAAATCCTCCTCAATACCTTTTAATGAGCGTAAATTCTCGAAATAATCTATGCACTCATGACTTTCATGAGTTAAAGTCCTGTGGTGAAAATCAAGTTTTTATTGTTGCATATATGTCTATGTGATGTTTTAAATATGCGTTAATACATTCCATGTGCAAATTCATCATTCAACGCCATAATTGCAGTTTTCCTAAGACCGCTGTTTGAAACTGCTTCGGTCGTGTAATTATGTTAACACAATTGAACGAGTGGCTCAAGTAGCCATAGACATGGATACATAGACTCGCTGCTGAAACGATCGCAGCACTGCTGCTTCACAGCTCTACTTCTGTAATGCGAGCATTTGCTACCAGTGGCGGCCGGTGACTTCTCTTCCGAGTGGCACGAATTAAAATATGTTTACAGTATTATGCGTGTTGCTCGTCATGTTAAAATATGTGTTCGGTGCATCATGTGAACTATGGGCACCATGCATCATGTCAAAATACGTGCCTGCTGCACATAGGTCAAAAGGGTTTATGATAAAAAAACACTCACGTTCACAAAATACTCGCAAGACACTAACTTAACGCTCAACTTTGATTACACATGAGATTAAACGAGTATTTGGCAAACGCGAGCATCTCTTTTATCATAAAACCATTTGAAGCGTCTGCAGCAGGCAGGTATTTTAACGTGACGTGTGATGCACATAGGTTAACATGGCGTGCCGAACACATATTTTGACATGACAAGCCACATACATGATGGGCTAAATACATTTTGTGATGAGCTTCGCATTGTGCTCCCTATTAAAAAAAAGTCACCGGCCACCATTGTAATGTGAATTGTAAATGCTTTAATTTAATTTTTCGCTTGAGTTATTGAATATTTTCAACTTGCGCGAAGGGGCGATTGAGGCGAATAGCGCGTGTTTTCGCGGCAATCCCGCCGCCCAATTCGTGTCATTCGCATAGCCCCGCGCAAGGATGCATCAGATCGCGTCTTTGCATTGACTTTGTATGTAATCTACTCGCGCAAATCGTTAAACTCACATTTGGTGTGTATGTCCCATTAGCATCGGTTCAAAAAAATACGTACTGCAGATGAGCAACTCATGTATGCATTGTGAAAGCTACATGTCTGTATGAATGTACTGTTCGCACGTACGTATGTATATACTGTATCTATATCTTTAATCTGCACTGGTTCGATTGAGTAGAGGTGGAGACTAATTTGCATATTCATAGATTCAGGTATACTAAATCAGTGTTTCCCAACCCTGGTCCTCGGGCACCCCCTTCCAGAAAGTTTTAGATGTCTCCTTATTTAAAACACCTGATTCGACTCATCAGCCTCCTTCCAAAATGGTAAACATCTGTTCCTAACAAGCTGATGAGTTAATTCAGGTGTGTTAAATAAGAAGACATCTAAAACTTTCTGGGAGGGGGTGCCCGAGGACCAGGGTTGGGAAACACTGTACTAAATGAAGCAAGGTTGTTACATTCAAGCTATTTTAAGGCATGAAGAAATTATTATCACAATTTTAATGGAAAAAATAATTGACTACAGTGGTACTTTTTTTTTAAGAATTTGAGTCATTTATACCTGATGCTGGATATATATCCTTTAATGGATAGATCACCTGCAGGAAAAGCCAGAACATGAAAGCCATAAAGATGCATATGTGTCTTTTGCATATCTCAATATTATTATTTTGCATATGATCTTAGAAATAAGAAATCAAGTCAGTTTAAATAGTTAAAACTGTGTGTAATTTGTACACCTTATAGTTTTTCGAATTTCTCACCTGTTCTCTCAGAGTACCGTCAGTGAGATATGGTTTTTGTGGTAGGAACATAACACCTCTCGGTCCAAAACATGTGGTCATGTCCACAGATCCTGAGCAACAGAAAACATATTGACAACAGTTTACACATGTAAACATATTTAACATGCTGGGTTTGATTAACCTCTCACTTCTCCCATATTTTATCTTAATGCCCCCCCCTCCATTTTTTAACTCTTTCGCCGCCATTGACAATCAAGAGAAAACGCTTCCCTGCCAATGTCGAGTATTTCCATCTTTCCGCAATACCGCTATTATCCACTAGGTGGCCCTTCCGCAACTTTTTAAACCCGGAAGTATTGCCCTATGGCAAGCAGCTGCATGTCCGTGTCTGTTTTAAAGATCGCTCTGAATGGGATCTCTATGAAAAGTTCGTCACAAAAATGGAATTATCTCTGTTTTTTGCTCAAAATGTGGTGTTTTTGCAGAAACTTACCCATATTCAAAAGCTGATTACAAAATAACTAATTATGTTAGTATTAAACTTTTTTTTTTTTTTTTTTGAAAGAAGAGGGTCTTTTCTTTCAACTGGTACATTGTATTCCTATATATCCAAAGAAGAACATTCTCTGGAAGGCATCAAACTTTTGTGAAAATCATGAAAAAAGCTGGCGCTGGCTGGTAACTTAAAAAAAAACGGTGGTGGCGAAAGAGTTAATATGTTGTCTTGCTTCCTATTTGTCTTTAATCAATTTCTCTTATGTACCATTGCATGGCTCCCAAAGGAAGTTGAGAACTCTCAGTAAGGATGTTTTTCCAGTTCCCGTGTTTCCCACCACAAGCAGGTTCGTTCCTTCAGAGATCTTCATGGTCAGATCTTTTACAAGCAGCTCCTGTGAGACGGGCGATCTGAAGGAGAGCTTATCCAACACAAACGCTG
The DNA here is from genome assembly GCF_027580225.2 of Misgurnus anguillicaudatus. Classification (NCBI taxonomy): domain Eukaryota; kingdom Metazoa; phylum Chordata; class Actinopteri; order Cypriniformes; family Cobitidae; genus Misgurnus; species Misgurnus anguillicaudatus. The sequence goes on along the minus strand of NC_073361.2, from coordinate 29,602,540 downwards.
TGTCCGCTGTCTGAGCTTCTCTATCACTTAAACAGAAACAGTTTTATTGCTGATGTGTTAAACGACAATATAAGAGTAACATGTCGCTATTGAAACTAAAACAACGGTGCAAATAATACACCCAGGAACCCTTTAAGACCCAACAGGAACTCCAAAGTCCTTCCGTACTTTTATTGTCTTAGGGCCCTAATTGCTTTAAGCTTACTCATACATGTCAAAGTCACCAGGTTCCTTCGAAAGAGGATCATATCTTTCCTGGTCCCGCTGTTTCTCGGCAATGTCAGACATTACTTCCCTTAGTTCTCCAATTCTGAAAAGCCAGAAGAAATAAAGAACAAAGTTAGCTGAACTGTATTACCAAAAAAGTCATCACAGAATTGATGATTCCTCCATTAATGTCATTGCACGAAATATGCTTTGCTCACCTGTGGGTGTATCCAGCAACGTCAGATAAGGTGGTTGAAAGGTCTATGAGTTGCGTGAAGCAGTTTATCAGATAAATGCAGACAAAAGCGTTCTGAAAGAAACAAAACGAAATTACCACGATTGTTTCATTTTCAGTTGTCTTAGGCTACATTAGGTTTACATTACAATCATTTTCTTTTGCGCTTTTGAAAAATGTCACGTATACATATAGACAAGGATATCGAAAAGATCTGCGCTTACGCGAATACACAAAAAAGACAAAAACTGCTGTATTATGCGAGCCAGACCAGTAGATGGTGATGTTACTTTGTAAAGAAACAACATATTTGCGCATTCTTCCACAGAGCGATAAATACAAACAATTAAGACATCGAAAGCATCTAACAACTTTGTTAGGATGGATGATGAGGTCGGTTTAGAAAAATAAGTGACCCTGGACTATAAAGTGGCAAAATTGTGTAAATTTTTTTGGAAAAACGTTAATAAACTTACTTTCCTACGTCTGCAGACTCAATACCAGTGGTGGCCAGTGACTTCTTTTTCGACCTCTTTTTTACAACATGTATTTAGCCCATCATGTGTGTCATGTTAAAAGAGACCCTCGTGTTTGCCAGATACTCGCTTACTCTCATGCGTTATCAGGGTTTATTGTGAATGTGAGCGTTTCTTATAAACCTTTTCGATGCGTGTGCAGCATGCACTTATTTTGACAAGATGCGTGATGTATATAGGTTCACATGTGGCATAGAAACATATTTTTGACATGACAAGCAACACACATGACACTTTAACACATATTTTGAATATGCGCCCCTCGGAAGAGAAGTCAGCGGCCGCCACTGCTCAATACTCATGCACATGATGTCGCTGTTTTGTGTTTATTTCACATAGAAACGATAAAGCTGTCCGTTTCAAAATCTAGATCTTTGAAACCTGTTTTCGAAAGTTTGTGTTTTCTAGACCTGAAAATGCTGTTGTGTGTAAATGAACAAGCAAAACAAAAAACATTATTGCTTTGGTTAGGGTTAGATTGTTGTCGTGTAAACGCCCCTTTACTGTTTGGTACTGTAAATCATCTCACCTTACTGACAAGTGCACTCAATTCTCCAGGTGAGAGTCCATCATACACTCCAGCAAAGATGGGTATCGCTATAACAATATAGCTGAGGATACTGCCCATATAGTCAAAAGTATTTACCCCAACTGAAAAAAAAAATGCAATAAGCATTTTAAGTCCATCAAACCACATGATCATTAGTATTAGTTTGATAATAAAAGTCTTTTTTGCAAGTGCAAGTCCTTATAAGTTAAGCAGCCTAACTACTAGATAGAAGCTCAATGCTAAATTATACTAACATTCGTCTTTTAAGGGAAGACTGTATATTTGTAAAATAACAGATATATTTTGAGATATTAAAACAGTAGTTATATTTTGATGAATTCACTTATATGCAATTGTATAACTTATTTACAGTAACATTTAATATACACAATCTACATTTATTTATCTGGCAGATGCTTCTAAAGATCTAAAGAGACCAGGCATACATTTTTATCAGTTTGTGTTTTACCTGAGAATTGAACCCACAATTATAGTGTAGCAAGCATCATGCTAAAAATAATTTAATTAGGTTGTCCTGTTGGGCCAATGGGCTTCAATGTGAAGCTCTCAAAAAAGAAAAAAGGTTCTTACTGTAAAGCCAAAACTCTTTGTTCATTAGACTTTTCTGTGTGGATAAAAGTATCTGTAGCCTTCGGTTCGTCCGCATGTGTTCCACTTTCCCTGCCCTAAACAAAAACAACACTTTTAGGGTCACCTGTTCTGGTATATATTATTGTACGTAGGAAGAAATATAGTGGTCATTGTAGGCAGATGTGCCCAAAAACAAACTGACCTGTAGAAAGCGGCAGATTCTGCATTTACTCGAATCTGCATGTGTTTGAACCTGGATACGACAGACCAGTAAAACAGATAAGAATCAGGCCATCAAATGAACTGCTGAAATAGTGTCACAGTTAAGCACGCAAGGGGTTAACTTGTGGGGTTTTTTGTAGCAGCAGTCTCATGCATCCTACAAATTCCTGTGAAAGAAGGTCGCATTCGGAGAGTCCAGCTTGCTTTTCTAAAATGAGACAGCCTTGATGACATATGCAGCTCTCGAATGCGACCTCCGGAGGATGCAGCATTCGAAATAAGACACATCTATTGTTGGAGAAGCATCAGCAGTGATGGCCGTAAATAGACAGCAGCTTTTGTCACAGCTTAAGTTGTTAAATATCGCTCCATCTTTATATCTTTTGATGGTAAAAACAAAGACACATTTTTGGAGAGGTGTGTGTCAGACTATGGTGTAGGGTACACGTCTATGGGGTTGAAAATTCCTGATTGATTTAATTCAGTTTTGTACAGATATAAATATTGATTAAGGAACATATTAGTTGTTGATATTAGATTGATCTACCTGAAATCTCCTTCTAGTTTTTCTTGCTCAACCAGCATGGTCACAATGGGTCCTATCAAGATCTTATTGACAAAGGTTCCAATCCCGAAGTAGCCAAAGATGCTAACAAATCCAATCCAACCAGCACTGTGTGACAGGGAAAAAATTATATTTGAGTCATATTAAAATGTATTCACAGATCTAAGTTTAAGTCTAGCAATAATATAAATGAGTGTCTAAATATTTTATCTAAATGAACTGTTGAAACACAAGTCACTCTGAGCATTTCTGTAGCTGTTATATATTTAGCAGACACTTTTATCCACAGTGCATTACAAAGTATACATTTGATCAGTATGTGTGTTATCTGGGATCGATCCCACAACCTTTTGTGCTGTTCACGCAATCCTCTACCACAACAGAGCTACAGTAACAAATCCCAGGGTATGCAAATGCTCATAACATGCATAACTTGAATACTGTATGGATTGACAAAACATACATGTAAATGTATTCTTAAAAAGAGGGACACCTTTTCTCACCTGTTAAAGCACTGATAAGTGTAGTAAGAGATGGTAAACGGGGAAACGAGAAGTCGACTAGCCATTGTGCTCATCTGCTTACATAACCTCTCCACATCTTGACTGATTCGCTGGTCTCTGTAAACAAACGCATGCACAACAGGGGCCTATTATGAAATGCGATTAACTCTCGTAAATACTTAAATTGTCACATACAGAAAATGATTTTACAGGTGTTTTGTGAATAAATTACGGGTTGTCGATGTCTTTGTGTAGTACGTTGAGGGTGTAGTAAATGCGACCCTGAAAGTAGGTGTCATGGAGTTCTTCTGTTAAAGACTTCCTCCAGCTCACATAAAGCAGGCTGCTGACGTACTGGTCCAGACTTTTCAGCTTAAAAACAGATTATCGATAGATAATGAACTACACATTTCATATTTCAATGACGAGACAAAGACCAGCAAGAATGCATTCATTGATATTATGACTGACAGTGAAACCTATTCACATTAAAGGTCACCATAGGTAAACATATTGTGTGTACAATATTTTTTTGTTTCTTTAATGATAAAAATCTGCCCACTCCTATTTTTTAATCCCCGTACAATCTCAGCAGTCTCACGGGACAAGCTGTTGGTGTTTTCTGAGCAAACTGACATCAATTTTGGCAGGCCAAGCCCACAGACGTCTAAAGACCACAGCGAGGCCATACTTTCTATTTTATATCTTCCTATCATAATTCATTACTGCATGATCTTATGAACAATGAAGTAAGGTGATTGTCTTATTAAAAACTGTGTATGTTTGCAGTATACATAACAGTAAACAGGGAGGGAACCAGCAACTCATTTGCATTTAAAGAGGCACACACACAAAAAAGCACTTTTCCCTGCACACCTAGAAATGGGCCTTTTCAACAGGGTGTTATAAATGATCTGTAGGATATTTAGACCTAAAACTTCACAGGCACTTTCTGGGGACACCAGAGACCAATATTACATCTTGAAAAATGTCCATATCAGGTGACCTTTAATACAAAAGGCATTAATGTACACAAACCTATACACACGTTTAAGATCAATACTCTGCTGTGAACAGCTTGCTGACTCATTTATTTGTGTTTCAACACACATTCTTTCTTAAACAGCACCAATGTATCATACATATATATTAGACAAACTTACTGTTGAATTGATCAGGATGAGTAAGACTGCAAACAACACAAGATCTTTAAATCTGCTGTAGTTCTTCTCAGACAGAATTCCATAAAACTGACTCGGAATCAGACCCACTTGATAAATCACAAGCTGAACTGAAATGAAAGTTGAATTTACAATCAACTCAACAATCAAAAACAAAATGTTTACTATAAAGTAATTAAATGATTCCAACAAATACCTGAAAGTGTGACGCCAAGGAGCGTCATGAACATTCGCACGTTTTGATTGGCCCAGGATGGGAAAAGGATCTTCAGAATACTGCAGAATCTCTGTAGGAACTTCCAGTCCAGTTTTGGTCTTGGTAATATAATAAACAATCATATAAGTCAACCACAGTTTAACATTTAGAGGTAGAAGTGTCAAGACTTACACACACCACAAGAAATGAACTAAGTTAAACTCTTTGACAGAGAAGATGACTATGATTTTACCTGTTTGTACTGTTCTTCATCGCTGGCATGATGATGAAAGGATGGTGAATGTATTTGGAGACCTTTTCACTGTCGAATCGTATTGCTTTTTGATCATTCAAAGTAATGAGCTTTGGGGTCAAAGTCTGTTATTTCACGTGACAGGGTCTTAAAGAAAATACTTTAAGTTATAAAAAATAATAAAAGATCCAGCGTATTTTTTCCACAATTACTTAGACGTTTTAAAAGAATAAACAAACGGCAATATTTTATTTGTTTTACAGCGTGAGTAAAAACACAAACGCATGAACTGATATTATATTTCTCTGGATATGCTTTGTAAAATAAAAACAGAAGTTACTCTTCTTCTACTTCGCCATGTGAAAAGCACACGTGCTGTAAGACACTACAGCGCCGCCTGCCGTAAGGGAATCATTATGACACGACTGCCTTTTAATAATATCTACACAGTGCTTGTTAAAAATATGGTAGTACAATCATAAACAGAAATAGATAAAACATTATCATAAATATATTATTGCTTAATATATAGCCTAAAATATATAGCTCGTAATTACAGAAAATGTCAATTATTTAAGTTTGCGTTTATCACAAAATTTAATCATATTGAGTATCAGTGACTACGTGTCCTTAAAAAAGTGAAAAGTCATGGGACGCGAATGTGAAATGAAATCAGTGTTAATAAGCCACTCGTTATCAGAGATCAGCTTTCAGTATTACTTACTGCAAATTTATGCATGAGGCGCTGCGCAGACTGGTCGGAATATGAGACTAAAGTGTCGCGAGAGCACATCTATCCAATCGCTCTCGCGGTACCTTGATGTCATACACCGATCGTTCTGCGCAGCATCGAATGAAGTCGAACTCACCTTTGGAAATTTGGCCAGAAGGTCGACGAAACAAACGGACACTGAACAGAAATATGTTGAAGCAGAATTGAAGGTGAGTAGATGTTGATGTAAGGGGCACTCCTTTTATTTATCAACCTTGAAGATGATTCGCGTTATTTGTTTGGTTTGCTTAACTGTTATATTGACAAGAGTTGAGTCGTTGGTTGTATATCTGACAATATCAGTAAAATGAGACATCCTATGTGTTTCTTATTTACTTATGTCTGGGTGACGCGTTTTATTCACTTGGTTTACTGGTTTATTGGGGATGTTTGTATAATCCAGAATATTATTTCTCATCTTATTCCTTTAACTAACTGAATGATTGACGACGACATCATCTTCGAGGAGGACAAATGACCCAGTGCACATTAGCAATTAACTTGATGCATAACTGCCCTAAAGTGGGACAGTGTCGTATGTGTGGGACACCTGTAGTTTTGTAGGTCCCCCCCAATACATAAATGCCAGTAAAACTATGAGTAAGCAAAGCTGTGGTGTCATGTAATCAAAATCATGTTTTTGTTTTTAAATGGTATTGTGGATTAAATGTTTTGGCTACACATTGCAATGTGTCACAAAATTCTGAATTTAAAGAAATGTCCCACATTAGGGCAATTTCAAATTCATGTGTGGTTTAAGTGACACGTGATGGTGTGTATTGTGCTCAATGTATTTATTTTTTTTTACTTTAAATCAATGAGGAATTTGATTCGTCCTTCTAGAATCAGATAATGACTTAAAGTCTTGCTCTTTCGTTTTAATAATACTTGAGGAAAGAGCCAAATAACTTAAATCTTTGAAGTCTTTACATGTAGCCTTCTTGAACCTTTAAAGGATTAGTCCATTTTCTTTAAAAAAATCAAGATATTTTACTCACCACCATGTCATCCAAAATGTTGATGTCTTTCTTTGTTCAGTCGAGTAAAAAAATGTTTTTTGAGGAAAACATTGCAGGATTTTTCTCAATTTAATGGACCCCAACACTTAACAGATTTAATGCAGTTCCAAAGGAATCTAAACGATCCCAAACGAGGCATAAGGGTTTTATCCAGCGAAACTATTGTCATTTTTGACAAGAGAAATAGAAAATATGCACTTATAAACCACATCTCCGATCCTGTGACGTGTCAGCGTGACCTCACATAATTGCGCAATGCCGTAGAAAGGTCACGTGTTACCTATATGAAACGCACATTTGCGGACCATTTTAAACAATAAACTGACACAAAGACATTAATTAGTATCATTCGACATACAACATCATCGGAACTGTCGTCTTTCTCCACACTTGTAAACACTGGGGCATAGTTCGCATATGTCCTCTGTGACCTCTTGACGTGATGACGTATTACGTGAGGTCGCGCTGGCGTGTCACACAGCTGGAGGAAGATGAGAAGTTGTGGTTTAAAAGTGCATATATTTTTATTTTCTTGTCAAAAATGACAATCGTTTCGCTAAATAAGACCCTTATGCCTCGTTTGGGATCGTTTGGAGTCCTTTGAAACTCAGTTGAACTCACTGACCTATATAAATGACTGGATTGCGCATAGAACGCTTGACGTAACTGCGTGAGGTGAAGCCAGCGCAGAGTTCGAGCCGCCATCTTGGTATACACAACCGGCAGAGAGGGTCATTGACTTCCATTCAAAATCATGATCAAAATTTACCCTCTTTACAGCGTATCAGTTACACAAGGTTAATTTTTAGGATATGTGTACGTTAATTATTTGTTAATTCTGGTGTTATTTGCAATGTTTATGGTTTAATCGGGCAGGATAATGGATTTACAAAAAACCGTTAAGGTGAGTGTGTCTGTTGCATTTGTTAATGACACGGATATAAATAAAGTTTTTTTTGACATTCAGCTACACGGTGACGGTCAGCGTTATCTCTCTAAATAAGTTTAGGTAACTTGTAAGTTTAGATAACATAATTACAAAACTAGCAAATTATTGCATGCACATACGGTACAAAGCATGATTATTTATTTAGATTTCAGAATGAGCACGTTTATTGTCATTTATACTAAATATGCTGCGGTCTGTCTGCTGATCTGATACTGTAATGAAGATGAATGTATAATAACTGTTTAAAACGCAAAATTTACAACTTTCAGTAAATAACTATTTACATGCTATGGACATTTGTGTTGTAATAATGTACAGGGTAACTTCACATATAAAAACGAAGACGAGTAAAGTGATGTTTTATCATTAAAATCTGACAACGTCCATTGATTTAATAGAACGTTTGGGTATACCAACATGGCGGCGCGGTGGCTTCACAAGTGTGACGTCATGCGCAATCCAGTCATTTATATAGATCAGTGGTTGAACTGCATTAAAACTGTTACGTGTTGGGGTCCATTAAAGTCCATTAAAAAGAGAAAAATACTGGAATGTTTTCCTCAAAAAACATAATTTCTTCTCGACTGAACAAAGAAAGACATCAACATTTTGGGTGTAAATGAGTAAATTATCTTTTTTTTTTTTTTAAGAAAATGGACTAATCCTTTAACATAAAGAAACACTTTAACACTTTATCAGGCCTGTTTGATAGATAGTTATGATAGTGAACTTGTAATATCCCAGACATCTGTTGTTCATAAATATAAATACTTATTATTGATTCAGAAATTTTATTTTCATAGACTAAAATGTAAAGAACATAACAGGATTTGAGAATAAATCCCATGAGCACAAAAATATCCCACTGCAAGCGATTATTTACAAGGAAAGAAAAAATCCCCTTTACTCATGAAAAGGGCCAACAAATATCAGTGCAACAAATTCAGATTCTTTTCACGCTTCGGAGAAACCAATCAGTATAATAATTAATGATTATTTAAAATGTCTGATTTTTTACAAGGCTGCTAAAATGCAAAAAAGGTTTACTAAACAAAGCAGCCATTTGCTAAAAATAGGCACTGTGAGATATGAGATTTCAACAAACAAACGTGTACCCACAGTATAGCACAATAAGCTTTCCACTTCACGCCATGCATATATACCACATGGCTAAGTAAATAATGTTTACTGATTGTTCAACCAATAAATAAAAAGTGTCTGTGTTTAACGGAAAGTTATTTTTTTAATTGACATTTATTCCCCTCTCTTCTGTACAAATAACAATGTGTGAATTAAGTATGGCCACAATATCTAACAAGCAGACATGACGTGATATATATTAAACAGCTAGTCTACAGTGTACACAGAATCGTGATTTTGCATGTAAAAAAAACATGAATCGTCCTTTGTCAACCCACTTCAGCAGTTCTTTGTCTTCGATCGGCGTACATATGGAAGATCTTTTGATTTGGTCAAAGTATGCGTGCCATGTCGAGTTCAGCGAAAATATTTACGATAAAAAACGGATTGAATATGAGCAGTTGAATGTCAACACACATGAGCATCAAATACGTAAAGTTGATGATTATATCAGTTTTTTATCAACTTTTTTTTTAGGTATGAAAGAAACAAAGTGCTCTTGTCCGACCAGTAAAAAAATAATCTCTACAGCTCATCAGCTCCTTTTAAAAAGCTGCAGGCGTTCATTTAAGAGAGTCCTCTTGTTTATTTTGTTTAGCGATGGACTTTCCATCCCGACGGCGTTTTCCTCTTCTTCACTGCACTTGTCTTGTTCTGTGCAGTTATTTGTTAAATGGCAAACAGGCCGGCAGTATGACTGTGGCACAGGCTGGTCCGGCTAAAGGTTCTGCCACGTCCCCTTCCATTTCTGTCCATGTGCTTTTCTCTGGGCTGTAACAAATGGTGGATGACTTATAGGCTCCCTGCAAAAAAAAAATCAATGATGAGTTACTGTCAATCTACACACATAAAGGCGCTGTCCTTTATCAAGAAGTACACCTTTGCACCTAAAGAGTTTATATTAGTACCTCAGAGGTACATATTGGTACCAAATGCATACATATATGTACCTAAATGGTAAATATTAGGACCTTTTTATAGAATACTGCCCTAGTTACGGCTTGGAACTGTTTTTTTCTGACAGAGTAATTTATTCAATCATTCAGAAACTTTTTAAGAGTGTAATGCAATATTGTTTGCTCCTAGAAGTAGTTTTTACCCACAAAGGGGCGCTATAGGCATATTTAAATTGTAAGGGATTATTGTTTAAAGGTACAATATGTATGAGTTTTTCATTAAAGGATTAGTCCATTTTTTTATAATTTACTCACCACCATGTCATCCAAAATGTTGATGTCTTTCTTTCTTCAGCCGAGAAGAAATTATGTTTTTTGAGGAAAACATACCAGGATTTTTCTCATTTTATTTGCAGTTTCAATGAACGCTAAATGATCCCAAACGAGGCATAAGGGTCTTATCTAGCGAAACGATTGTCATTTTTGTAAGAAAAAATTAAAAAATATGCACTTTTAAACCACAACTTTGCATCTATCTCCGGTCCCGTGACCTCACGTAATTGCATAATGACGTTGAAAGCTCACGTGTTACATACATGGAACACACATTTGCGGACCATTTTAAACAATATACTGACACAAAGACATTAATAAGTATAATTCGACATACAACAACGTTGGAGTGGTCCTCTTTCTCCACACTTGAAAACACTGGGGCATAGTTTCGCATATGTCATCGGTGACCTTTTGACGTATTTACGTGAGGTCGCGCTGGTGCGCCACACGACCGGAGGAAGACGAGAAGTTGTGGTTTAAAAGTGCATATTTTTCATTTTTCTTGCCAAAAATGACAATTGTTTCGCTAGAAAAGACCCTTATGCCTGGTTTGGGGTCGTTTGGAGTCCTTTGAAACTATAATTTTAAACTGCATTAAAGCTGTTAATGCAATCTGCTGTTGCTTCTATTAGGCCACCCTGTGGGTTTACATTATAATGTAATGGTTTATTTCATTATATCATGCATGTACCTGATTTGTGTGTCGGATCAATTACTATTAAGGTGAAAACTACAACTCCCATCGTTTCACACTCTTTCACAGCGTCATCAAGCTGCGCCATTGTTGTTGATTAGTGACCTCTAGTGGCGAAAATTACACATTGTGCCTTTAAAGGTGCATTGTGTAACTTTTAGAAGGATCTCTTGACAAAATGCAATATAATTTACATAACTATATTATAACTGGCGTATAAAGACCTTACAAAATAAATTGTATTGTTTTATTACCTAAGAATAAGACGTTTTTATCTACATCCACCGCGGTCTCCTTACATGAAGTCGCCGCCAAGTTTCTACAGTAGCCCTAAACGGACAAACTTTCTACATAGCGTGTTCGTCCCTATGTTGTCTCAGAAGACGACATGTTTGTTCTGTGGTGGCTACCATATGTGTTTTGAAATGGAGGGGTGAGCTGTTGGCTGCAATTCACAATCTGACCACTAGATGCTTTTAAAATTTACACACACCGACTTAAAATTCTTTTTAACGCTACAAGGGCGTGTTGTTTGTATTTGTGTTAAGAAATAATTCCAAATCATAAAATGCCTAATATTTCTTTATTTCTAATATAAAAATAAAAAAAATGCTTAAGCATTACTAAGCATTATTAATAATTAGTTGCAGTCCTTACAAAACAATGGTAAATGGGAGTGTTTAAGGGTAAGTGATGTTTACCATGCTCCAGCTGTAGCCACCAACTAAGTAAATACTATCATCGAGAACGGCACATCCAGGGCCGCTTCGTCCCTCCAAGATCGGCGTTTGCAGAATATCCCACTGGTCTGCTTTGGGGTCGTAGCATTCAACCAGCATTACATCCAGATGAGAAAAACCTGCACACAGAACATCAGCATTAATAGACATACATGCCACGATGTCATTAGAAAATAGCGTTTTTCTTTTAATGAGGGCTGCGATTTTATCAGCCATCTTGGGATTTAAATCTGAAGTGAATTAATGTATTAAATATCCAATAATTAAAGTATTGATTAGTGTTGTCTGGTTGATGATTACCTTTTAAGTGGTTGCCGCCAATAGCATACAGGCGATCGTTCATGACTGCGAGAGCGTGTATGGCTCGCTTAGTGTTCATGTCTTGTTTCCGAGCCCAGACGTCCATAACGGGGTCGTAGCAGTAAAGCCAAGACACGTATTCTCCGTTGTGAACTCCACCTGAGTCAAAACATTCACAATGTACGTTTCAATATGAGGAAAGGAAGATTTTTTTTCAAATGTAGATAGCTGATTGCTAAAGTCAATTAAATCTAAAACTCTCAAAGCAATATTCCAGGTTGAAGTTGCTCTAAGCTGTATATTTTTAATAGCTTGCATAAAATGACGCTACTGTCGGACAGATGTCGCCTAATATCACACCTGTCTCTGTGATGGCTCTAGGCTTTGTGAACAGCAGGAAGACTGGTGTGTTTTTTAATCCAAATGGTAAAGGAGCCAATCAGAAACGCTCTTTGCATGTTTGTCTGGACTCTACAAGAATACAAGCACCGCCCATTACAAGATAAGTCCACTAGCCAATCACAGACAAGCATGCAAAATTGTTAAATGTTTGTATTGTTTTTTTGACAGGTTTAATACGGCATTCCATTTTTTCTGCAAAGAAATTAAAGGGGACATTTCACAAGACTTTTTTTAAAATGTCAAATAAATCTTTGGTGTCCCCAGAGTACGTATGTGAAGTTTTAGCTCAAAATATCATATAGATAATTATTTATAACAAGTTAAAATTGCCCCTTTGTAGGTGTGAGCAAAATGTGCTGTTTTGGGGTGTGTCCTTTTAAATGCAAATGAGCTGATCTCTGCACTCAATAGCTGCGTTTACATGGACATTTGTAATCCGTTTAAATGATCAATCTGAATAAAAATGATCCATGTAAACACCTCAATCGGACTAAAAAGTGCCAATCTGATTAAAAATCTAATCCGCTTGTTAGGGGTGGTTTATACCTTTTGTAATCCGCTCAAAAGGACATGTATACACTTGATCGGATGGATAACTGAAACTGGGACGCTCTGCGCATGTGCCATCTTTTCTTTTTTTAATGGCGGTTGGTAAACCCACTGAAAGGCGCATTTCCGCCACCTGCAGGACGGGAGTGTTGAGCATATTCACACGTGCAATGACGTAGAATGGCCGTAATGACATGTGACGCAAATATTTGAGTATGTTTTGTTGTAGGAAGTCACAACAAGTGATTGTCTTGTTAATCTTGTTCCTATTATCCTTCCAATTCCCCATAAAGTGATACAAGACAGCGTTGTCCGGTCAGTCCGTGGTTTATTCTCTGATCCACAAACGCGTGTGTTTGGACTCGCTCTCGCGAACGGTCTCTGCAGCACTGCGTGAAGTAAAATACGCTTTTTGGGCACACGTGAATGGGTGTTTTTGCTGCTGCTTTATAATCAGCTGAGGCACAAAGCAAATCTTGAAACAGCGTGAAACTATATTTGTGCAATGTGCGCATGTCAAATGATCAAATCTGATATAAATCTTGTGTCATATAAACACGCACATCAATCCGATCACATTATTAAGTGTTCATGTAAACGCTATGATAGGATTTATTAATCGGAAGGATTTTAATCCGATGGAGGCAAAATGTGTCCATGTAAACGTAGCTAATGTCAGTGTTGTGGTTGGATAGTGCAGATTAAGGGGCGGTATGATCACCTTCTGACATCACAAGGGGAGCCAAACTTCAATGACCTATTTATTCACATGCTTGCAGAGAATGGTTTACCAAAACTAAGTTACTGGGTTGATCTTTTTCACATTTTCTTGGTTGATAGAAGCACTGGGAACACAATTATAGCACTTAAATATGGAAAAAGTCAGATTTTCATGACATGTCCCTTTAAAGTAATATTAACTTTCTGATTTAAACGCTGACATATGCAGTATAGCATGTCTGTGAATGCTAACATCGGATTGGCTGATGTCTTTGGAGGGCATCTGGTCGAAGTTAGCAAACTGACAGAAATAAGCTACAGCACTTCACAAGTTTATCTCTACAACACTACTTTACAGAAATTATTTTTACTAATGATATTTTTTATTACATCGTGATTATAATGATTCCTTAAAAGTAAACACACAAAAATGTGTACCGAAATTCACTGAAACCCTATTGGGGAATATGGGATACGTTGCCATCTAGACTTCCATTGTAACTTCACAACTGACACTTTTACAATTTTAAGTAAGCAGGACGTACATTATCCTGCTTATTTATTACACGATTACTACGAGTAGATATTTGGACATGAAATATTAACTATATTGATATATTTTACTAGCTCATTTGTTACAAATGAATACCGTCCTTAAGGAAAAAACGTTCCTAAGCGACTTTAATCCAATATACAAAATTAAAAATGATACAAACATGCAGTTTTGTTTAATTGTGTAAATAAAAGTATGTTATTAATTATGCATAAATGTAATACATTTTCAGGTGCAAATTTGTGTTTTCTGGGAATACCAAACCTCTGAATATCATGACTGACCAATCAGAAGCAAGCATTCCAGAGCACTGTGTAATAATTTTGTTTATACACGCTGTGATTAAATTACTGTCTAATTTAAAGAGTAAAGGACTTTTTCCATGTTTAAATGCTATAATTGGGTCCCCGGTGCTTTTATCAACCTAGAAAATGTGAAAAAGATCAACACAGTAACTTAGTTTCAGATAACCATTCTATGCAAGCATGTGAAAAAATAGCTAATTGAAATTTGTCTCCCCTTGTGATGTCAGAAGGGGATCTTATTATAATAATACCACCCCTTAATCTGCACTAAATAAACCATGCGCTGCCATTTAGTGCAGAGATCAGCTCAAGGACACACCCAAAAATGGCACATTTTTGCTCACATCTATAAAGTGCCTATTTTAAAATGCTATAATAAATGATCTATATGATATTTTGAGCTAGAACTTCCCATATGTACTTTGGGGACACCAAAGACATCTTAAAAAAGTCTTGTGAAATGTCCCCTTTAAACCTGCAATATTCCCTTAACAATTTTAAAACGTGCTCTGCTCAGATCTGCTGTTAATAAGAGCACATCTTTGTTCTTCTAGGTCTAGGCTTCATGACTTGATTGTCATCTGTTATTTGAGTTTCAGACACATTGAATAATACACTGTTTGGATGAGCTTTATCGTCAAACCTGAGATGTATATTTTCCCATTGTGCACGGCCCCTGCGTGTGCAGCCAACGGCTGGGGAAGAGACGAAACGTAATTCCATTCGTTTGTCTCAAGGTTATAGGCTTCAACGCTAGACAGATAACCTGTCTCGTTCCTTCCCCCAACAACATACAAGTGCTTATCCAGGCAGCAAGCGAAGAAACTCGCTCTCCTGAAACAAAGACATGATGGAAAGATCTCTTAAAATCCGTCATCGCCGAGACTGTTTACAGCAAACATGCCCGTAGCAGCCAAGAGAAGAAATTCATCACGAAGGCTTAAGAAATAATTATAGTCATATTTCCAGCTCGTGTTATGAAGAGGTCTCATTATTTTAAGAATCATAAGTCATTTTCAGAAAACAAAAGGCTTCATACCTTTCCTGCATGGGGGGCAGCTGAATCCAACTATTGAATCTTGGGTCGTATCGACTTACAAAGTTAGTGCTGTGCTTGCCTGCAAAGATTATTAGTATTAGTATCAAATTATTACGTATTCGTATTTAAACAGTAACATTTAACGCTGTTGCAAAACACATGATATCCCAACAAGCAATAGCTGTTATTTCACCAGATAGCTTACCTATAGACCCGATATAGTCTATGAGTAACTTGAATTTAGTTACCAAAATAACATGTGAGATGTACTTCCTATCATTTAAGCAAAGTTAATAGTGATTATTACAAGGAGTTTGATTTAATTTATTTATTTTTATTTATGTTTG
Organism: Misgurnus anguillicaudatus; assembly: GCF_027580225.2. Lineage (NCBI taxonomy): Eukaryota > Metazoa > Chordata > Actinopteri > Cypriniformes > Cobitidae > Misgurnus > Misgurnus anguillicaudatus. The sequence goes on along the minus strand of NC_073361.2, from coordinate 29,586,740 downwards.
GGCTATGGTTAGACGTCTATTAAATTTTCACAGACAGCCCACATTTTGCCTTGTTTTTATCTAAACGTCTGGATGGCCATTTAGTTTAGACAGCTATTAGACGTCTTTCAAAAGCAAAATTGCTTGGTGGGATACATTCAGTGACTTTATTAATAATTAATCACATTTTAAAAAGTTAAAGCTATTGTGTAATGTGTATTTAAATTCTGCACATGATTCAATTGTTTTATTGTACCATAAATAGATATTAAAGGATTTTACCATTAGGGTTCCACTGGTCCTCTCCACCCATTAACAGCAGAAAGTTTTCCACTTCAACCACACAGTGATGGGCACTGTTATATGGCATTACTACAACACAAAGATTAAACAACACATCAGTCTGATACTCCGGTAACATTCACATCGACATAAACGAAATTATCAATCTGAGCCGTGATGAACTAGTATGTCTATCAGACTGTTTTATTGGCCAATAATTTGCTTTTTCGGTAGCCATAAGATTCTGTTGGCAGATCTTTGTGTTAACTGCAATTCATAGAATGGCCACTAGAGACTGGCTCCAAAAAGGAGTCAATACCCCCCATGTTAAAATGTCCAATTTTAAACAGAAATAAATATGTTTACATCCTGGTACAAAAAGTGTTTTAGTCTATATAGCTAATTTCACCTTTCATGACAACAGTGATGGGGTAAAAAAATTTGTAACTGATCCGTTTAAATTATATTAACTCTTTCCCCGCCAGCATTTTTTAAATAAAAAGTTACCAGCCAGCACCAGCATTTTTTATGATTTTCACAAAAGTTTAATGCCTACCAAAAAATTTTCTTCTTTAACTGTTTCCCTGCCATTGATGAGTTATCTCGTCAATTATAAGAAAACATTTGCATAAAAAAGTGTTCCTAATGAGTTTTTATGTTAAAGGGACACTTCACCCATTTGCATTAAGCTTTGTATAGTTAGAACACCAGCCATGTTTTTGAATGGTCGTGCATCATTTCCTCAGTTGCCGCTGAGACAGGAGCAATACAGATTTTCGTGTTGCACTTCCTTCTTTTAATGATGTAAGAATCATCATTTTGCATCATTGTAAGCAGGAAGTCCAATATCTTTGTTGAGGGGGTGAGACTACAAACACCCCTTTTCTCTGTCAAATAGGCACCAAATTCGAAATGTATGTTACATTTCGACAACAAAGATGACGCACTTTCAATAAAGATTAATGTTTCTATGGGTGAAATTCTCCTTTAATCTGTAATATCGGGATTATCCACTAGATAGCACATTTTGTGTCTGTAAACTGCAATTCATCGACTGGCCACTAGAGGCTGGCTCCAAAAGGGAGTCAATACCATAGACCCCCCATGTTAAAATGTTCAACTTTATAGCAGAAAAAAATATGTTTACATCATGGTAGAAAAAGGGTTTTTGGTCTATATACTGTAGCTAATTTCACCCTTCATGACAACAGTGATGGGGTGAATTTTTTTGTAACTCATCCGTTTAAATTATGTTAACTCTTTCCCCACCAGCATTTAAAAAAAAGTTACCAGCATTTTTTATGGTTTTCACAAAAGCTTAATGCCTTCCAGAAAATGTTCTTCTTTAACTCTTTTCCCACCATTGATGAGTCATTCCGTCAATTATAAGAAAACATTTGCATAAAAAGGTTGTTCTGATGAGTTTTTATGTTAATATGTAATACCGCGATTACCCGATTTATAAAAAAACTGAAGCAAAAAATTATTTACTTTTTGATAATCGTTCTGAATCTGATCTTTAACAAAATTCTTTCACAAAAATGCTATTATTTGAGCTTTTTGCTAAAAATTTTTTTTTTAAGAAAAATACCTATATTTAGGAGTTTATAAGCAGAGAAAAAATATAGATAGGATGAAACTTTTTTTCCGGTTTGTTTATTGTTTGTCTGAAACAGAGCGTCTGTTCTTTCATTTGATATATTTGTACGTTTATATATTTTCAGAAGAAAAGTTTCCTGGAAGGCATTTTGTGAAACTTGTGTGAAAATCACAAAAAATGCTGGTGGGCAACTTAAAAAAAGGCTGGCGGGAAATGAGTTAAATGTATAAACATACAATTTCAAATAAAAAAACAGAGCCTCTGCTTTAAAAAAAAAACTTTTCATCCTTTCTTTGTTTTCTTTATATCACCTCTCAAATATGGGTAGGTTTCTTCAAAAATACAAAACTTTGAGCAAAGATTTTTGTAAAGGATTTTTGTTAGAGATCAGATTCAGAACGATGATCAAAACATACACGTTTTTACTGTTTTAACTGTTTTTGGCCTTAGTGGATGCTTTTGTGTTTTATAAGTTGTGTAAGATGCGCCACCTTGTGGATAATAGCAACAATATGGATTGCCGTAAAAACCCGTCATTGGCAGGGAAGCGTTTTCTCTTAATTGACGAGAAAACTTCCAATGGCGAGGAAAGAGTTAAGCCTTAAAGAGTAACTAAACCCTACACCAACTTTTTTAGTTAATGATCTGTAAGAATGATGCTTTATTAGTGCTGTTCATTGATTTTAGTAATTTTTTTGACATTTGGATATAAAGTGTTTCAATAGTACAATATATGGTGTAAAAACGTCTGAGTGCTGCCCTCTTCAGGTTGAACGGTGGCTACTGCAGTTGAATTTTCTTATTGGATGTTGGGTCCAAAAAATAACCCGTGACGTAAGCAGGTTCAAGCTCACCACGCCCTTGTTACGATCTCACCACACACTTGGTACGAGCTTAGTTCGTCCCCTCTATCTCCGTTGGAATCTGCCCACTTTTCTTGCATTTTTCAAATATTGCCAGTGGGTGGAGTCAGGCTCTGAACAGGGGTTTAGTTACGCTTTAAAGTACTGCATAATTAAGGGCGTGGCCACTTAGTGACCGGTGGATTGGCGCTGATGTCACTACCGTCAAGCTAAGCGGTTGTGGTTTCAGGAAACAGGCACCTCAGCTCCACCCACGTTCCGCCTCTTTGCCCATTTTTGGTTATTCTGGAGCGACCCGTGGTGCTGCACAGCCAAGATGGCGACGGCTGGCTCTGCCTACTTTGGGCTTCAAAAATGCTCTTCAGAAACATACAGGTGACATCACAGACACTAGGTCCATGTTTTATACAGTCGGGCAGGGACACATTTGATTTGTTAGGTGATTGGGGAAATAATGCTGTCACATTTGTCATTTCATTACATTTATGCATGGGGCAGACATGTATAAAGTGACTTCAAGTGACCCATGACGTTTACGCTGCTAACGCAATGCTATATACTGGCCCATACAGTATATACACAGTCTCGGGTGCAGATGTGTGACAGACGGCTGATGTTCAATCTGTATTCTTTCCCATCTCTGTCTCCTCTTATTCGTCACCTACTGCAAAAGTGACCCCCAGTTGAAATAGAGAGAAATGGTCGTAGGGTGACAGTCATAATGAACACGATCATGTTCACTCCATAAATCTCCGTCCCGTGCCCGTGCAGCGTAAATCAGTCGTACGCTAAGAGCCACCTGTCTGCCTCCATCATTCATTTCCACTGTCACATCACCGCTGCCTGATGGATCACAGTTGCTGTAAAATTAGACAGCCTTGAATCTTGCTTTTTTCCAATTGGCCTCTTCTACCGCAGTGTAAGTCGCACTGAATGAAGCCGGACTGCACGGCTCTTTCTCACGGGGGCGGGTGATACCTCCTGACACAAAACTGTGATCCATCTGACACTGAATTGATGCCGCCCGGGGTCTGTTGACATTTACAGCTGCAGACAGACGCAGCGTGACTCGATAAGATGATTCAAATGATCAAGAGGTCACAGTCCGGCCCTTCTTATTGATCTTACGGTCTGATCTACACAATTGAACATCTAGATGAATCAAGAAAACATATCGCGAAACTGACTGAACCTGAAACCTGCCGACTCTAGAGACAAATTATATTGACTTTTATTCTAAATGCAGAAATCTCCAGACATTCAGCAGTATAAAGGACTTTATCACACGCCACAGCAGATTTCTTTGTTATTTTGAAGATTTTTGAAAGTCATCTCTGCGATAAACAAAGTTTTGATGTTGACAATATATTACAAACAATTTATCCCCCAAAAGAAAGTCATGAGAAATATTACACTGTTTATGTTAAAGAAGCATATTGATGCTTTCTTACTTTCTTTCTTTCTTTTTTCTTCCTTGCTTCCTTTCTTATTTCTTTCTTTCTTCATTCCATCAATCTTTCATCCTTTCCATCCATCTTTCCTTTTTTCGTTTTGCCTTCTTCCCTCCTTCATCTTTTCTACCTTAATTCCCTCTTTTTTCTTCCATCCATCTTCTTTCTTTTTTCTTTCTTTCTTTCTTTCCTTCCTTCATTCATTCTTTCTTCATTCCCTTTTTTATTCTCCTTCCATCTTCTTTCTTTCTTCCTTGCTTCATTCCTTTTTTCCCTTCCTTCTTTATTTATTTATTTTTTCATTCCATCCATCTTTCCTTCTTTCTTTTTGCTTTCTTACGTTCTTACTTCATCTTTTCTACCTTCCTTCCTTTATTCATTCTATCTGCATTCCCTAATTTTTCTTACCTTCCATCTTCTTTCTTTCTTTCTTTCTTTCTTTCTTCCTTCTTTATTTCTTTTTTCATTCCATCAATCTTTCATCCTTTTCAGCCATCTTTTCTTCTTTCTTTTTGCTTTCTTACTTCCTTCCTTCACCTTTTCTACCTTCCTTCCATCCTTTCCTCTTTTTTCTTCCATCCATCTTCTTACTCTTTTCCTTCCTTCCTTTATTCATTCTTTCTGCATTTCCTCTTTTTCTTACCTTTCATCTCCTTTATTACTTACTTTTTTCCTTCCTTCCTTCTTTCTGCATTCCCTCTTTTTTCCTCCCCTTCCATTTTCTTTTTTCTTCCTTGCTTCCTTCCTTTATTTTTTCTTTCTTCCTTACTTCTTTCTTTCTTTCTTTATTTGTTCAATACATCTTTCATTCTTTCTTTTTGCTTTCTTCCTTCCTTCCTTCTTTATTTCTTTTTTCATTCCATCAATCTTTCATCCTTTTCAGCCATCTTTTCTTCTTTCTTTTTGCTTTCTTACTTCCTTCCTTAATCTTTTCTACCTTCCTTCCCTCCTTTCCTCTTTTTTCTTCCATCCATCTTCTTACTCTTTTCCTTCCTTCCTTTATTCATTCTTTCTGCATTTCCTCTTTTTCTTACCTTTCATCTCCTTTATTACTTACTTTTTTCCTTCCTTCCTTCCTTCATTCTTTCTGCATTCCCTTTTTTCCTCCCCTTCCATTTTCTTTTTTTTCCTTGCTTCCTTCCTTTATTTTTTCTTTCTTCCTTACTTCTTTCTTTCTTTATTTGTTCAATACATCTTTCATTCTTTATTTTTGCTTTCTTCCTTCCTTCCTTCTTTATTTCTTTTTTCATTCCATCAATCTTTCATCCTTTTCAGCCATCTTTTCTTCTTTCTTTTTGCTTTCTTACTTCCTTCCTTCATCTTTTCTACCTTCCTTCCCTCTTTCCCTCTTTTTTCTTCCATCCATCTTTCCTTATTACTTTCTTTTTTCCTTCCTTCCTTCCTTCCTTCCTTCATTCTTTCTGTATTCCCTCTTTTTCCTTTTTTCTTCCTTGCTTCCTTTATTTTTTCTTTCTTCCTTACTTCTTTCTTTCTTTCTTTCTTTATTTGTTCAATACATCTTTCATTCTTTCTTTTTGCTTTCTTTCTTCCTTCCTTCTTTCTTTCTTTCTTCATTCCATCAATCTTTCATCCTTTTCAGCCATCTTTCCTTCTTTCTTTTTGCTTTCTTACTTCCTTCCTTCATCTTTTTTACCTTCCTTTCCTCCTTCCCTCTTTCCCTCTTTTTTCTTCCATCCATCTTCTTACTTTTTTCCTTCCTTTATTCATTTTTTTCTGCATTTCCTCTTTTTCTCACCTTCCATCTTCTTTCTTTCTTTCTTTCTTTCTTTCTTTCTTTCTTACTTCCTTCCTTCATCTTTTCTACCTTCCTTCCCTCTTTCCCTCTTTTTTCTTCCATCCATCTTCTTTATTACTTTCTTTTTTCCTTCCTTCCTTCCTTCATTCTTTCTGCATTCCCTCTTTTTCCTTTTTTCTTCCTTGCTTCCTTTATTTTTTCTTTCTTCCTTACTTCTTTCTTTCTTTCTTTCTTTATTTGTTCAATACATCTTTCATTCTTTCTTTTTGCTTTCTTTCTTCCTTCCTTCCTTCCTTCTTTCTTCATTCCATCAATCTTTCATCCTTTTCAGCCATCTTTCCTTCTTTCTTTTTGCTTTCTTACTTCCTTCCTTCATCTTTTTAACCTTCCTTTCCTCCTTCCCTCTTTCCCTCTTTTTTCTTCCATCCATCTTCTTACTTTTTTCCTTTCTTTATTCATTTTTTTCTGCATTTCCTCTTTTTCTCACCTTCCATCTTCTTTCTTTCTTTCTTTCTTTCTTTCTTACTTCCTTCCTTCATCTTTTCTACCTTCCTTCCCTCTTTTTTTCTTCCATCCATCTTCTTCCATTATTATTTCTTTTTTCCTTCCTTCCTTCCTTCCTTCCTTCATTCTTTCTGCATTCCCTCTTTTTTTCCTTCCCTTCCATTTTTTTCTTCCTTGCTTCCTTCCTTTCTTTTTTCTTTCTTCTTTACTTCTTTCTTTCTTTCTTTCTTTGTTCAATCAATCTTTCATTCTTTCTTTTTGCTTTCTTACTTCCTTCATTTTTTCCTTCCTTCAATTCTTCAATTCTTCATTTTTTTTCCTTTCATCTATCTTCTTCATTTCATTATTTCTTTTTTGCTTTTTTCTTTCTTCCTTCCTTCCTTCCTTTATTTTTTGTTCCTTCCTTTCTTCTTTCTTTTTGCTTTCTTACTTGCTTCATGATTTCTACCTTCCCTCTTTTCCACCCATCTTCTTCTTTCTTTTTACTTTCTTACTTCCTTAATTTATTCTTTCTGACTTCCGGCTTTCCCTTTCACATTCCCTCTTTCTTTTTGCCTTCCTTGCTTCCTTAATGTTTTCTTCCTTTTTTCCTTCCTTTCTTCCTTTATTTTTTCTTCCTTCCTTCATTCTTCCTTTCTTCCCATATTCATTCATTTTTTCTTTCTCTCTTTCTCTCTCTCTTTCTTACTTTTATTGATTTATTCATTCATTGTGACATTCACAAATTGACAACTGACATAATCAAAAATTAAACACCTTCCCCATTACTATATTTTTATCATCTTTTGATTTTTACTATTAAAAAGTATTTATACATCATTGTTGTACTTGTAAGCTATTGTGTTAAAGACTTTATTCTGTAATGCAGTAAATTGGGCAATGTGCTGCTTAAATGTGTCATAAGAGTCAATTTTTTGAAACTGAGTTTTAAACATCATCCGAAAGTTGAATACACATGCTTTTCATTGATTTATGATTTGTAAGGATAAGACAATATTTGGCTGAGATACAACTATTTAAAAATGTGGAATCTGAGGCTGTTAAAAATCTAAATAGTAAGACAATCACCTTTTAAAGTCATTCATAAACATTTAATAAACATTTTACAATAAAACATTTTTATATATTTATGGTAGGAAATTGATGAAATATCTTCGTGGAACATGATCTTTACTTAATATCCTAAAGATTTTTGACATAAAAAAATCTATAATTTTGACCCATACAATGTATTGTTGGCTACTGCTATTGTCCAGGGTCAGAAATGTCATGAGGAATGTCACAATACACACTCTAAAAAAACAAACGGTTCTATATAGCACCAAAACTGTTGCTTTCAATCGTAACGATAGAAGAACCATTTAGTGCCATATAGCACCGGTGAAGAACCAGTGAAGCACCAGTGAAGAACCAGTGAAGCACCAGTGAAGCACCAGTGAAGCACCAGTGTAGAACCATAAAGGGGCCATATAGCACCACATATGGTTCTACATGGCACTATGTGGTTCTGCACAGGTGCTTCGCTGGTGCTTCACTGGTTCTTCGCTGGTGCTGTGTGGCACTAAAAGTGGTTCTTCTGTCGTTGCGGTCCAAGGCGGCAGTTTTGGTGCTATGTGGAACCTTTTTTTTTTAGAGTGCATGAAATATTTCTGTTTGATTATGGTATAAAATGTGACCTGGTTAATATTTTAATTGTATATAAAACAACTGACTGTAACCAAACACCTACTCTGTCAAAGTTAACTCTAACTATTTAAACCTCTGCTTTATTTTATTCCTAAAGCGCATTTTACGTTGGGTCCACTGGGTGGCAGTCACTGCATGTTGCAGAAAAGCAGAGAAGCAGAGAGACGCAGTCATGAGAACCGTCCTAAATAGTGCTGATGAAGGTTTTAATCAGTCGCCGTTCCCCCCCTTTTGGGTCTCGGCTCATTGCAAAGTTATGATTGAATGTTAATAACCTGCACACCCCAAACGACATCAAGGGGGTGCTGGTGTGTTGAGAGGATGATTTCGCAGTTTGGTCTCTTCGCCTGGCCATGGGCCATTTGATACTCGACGTCTGAGGCAGAAATAAAGGACATTACACTATGACCTTATGAGTGTAAGTTATATAGATCCAGATGTAATTCATTAATGAATGTTATGCGTGCTGCCAAAGTCATGCATGCAGGTATTTGGAGTGTGAGGTTTCTCTGTAGGTCTTGTTCCTCAGGGATTCAGTCATCGGATGGCTGAACTCATTTTTTAAGCTATAAAACAAAAAGACTGCATGCTGGTTAATGTCTTTTGTTTTGTCTCGAAAAGCAACAGAAACTACGCAATTGTTTTGATTATATCGCTGGGGCTTAGCTTCTACCTGAGCTAAATGGGCTTAAAATTGTTTTTTCATAAATTTCGCACTGGCTATGTTTCGCAAGCGCAGGTTACTTCACAAGCCCCTGGTGCTTGTCATACATGATACAGAATCATATAAATAATTGATCCTGAACTACCTGTACAAGTTTATTAATACTTTAGGATACTGTTTTAGCCTACACTGTGAGAAAAAATGGTTCAGATATGTACCCAAGCTGTACCCTTTAAAAAAAGTACAACTTTGCACATAAAGAGTTAATATTAGTATCTCAAAGGTACATATTGGTACAACTTATTTGAGTTGCTTAAGAGTAATAAAAACAGCATTTAAACATGACTTATTGGGGTATAGTCTCACAATCTCGTCGGACGGTAATAAAAGTGCGTTTTTAAGGTGCAAAGTACTGACAGGAATGTTCATCTGACAGGAAGTTTCGTTTTATCAGGTATATGCGTGTACCATATTTTTCCACTGGCAGCACATAGCAGGGCATCTCCGGGGTCAAGGTCAGATATTTAGTAAAGGTCTAGTCTAAAAATGGCATATTATTTTTGTGCTTTCAAAAAAAAAAAGAAACAAGTTTGAGAATCGAATCGAAGACCTTAGAATCGAAATGTAATCGAATTGAGGATTTGGAGAATCGTGACACCCCAAATATATAAATATCGATATAGATAATACATCTTTGTACCTAATGGTACATACAAGGACTTTTTTAAAGGGTACTGCCCCAGAAATAGCTGGGGGAACATGTATGCATCCATAGACTGCAAACAGCCAGTCGAAGTATAATCATATGTGAAATTGGCTTTTTTACTTATTTGTTTTACAAACTTACAATTTATTTTAGGGAGAATATGCAAATAAGCCAAACCAGAAACAATTAAATAAACCAATAAGAATTTCTCCAATAAGACCACTAAGACTTTTTCTAATGTGTCTCTAATATGTTGATTTTTCCTGTTGAACTGGACACAGATTCAGATCTTACCAATACTTTAAACTTTGCTCAGATTTGTAAAGATACCAATGTCTGGTATCAGAAGTTTTTTGCATGTCCATTGTGAATTATAGTTAGGGAATCTATCCCAATAGGAAATATTTTTTTACATGTGACCCTAGACCACAAAACCAGTCATACGTCGCACAGGTATATTTGTATAGCAGTAGCCAACAATACATTGTATGTAGGGCTGCAAAACGATTAATCGTGACTAATCGTTTGAGGAATAAAAGTTTATGTTTACATCACATATGTGTGTGTATTGTGTATAATAATTTTCTATATATAAATACTCAAACATGCATGTATAATTTTAAGAAAAAGCTATTTATATTTTAAGGATTTATAATTATATAGAATATAAATGATAAATGTAATGTATATACACATGTAAATATTTTTAAAATATATACATGTATGTGGGCTGCAAAAAGATTAATCGTGACTAATCGTTTGCAGAATAAAAGTTTATGTTTACATCATATGTGTGTGTGTGTGTGTGTGTGTATTGTGTTTAATTTTTTTGTATATATAAATACTCACACATGCATGTATAATTTTAAGAAAAAGCTATTTATATTTTAAGTATTTATAATTATATAGAATATAAATTATATATAAATATAGCAATGTATATACCATGTAAATATTTCTTAAATATATATACATGCATGTGTGTGTATTTATATGTACATAATAAATATACACAGTGCACACACGTATATCATGAAAAAAAAACTTTTATTCTACAAACGATTAGTCACGATTAATCGTTTTGCAGCCCTAATATATGGGTCAAAATTATAAATTTTTGTGCCAAATGTCCCAGATATTTTGTAAATTTCCTACTGTAAATATATCAAAAATGTATTTATTATTAGTAATATGTGTTGCTAATGACTTTATTTGGACAAATTTAAAGGGGATTTTCTCAATATTTTTATTTTGTGGACCCTCGGATTCCAGATTTTCAAATAGTTTTATCTTGGTCAAATATTGTCATATCCCAACAAACAATACATCAATGGAAATCGTATTTAGTCAACTTTCAGATGGTGTATAAATCTCAGTTTCAAAAAAGTGACCCTTATGACTTTTTTAAGGGTCACAGACAGTGGCAGTTGGCCACTTCTTTTTTCGAGGGTGCTCGATGCAAAGTTCGTCACAACATGTATGTGGCCCGTCATGTGTGTGGTTTGTAATGTCAAAATATGTGTTCGGCGCATCAAGTGATCCTATGTGCATCACGTGTTTTGTCAAATTAAGTGCCTGCTGGGTTTATTGTAAAAGTGACGCTCGCATTTGCCAAATACTTGCATTATCTCATGCGTAAGCAGAGTTTAGTGTTAAGTTAGTGTCTTGCGTGTATTTTCTGAACGTGAGCGTCTCTTTTATCATAAACGGTTTTGACACGTGTGCAGCAGGCACTTATTTAGACAAAACACGCGATGCACATGGTTTACAGGATGCAACAACACATATTTTGAAAACATGAGCAACACACATGACACTCCGAACACATATTTTGAATTTGCACCCTTCGGATGAGCAGTCACGAGATTTGTTTCTCCTCAACAATATTAGATATGGATATTATTAATGAAGAGCTAAAAGAGATCTGGCTTATGTCCTTGCTTCCCATATTTCTGACCAACTGTATGATCTTAAACATTTTCATCAAATTCTTCCAAAACCCAACTATCTAAATTAAAATGAACGATCTACAATCTTACTTTGTCTTTAAGAGTTACATTTTATTTATTTATTTATTTATTTATTTATTGCCAAACAACATAGTTGTCTAAAAATTTGCTTGGTTAGCTCATCCACAATACTAACATACATCAAATATAAGTATCCCATCAGTCACAATAAGACCTACTGTATATACAGATGCATATATACCAGAGGAATAAAGAACATGAACCATCCTACGATAAGTACTGTTCACAAAACTTAAACAGGTTTATTCAGTTATTCTAATAAACGGTTTGTTTAATGCCTTACTGGGATTACTTTAACAAGCATTATGCCAGGATGCAAACTTTCGACAAATATTGTGACACACTGTAACATTGCGAGTTTTCAGATTATGATGTACACATTTGAACACCGTAAAACAATTAAAACATTTCTGATTCGAATTCGTCATGCCAAAACACAACCCCTGCAGGTTCCTTCCCCGCTGTTCGTAAAGACAAATGCAACCCTACAACGTTTTGCCCTAATAAAGCAGTTCAATAAGAATACGTGTCATCGTCTGATGATGAATCTTCACAAGATCATTAGATTAAAATTAATCTTGCCGGCACGCTCGTGCAAAAAGACAGGGGGAGAAACAGAAGCGAATCCAGGCGTTACATCTCCACAATGGTGTGAAGGCAGTCACGCTCTGATTAAAAAGTTACATTAAAAGTGATAGTGATACATCATTACCTCTCTGCGTCTCGGCACAAGCCGGCACAGGGAGGGTTCGTTCTGCGGAAGAGAAGGGAAAAGAGCAAAGCACTCACTTGTAAGGATCTTCCATGTCTTCTTTTCGTCGTCGTAGTACTGAACCAGATTACTGGGGAGGCGGTCGGGGCCTGGTGGCAGGCCCCCAACCAACAGGAGCATCCGTTTGTTTGAGCGAATCCTGCGTTACACAAAAAAAAACATGTTAGCCAGTCTCTTATCAGATGCAGTTAGTGCATAGTGGTGGTTACATATCCAATGATATGGTGAAACCTGTTAAACGCAGAGAGAGAAAGGGAGATTGCACACCAGACCCACGCAAACATAACAGGTGTATATTTTAGGTGAATCTGGGGACAATCACTGGATTTCAAAAGCAAATTGTGACGCTGTGTGTTATATAGGGCATATATGTTGACAGAATTTTGTCTATTTTATTTTTTAGTCAATCCTATCTTTCTCCCACATTTCTTGGCAAATCTATGTTAAAGAGATGAAAATGTGTCATCATTTACTTGTTCCAAACCTGTATAAAGTATATAAAAGTACCTGTATAAAAAAACCAAACAGATCTGGGGCACCATTCACTTCCATAGTGTTATTTTTTCTACTATGGAAGTCAATGGTGCCCCAGATCATTCTTTTGAATATTTTCCAATACAAAGAATTTATACAAGTTTGAAGTAAATGATAACAGAATTTTCATTTTTCGGTGAACTATCTCTTTAAGAACAAGTTTTACGAATCAGATTTTTAGCTTTATCCGGCAGCTCTGTATACTAGAGAGTAACAGCCGGTGTATGCTTCAATTTTAAGTAGTACGTTCAATTAATTCCCAAGTAAGTTCAAGTAATAACTCCCACCCTTTGTATAGTGAATTTTATCATATTTTATCTAAACTGAGGTTTATAGATCCACAATGCAGAAGAAAGCGGTATAAGAATTGCATAGTATGATTTTTAGTGATGTCTTTAATAATTGGACTTAAAGGATTAGTCAATTTTCTTAAAAAAATCCAGATAATTTACTCACCACCATGTCATCCAAAATGTTGATGTCTTTTTTTTGTTCAGCCGAGAAGAAATTATGTTTTTTGAGGAAAACGTTCCAGGATTTTTCTCATTTTAATGGACTTTAATGGACCCCAACACTTAACAGTTTTAATCCAGTTTAAAATTGCACCTTTAAAGGACTATAAATGATCCCAACGAGGCATAAGGGTCTTATCTAGCGAAACGATTGTCATTTTTGCCAAGAAGAATAAAAAATATGCACTTTTAAACCACAACTTTTCATCTACCTCCGGCTGTGTGACGAGCCAGCGCGACCTCACGTAATTGCGTAATGACGTCGAAAGGTCACGTGTTGAATGAAACACACATTTGCGGACCATTTTAAACAATAAACCGACACAAAGACATTAATTAGTATTATTCGACATACAACAACGTCGGAACGGTCCTCTTTCTCCACAATTGTAAACCCTGGGGCGTAGTTTCGCATACGTCATCCTCTTGACGTGATGCCGTATTACGTGAGGTCACGAGAAGTTGTGGTTTAAAAGTGCATATTTTGTATTTTTTGCTTTCCAAAAATGACAATCGTTTCGCTAGATAAGACCCTTATGCCTCGTTTAGGATCGTTTAGAGTCCTTTGAAACTGCAATTTTAAACTGCACTAAAACTGTTATGTGTTGGGGTCCATTTAAATTAGAAAAATCCTGAAATGTTTTCCTCAAAAAACATAATTTCTTCTCGACTGAACAAAGAAAGACATCAACATTTTGAATGACATGGTGGTGAGTAAATAATCTGGATTATTTTTTAAGAAAATGGACTAATCCTTTAAGTAATTGGAGTCAGAGCTTGGGTACCATAACAAATCTATATGTTGGTGTTTACTCTACTTGTTTAGTGCAATCAAATTGACTTAAGGGTAAAGTAATAAAGTAAACTAAACTGAATAATGTTGGCCACCAGCAGAATAAAGAGAAGTTACTTTAAATTGCTTTATTTTGATTGTTGTTAAAGCAATTATTCCCACTGTGATGATGATCCTACTGTATCTCTAATGCAGAATGTTACAATTAAGAAGACTAAGTGATCTCTTATTAATCTAATTAAACATTCTCAATTGAGCAACGACAAACTTAAATTAGGTTTGTGACACATACAGTTACCGTAAACATATGCTAAAATACATCTTGCATCATTTGATCACATTTGTTATTGCAACATTAATGTCGTTCGTGATGTGCTCTTACACAAACTGTTATGCCTGGAGTATTGACGAAATCAGCAGCCGCTTTGATTGTAATTCAGACCGTGTTAAGATCCAAACAGATTTCTTTTCTCACGTTCTTATCCTATTGGTCAAGACTGTACATGTGACTACTGTCAACAGTGAAATCACCTGCATTCATTTTTATCCACTACGTCCATGCAAGAGATTTAATCAAGCAAATTAGTTTAATATAAGTTATTTCAGATTAAAGACCCTGAGTAGTTGAATTCTTATATTAAACAACTGCTTTAAAAGCCTGACAACATTTATTGAGTGCGAGTGTTCAATATTTACGATCCCCTCGGCTCTATAGGATTAAGTGTGGGGAATAAATGGGTCTCTTTCAACAACACCAGTCGAGAGCAATGAAACTACACAATCTTCAGCATTAGCTGTACATCCATATGGAATGTATTTGGATTCATTCAGCTTCATTAAAATTCACGAATCAAATGATATTAATGCTGGATAGCTGATGTGACGAGTGATGATCAAATGATAACAGCATCAGCTATAATCATGTTGGAAAATACGTATTTATGTACTCATTAGTGTGCCTAAAAATGACTTCCTAAAGATCATAATTTCCATTTCACAATAAAAAAATACTTGATTCCGGTTTATTCCACGCTCACCTATTCCTGCTAATTATCCCATCTGCAGACTGCAGTATGCAAGCCTGCAACAATGCTGAAATTAATCAACCCTGAAACGGCACTATGAGGAATAGTAAAATAATCTCACAGATAAAGCAAAGCATGAAAACTACGTTTGATCAGATATTGTAATTTGCAAATGCAAAATGATGTGTTAACTATACAGTACCCATGTAAATATTGCATATGTGACAGTTTATAAATAGTGCAATCTATATACAGTATATATATAATGACATCTGTCAGTAATATGATCACGTGCAAAGTGTTGTATACAGGTGTGGGACCAGTATAACTTTTCTTTTTTTATATAAGTATCATCTTTCTCCTAAATCTTTACTGTCTGTAATTGCCATATTTATGCACTAGTTTATAATCTAGTGATCTAAAGTTTTCAAGTGTGCAAACATAATGTAAATATGTTTAAAATGCAAAGACTTCGTTGTATGTGGTCTCTACCTGCTGGCTGTAGTTTGTCTGCAGTGCTGTCTGAAGGGCATCAGGTGGTAGTTCATGGCATCCAACAGCAGTTTCTGACACACCGGGTCAGTCCTCATAAAGTCCACGGACTGCACCCTCTCCACCAGCTCCGGGGCAGGAATGAGGGCGAAACGCAGGCGCTTCATCAGGTCCGGAGCGTAGTGCATCCTGGTCTCCCTGTCGTGCTCCAACCACAAGACGGACATTTGAAAAAGAGCCAGCTCGGACTCCACGGGCGGAGGCAGGGCGTCCAGCATGGCGCACATCTCCTCGAAGTTGAGGAGGAGCACGTCCTCCACCAGGTACTTGTTGGCGAGCTTCTTGGTCTCGTCCAAGCCGTGGAGGGCTGCGATCTTGCAGATCTGCTTGTAGTTCTGCACGGAGATCTGGTCGTTGAGGAACTGCACGCTGAGCTTGGTGATCTGCGGGATGTTGAGGATCTTGCTGACGGAGAGCACCTCCTCCACCGTGTCCAGGGACAGGGTCACGTTGGCGGTGTAGAGGTACTCCAGCACCAGCCGCAGACCGATGGACGAGCAGCCCTGCAGCACCAGGTTGTTGATGGCCGAGCGCGGGCTGGGCAGGAGCTTGTCGTCCGGCGAGGAGGACGGCGTGCCGCTGCTGCCTTGGTCCTTGCTCGCCAGCCCGTCCTCTCTGTTGAGCATGTGCGTGGAGAACAGAGACCTGAAATACTGGGAGCAGGACGCCAGCACGGCTTTGTGGCAGTGGAACTGCTGTCCCTGTGCGGTGAGAGTCACATCGCAGAAGAGCTGCTTTCTCCACAGCAGGTTGAGACCGTGCAGCAGAGTGTCGCTGTGGGTCGGATCAAACGTGGAGGTTCGGTCACCCGATCTGGACATGACTCCGGGGCTGCGCACACCTCCTGCGAGCAAACAATGCCATTGGTACACTACACTGCATTTCTCTCCATTCGCGTGCGGATTAAGTTTGCATGCGCGGTGCAAGCATATGCATACGTCTCCGAGGCTTTTATTGAAACCGAACGGACGCTGCGCATTGAAACACATATACCGCAGAGTTAAGTTTAAAAAGCAAACCTCTCGCCATATATATATATGCTATAAACTTGCCCTGTCTGTACGAGCTATACCGTTATGTGGGCGCACAAACACACGCACCCCCTCCCCTTAGCAGCACAGATAAATGCATATACACATATTCTCCCGATATGCGATACAAAAGCAATTAGTTTGTCTCCCGCAACCAACATCATCATCATCATCATCATCACTGTAGATGTGCGGTTGCGCATCGGTTTTGTCGAAGGAAGAAACGCGCTGCCGCTATCCAACGAGACGCGCGTTATATCGCGCTATTTGTGCGCAAACGCGAGGAGAAACGGCATGCAACTTTCGGCCGGTGCCACATACATTGGCGCACCGTGCGCAACCGTGCCAAATGTGTTATAGCAGGCATCCACAAAAACTTACCCGAGTTAAAAGTGAAGCTTCAAGTCCTTCGCTGCACTTTCTTTGTCCGTTCTGTCTTCTTTTCGAAAGTCTGTGATGGACGGATCAGAATAAAGATAATTGATATCCACTCATCCGAAGCTTAGTATTTGTTCCTCTGATCATTTGCGTTTGCCCAAAATTACCCGAAAGAACTGTGTGTGAGTGCGAGAGGAGCCGTGTGCTTTCTGCAAGAGAAGAAGAAGAAGAAGAAATATACGTGTGACAAATTATGCTACCAAGAAACAACACATCATTATCCTTGGGCCTGGGGCTCAGTGAGTCGTAACGAGAGTAATAGGAAATCCACGGTCGGGGAGAGAAACGGACGCGCATGGCCGGTGGAGAGAGACCGCGCAGGGGTATGGATGCTGGAGAGACTCGCAAAATTATGGCTCAAGGCTATTGTAAAAACTGTCGAGCGTAAATGACTGCGATTTCAAACATCTATGGAAAAAGGAAGAGGGGAGAAAAGGCGAGTCTTTGCTCTCTTTCTCTCTGCGTTATGGAGAGAAGCGTCAAGTTTTAGTGCGCATTGCTAATTAGTCAATTTCTCTGTTCCTTCACAGCCCGACGCCTCTGCCGCTGAGCTGAAACTGCTAATTTCTGGGACCAGCCTTTTTTTTGGGCTCTGAACGGGGGATGGATGAATGGCTTGTCTCGCACAAATGACAAAAAGCCCCCCTCTGCCTTAATCTCCATCGCCAAAATAACCCCATCTTTTTCTTCTTTTGCTCAGTCCTTCAAAAGAAGCAGGGGACTTTATGCAAACTTGTATTATGGTCTTGAGTGATCAATGCAGACGGATGTCTTCAAATGCAGATCATCCTGTTGGTGATTTGTGGTTTTATTAATCTGCTTTTTTGGGCTTGCCATGATTATCAAAATCACTGATGCCATTTATTAGATGCACTTTAATGAACAGTGACCACGCCAGCGGATGTCTTTGCACAAAAATAATTATATTTCAAATACTTTTTCATGTGCACTCAATTTCGTTAAAACATCATGTACGTACATGAAAGTCTCTTGCAGATGGATGGAAATGTATTTCATGTATGCAGACAATTTGCATCTAAAGGTGCAGATATTATGCACTTAATAAAGGTGACTCTACAACCCAAAATCCTCTGCTAATAAAGTGAGATGCACATTATGTATCATTAAGATGTATGCGTGCGGCCTTGATGAAGAACATCTCGAAATCTGTATGTTTTCTCGTGCATCTCACCGTGCAGATAACTCATAAAGCAGTTGGCTCCTATGAGGGATTTATGACATCATGTGATGCATTTATTGGCAACGTTGCTTTTGCATTGCTTGCCTGCCTGGTGGCCAAAACATACATTTCTGCTTCGCTTTAGTGCCAGTCTTCTGTTTCTGTCATGTGATATTGCCAAAACCATGACTTAAAACCCTTTGCATGACCCACAGATCAGGAAGTTATGTCTGTGCGTTATTATACTTAAAATATTTGATGTTTCCAAGCGATTATCTCTGCAGCCCTATACAGCCATAACAACAACAACACAGTGTGTTGTGTTGTAAAGATCTAGAGTAATTTCCTATCGCCGCACCCGTCGGGTCATTTAATACACCGGATGCATTGGAACAATTACAATATTTCTCTGAGGTGACTCTTTTAGCATGTTTTAAACACAAAGCTTAGTGTTCTAGTTTCCTAGCATTGGCGACTGTAAAGTATCAATGACAAAACAGAAATGATTTCATATAGGAATGCAAACTTAATAAAGCCGCTAAAATATAAAAAGTACGAATATAACAAGTCGAACAGTCTTGCTATGTATAAGGCCAATTAGTCAAACATATGTACTGTTTGTTATCAGGTAAGACGAATGCTTCTAAAGCTTCATATTATAGCATAGTTGCTTGACATGCAAGACGGATTTATGAATGCTATATAGCCATCTGGAAAACAGCATCAAGCTTACAAAGCCATTAAAGGAAAAGGTTTGAGATAAAGCATATGGATCAAGTGAAGGATTAAACTTTTTTGTTAGTTTCTTTCTCTTTTTTTGTTCTCTCGACATCACAAATGGCTGCCTGTGCTACTGCTGAAAGTTTTATTGCTGATGTCCTCATATGCTCTCCCATAGTTCTCCTCACGCTGTGCTGTTCAATGAAGTCCTAATGATTGAAATAATAAAAGCTAGTCAATCATTTGCTCATTTAAGACGATGAAGGTTTACAAACACTAACAAATATGTTATTATCTTAACTAGGCCAAGTAACGGATCAGGTGCATCCCAGGTAGACTCAACCTCTGATGGCTTACCGAAGGAAGATACTGCAACAAATGGCTCCTTAAGCAAGGTACTTAACCTCAGATTGCTCCTCAAGGGTTGTACCCTAAATAAATGCAGTGTTAGACACTTTAGCATTGGCAAAATGACAAGAAACCTCATGTACAGTAGACTGCATCAGTGAATTTTAACTTGGTGTTAGAACAAGATTGCATCTTCAATTTGCATTTTTTTGTTTGTGCAAAATTTGACACATTGCAATGGGTTTAATTCAATTCAATTCAATTTTATTTATATAGCGCTTTTCACAATTTGGTAATTGTATCAAAGCAGCTTTACATAATAGATGCAGTGTAAAGCACAGAAAATCGACAGATAGCACAACATAATACACGATAGCACAAGCAGCTAAATTTGCTGCGGCTATAAATCAACATTATAAGCAAACGTATTACTAATGTAACGTATAGAAGTTAAGCCCAAAAAAGCTGCCTCCCCGGGTTGAAAAACCCCCTAGGATTTTAAGCCGGGGAAGTAAAAAAAAGTCCTAGGAGGAAAAAACCCTTGGGAGATTATATATATAATCTATATATATATATATTTAAGTTGTAAATAGTTTAAATCTTGTTGCTATGTGGTTGCTAGGTTGTCTTATCAAATAAAAGGATAAAAATATAAATAAGTTAGTGTCGAATAAAGTATAATTTTTGTCTTTAGATCTTTAGATTTTGGCCAATTTTATGTCTAAAATTTGATGTCTGTTTTAGCAAATCTAAGTTTGAAAGTCAGATCAGGCACATGATTTGAGGTTTTATTCTTGTCCACATTGCTGGTTTCAAGTTTAATATTTGGTATTAGAAGGGACATTTCACAAGATTTTAAAAAAATGTAAAATAAATCTTTGGTGTCACCAGTGTACATATGTGAAGTTTTAGCTCAAAATATCCCATAGATAATTTATTATAACATGTTAAAATTTCCACTTTGTAGGTGTGGGTGTGTACTTTAAAATGCAAATGAGCTGATCTCTGCACTAAATGGCAGTGCTGTGGTTGGATAGTGCAGATTAAGGGGCGGTATTATCCCCTTCTGACATCACAAGGGGAGCCCAATTTCAATGAGGTATTATTTCACATGCTTACAGAGAATGGTTTACCAAAACTCTTCGGGTTGATCTTTTTCACATTTTCTAAGTTAATACAACTGGGGACCCAATTATAGCACTTAAACATGGAAAAAGTCAGATTTTCATGATATGTCCCCTTAAACATTTACAGTCCCAGTAAACCGGAAGTGGCAATTAACTTCACTTCCGTGTTGTGACATATTTACGAGTGAAATGAAATACATGAGGAAAATAGAAGGCGTTGCTTGTGTTTCCCACTTTGAATTGATTGGATATAGAAAGATGCCGTTTCATTCAGAAATGTAACTCGCAGGAGACTGACAGTTGAAGGGGGCGGGGTTTACAGATGGTCCCGCCCAAGCCGTCTAGCTGAGGTAATCAGGGAATGATCGCCACAAGAGGGCGGAAGTACATTTTTAGATTTGGATTAGTTTATGAGGGCACATGAAGTAAAAAAAGGATTTACACGGATGAATAGTTTATAAAAAAAACACTGCAATATTTCATAAAAAATTAAAAAGGTCAGTTTTGATTTCATGGGGACTTTAATGCTAAGTATGAACACTAGTAACAAAGATTTTCATCAGTTTACAAAGTAAAATTTATAGCATCAGTTGACTTTGTACTGTAAATTTTCATATTGTTTATTTGTTGCACATTGTATAAGCAAATTGTCTGTAAAAATAATTTCAACTTACTATTTTAATTCTGGCTAGTGATAGAGTTGCTGTAACTTATAAGTAAAAGTTGAAATGATCTTAAAGGCCCCCTGTAGTCCATAATTTATTCACTTAAAGTGCACCTATTTCAATGCTAGAAAACATGATTTTGTGTATTTCGTATAATATAATGTGTTTGCGTGGTTTATGATTAAAAACACATTATTTTCCACATACTGTGCATTTGTGTATAGCTTCAAATATACTGCTTTCCTCAAACACGTTGAATTTGTACAAAACTCATCGATCTGAAAAAGCTCTGTGTCCCTGATTGGCCAGGTAATCTGTATGTTGTGATTTGTCTGAATGCCTCTGACGTCAGCCGGAAATGGGACGCTCCTTACCATGTTTGAAAGATTCGCTCACAGTGCAATGCTGACAGGAATTAACTTCCAGGCTGTGAGTCCGAAGTGGGAGGAATTATAATAATGTTGGTCTTTACTACATTACCAATCCCAGAAAGTAAACTGTTGCTACAATCCGTGTGTTTGTTGTAGTCCAAGAAAAGAGATTTACGTTGGAGACAATAACTTGCATCATCGTTTACTTTGGGGTTTTTACCTTTTCCGTTAACATGTACTAATACACACTTACACACTAAAGGAAATGTAAAAACGTGAATCAGACAATAGTTGCTCTTTAAAACTCATCTTTGAGCATCATAATAGCACACATAAAAGTTTTTTCTTCGTGCATTAAAATAGCTTGAATGTAACTCAACACCTTTTCCTAATTTAGTATACGTGGATCTATGAATTTGTTACTCAATCGTAACAGCTAGACATATACATGTACATAGATGCTACAAACGACACTTTTACCATGGGTTCACACCAGCCACGTTTAAGGTGTCAAATTCGCGTCTACCGTGTCTAGTTTGCCGCTTGAACATTTTGAGTTTACTCGCTTCATTCGCGTGTGAAAGCCACGTTTGAAATTCTAGTCATCAAGACATTCACGCGGAAATCTGCGTCATGGGAGGGGCTTCTACGACTCTGCTCGCTTCCTGAAATCACGTCACTACTAGAGCAAGCTCCTGATTGGTTAACGTGGCACATTTTTGCAACTCGGCAACGCTCAATTCACGCCATTCGAGCGAACTAGACGCCTCATTCGTGTTGCGAGACCACCAGACGTGCATCAACGCGTCTTTACATTGACTTAACAATCACTCGCGCCTGACGCCTCTATAGCAGCTAGTCTGAACGCAGCATTAGACACATACAGTAGCTGCTAAGTCCGGTTTCACAATGCGAGCTGATGTTAACAGGTTAAAGCATTTACGTTGTTTCTATGCATCTATGCATCCAAATATATCTATGGCATGAACTACTGATCCACTCGTTCAACTGTGATCATGTGACATAGGAAACTGAGGTGATTTTAAACTGCGGTCTCCTACAATTTTATGGAGAAAAAACACTCAGCACTGGTGTTGAATGATGATTTTGCACATGACTTTTCCTAAAACATATTTAAAACACCACATAGAAATATAAATAACAATAAAAGCTTGATTTTTCACCAAAAGTTATGTTGATGAGCTAAAGTACAATGTTGCCATGACATACTGTATTAATCACATAATATTTTACAGTGAGAACAAAATTTAAAGGGCCTGCTAATGTCCAAAAGAACAATAAACGCCATAAAATACCACTATTAAAGTAATTTATATAATTATATAATAGTAATATATATCGTTTTTGTCTGTCAGGAGTTTTGGTTCTAAGTAAGAAAAATAAAGTAAGAAAGTAATGCTTCTACGGCATCTCTGCCAAGAACCTTCAAAGCACCTTTATAGTGAATTATAAAAATATGAGATCTATTTATTAAGACATTTGTGAGGTATGAGGTATAATATTAAATCCAAGCTCGTAACACGAAGAGTCCAGGGCTTAAATTGATATGACATCAGTTAATTCTCTGTTGACTTGTTATACAGTCTGAGATGGCCGTCTTTGAGTCTATAAGCTCTGCACTGTTACGGGGCTCTCCGGGGGCCCGTGGACTTTAGACGGAGGGGCACTGCGCCCGTGGCGCGTTATGGAGGGGCGTCGAGCGAGCCTCATCACGTTAAAAGCGAAATCCGTAGACTAATTAAACCCTCCGAGACTGCGGATCTAAGACCAGATTTACAACTCTCTACACAACTGTTAAACCAACTCAACTATTTATCGCCCAAATTACAGACACTGAACCCATGAGTGAACCGCAGGCGGCACGTCAGTGGAACTGGATTGTGGATGGAGATACGCGTGCGTGTGACCGTGACGCGTCCAATCACGATACGGGTCCTAAACTCTGACTAGCTGTTTGCAATGTCAGTCATTTGTATTTTAAGATGAACACTGGTTACTTTTAAAAGCTTTGATTGTTAATAAAAGAAATTAAATGGTTTAAAAATGATCCCTAGCTGTCACTAGGGTGCTACCCTTTCAAAAGATTACACCTTTGCACCTAAATATGAGTACCTCAGAGGTACATATTGGTACCAAATGTATATAAATCTGTACCTCAATATTTTAAAGCAGTAGGTTGCAGGTTCGAGGCCAAGCAGCTAAAAATTGCATTTGTTTAAAACCATTGCACGCATAGAAAAAGTAACTTACAGTATACATGTTTTATTAGTATGTGCGTTCCCTGGGAATAAAACCCAAGACCTTGTTGAGCTACAGGAACACAATTCTCTAAAAATTGCTTTTGAAAAAAAACCCACAAATGTAAGTCATAACAAGATATCGAGCTTTGACTGCGAGAGAGTCTGTTCTTAATGCATATTTTTTTCAGCAAATGTACAATCTCGGCGTGAAGGTATATTCCTAACACAAAGAGAAAGCTAATCTAAGACAATCTATCTAAAGACGCAGGGCTGCACAGGACCGATCGGAGTGAAACTTTGAGCTTGAAACTCTTCCAGGCATATTTTCATCTGCCTGGCTGCAGAGGCGAGAGTATGCTAAGATAGAAAGTATTATTTTCCTAAATGGAAGGTGTCAGATCGTCACGCCGAGGTGATCGGCTGTTCGAGATCACTGCTTCCCATCTGCAATTTGTGACGTGTGAAAGATTCAGCCCAAATGTGCTCACAAACTGGAAACCCACAGCACTTTTCCTTATCGGTGCCAAGCAAGATAACCAGCTGCTTTACAGATCAGGGAACATATCATATTAATATCATGGAGTGTTGTGATATCATCTTGTTTGTAAAAATATTTTTGTTAACTAAGTGTGGTGGGACGGCGGCTTCAGGGAGTGCCAGCTTTTTGCTTTGATTTTTGTTCGTTTTTTTTATAAAAGCGCAGAATGATTTCGTTTAAATTAATGAAAGGCTACTAATTTGTTTACTGGATTTTTTTGCTACTCGATGGAGAAATGTTAACCTGGTGCAGCATTACATGTCCTATTATGGCCTGGGCTTAAATCTAGTAGAGTTGTGTGAACTGAAAAAAAAAAATTAAAATATATCTCTGCCATTCCTTCATCTTAAGATTCGTCTTTTTTTCTAAGGTACATTTATAAATGCTACTTAAATGTCATTATCTAAATAATGGGGTGTATACACCAAATGCGAATTCAACGATATGCACGAGTAGATTACATACATAGTCAATGCAAAGATGCATATACCCTAGATGCGAACTCGTGCAGGGCGATAGGAATTGTGTGCAAAAACATCCGCTATTCGCCTTAACCATATGTTGAAAAATATGCAGCTCAAGCGAAAAATTTGCATGACACAAAGTTAAATCCCGTGAGTAAAGCCTTGTTCAGACCACCAGTGACTATCGGTTCTCCTATTGGTAGTCGCTTCCGAAAATTGCTCATTATTTGCATAAAGGTACAATTTTCTTAACTTTAAAGGCACACCGCGGAACTTTTTGGCCACTAGGGGGTGCTAGACATGTATTTTTCACGTCTAGCGCCCCTGAAGGCCACAAGCGCCGCAGCACTGTCACAAAGGAAAAGAAGACAACTCTTTAGGTCACAAAGTGTGCCTTCCAGCATGTCATATAAATATAATTTCATGGGTTTTATTTTTTTCAAACGGCAAAATTGCGTAGCTCACGTTGTAACAGTGGTCGCTTGGTTAAATTTATATTTAAAAAAATGCCTTAAAGGGGAATGAAACCCGGATCGCCCGTGTCGTAGGTCCATGACTCACCACGACACCACAGTGTCATGTGATATAAGTCTCTCTCTACACTCTCCAAGTAGGTTCCAGTAAAATTCACGTTCAAAAAATAATAGGTAGGGACGTATGCCGTAAAGCAGATTTTTGTAGTTCTTTTTGTGCTCTGGTTACTACCCAAAACCCCAAGTTTAAAAGTACGAGTAAAAGTTATGGTAGACATGTCATTCAACCTATTTTAAGTCAATGTACCATCACAAGGGTCTTGAAAATATATTATGAAGGTTGAAAAACTAAGTGTCACTTTAACTCATTATTTAACTAATGATGCGTACACACCAAACGCCAATTCAATGATTTGCGCGAGTAGATTACATACAAAGTCAAAAACAAAGACGCAAACTCGCGCAGGGCGATGCGAATTGTGTGCAAAAGCATGCGATATTCGCTTTAACCGCATGTTGAAAATATGCAACTCAAGCGAAAAATTTGCATGACACGAAGTTAAATCCCGCAAGTAAAGCCTCGTTCAGACCGCCAGCAACTATTGGTACTCCCATTGGTAGTCGCTTCCGAAAATCGCTCATCATTTGCATAAAGTTACAATTTTCTTAACTTTAACTCATTATTTGACTAATGATGCGTACACACTAAACACAAATTCAATGATTTGTGTGAGTAGGTTACATACAAAGTCAAAAGCAAAGACGCAAACTCGCGCAGGGCGATGCAAATTGTGTGCAAAAACATGCGCTATTCGTTTAACCGCATGTTGAAAAATATGCAACTCAAGCGAAAAATTTGCATGACACGAAGTTAAATCCCGTGAGTAAAGCCTCGTTCAGACCACCAGCGACTATTGGTACTCCCATTGGTAGTCCCTCCCGAAATCGCTCATCATTTGCATTTGCATCATTGCTCATCATTTGAATAGCGCATGTTCAACTTTTCTTGACTTTAACTCATTATTTAACTAATGGGTTGTACACACTAAACGCGAATTCAGTGATTTGCGTGAGTAGGTTACATACAAAGTCAAAAGCAAAAACGCAAACTTTCGCAGGGCGATGCGAATTGTGTGCAAGAATGGCACTATTTGCCTTTACCGCATCTTGAAAAATCTGCAACTCAAGCAAAAAATTTGCATGACACAAAGTTAAATCCCGCGAGTAAAGCCCTGTTCAGACCACCAGCGATTTTATTCGTGTGTTGCCCATCTCTTTCAATGAGGCATTTCTAAATCTAAAACAAATGAGTACCACCCACTCCAGTAACTGATGAGAGAAGGATGACGTAAACTCCACTGCTTCGCTCCCATTGGTAGTCACTTCCAAAAATCGCTCATCATTTGCTTATAGTTAAACTTTCTCGTCTCACTGGACATGCCCGTCCGGTCACCAACGATCACTTTCGCTCGTGAAAGCTTCAATTGAAATGAATGTGAGCACGTCACTCTGCTATTCGCTGGCGGTCTGAATGGGCGTAATCTAGAGTGAGGAACGCGACGGTTCACATTTAGTGTGTACGCAGCATAAGCCCTGTATGTGAAAGCACATCCCTTCAAATAAATTGTAACTGCAGTGCAGAGAGGTTTAAGTGGCGATTATGAAGACATGAGGTAAGTTTGCAGTAGATTACACGTACACTGTTCATTCGCAATGGTAATAAATGAAAGTTAATCTTGTTAGAGTAGCGCAGGGACTGCTGCTTATGAAGTTTTACATCATTGCAATTTACAAATGACTTTTTTACTGTCAATAAGAAGCCTTTACATTCATAACAGACTACACTAAGCTGATATGCAGATTATAAGATGATATACACTTACAGTGCACTAATAATGTCAGATGGTTGTATGGTATGCTGTAGTTTGAATTGTTAATATCGACTCTCTAAAAATCATGATGTTAATTATACAAAGATTTATTTCCTATTTGATGTTAGGAAAATGTTATAAGTGTTTGCCTGTGGAAAAGTTGCCTATGTGTTGCTGGGATGTTTTGGGTACTTAGTTGCACTTGGGTGCTTTGTAAAATTAACCCTTTAGTGCAATGGTTTTCGGACTGGGTGGCAGGCTCCCCTTGGGGGGCTTGAGATTGTGCCAGGGGAATTATATTCTGCGCGATTAAAGATAAGGCTAGTAACCAACAGCACTACATTATATCATTATATATGTTTTAGTTTAATTTAAATTCTAAGTTTGGGGGGGGGTGCCAAAAAGTTCAAGAACACTGGCTTAGTGTAAAAATTTTGCCCTTTTTTATAGGGTTGCACATTATAACGTTATCGCAATGGTTGCATAGTCAGTAGTCACAATAAGACCACTTTAGGATTATTTTCAGTTTTTCTAAGTTTACTATTTGTAGGTATTTCAGTAAAATTATAATTTTTGTTTCATTCTGCCATAACAACATTACTGCCAAATTCCTTATAAAACTAAAGTTTTGATTTGCAGAAAAGTAAACTGATCAAACTAACAAAAGGATGCAATGTTTGAAGAACTTGAATGCTGCAAAGAAAACAAGTTTATATTTAATTTCAACAACACAATGATAATGTTTTATAATATATTTTAGGAATACTTTGATGGACTATCCCTGATTTTTAATCACATCTTTCATGGGTCTTTTTGCACGGTCTTTTTGCAAGGTTTGTTGAAATTCAACAGATACTGGACTAAAATGGTCATGAAACATGCAGAAATTATGATTAAATGCAAAACTGCGTTGGCTCTTAATTTTTTTCCACTGCTATACTGTAAAAAAATTCCGTAGAAATTGCAGCTGGGTTGCCGGTAACTTACCGTAGATTTAAATTTATGTTTTTTACTGGCAACATTTTGTTCAAAGTTAAATGAACATTAAACATTTACAAGTATTTGTCTTTACAGAATAAAACTAGAAAAACAGCATCAAGCAAAACATTCTGGGAAACAAAATCTGAAGCAAAAAAACAGAATGCTTTGCATGAGGCTGTTATTGTTTAGTTTTATATTGTATAGACTTGTTAATATTTAAAATTTATTTAACTTTGAACAAACTCTTGCCAGTAAATAACATAAATTTAAATCTACGGTAATTTACTGGCAACCCAGCTGCAATACCATTGTTATTTCTACTGAATTTTTTACAGTGTAATCAGTCTACATGATAAATTATAAATATAAATACATTATAAAAATGTATTTTATAAACTAGCATTATAACTGTCTGATCTAATATAATTTAAGGGTTCTTGGCTACACAAAGTTTTGAGTTTGTTGTTGCACAATGTTGACATGCAGGTTATGGTGCAACTATTTTTCTTAAGTTGTCACAAGTCGAAAAACATATTTTTATTTTCTACGATGATGTAGTGCCTTAAAATATTTCATTCTTTTCTAATTGTTTTTTTTTTTTTGTAAAAAATTATAAGGAATTACAATAATTTCATGTTATCATTTCTTCTTGCTTTCACTTTTCCTTTAAGTCTCTAAACTCCATAGATGGTAACAACATAAACAAACAGCTTTCGTGGAAAAGTCCTTTTAGAGTAGAGTTCTCATAACAAAACAAACAACAAGTAGATTACCTTACTTCAAATCATAACTAAAGCATATCAAAAAACTCCACTGAGCTAATGTTACTGTGTAAATTGTGTACTATAATGTATATCAGCTGCCAAACCTCCCATCAAATAGCGGTTATCCATGATCGCCTTCTTCCCTCGTCTTTAGGAAAGCAAAATATTTTTTATTTACAACAAGGTATTTGTTTAAGAGTTCAGTTAAGCAACTAGTCAGACATTAAACAAAAATTAACCGGAAGTACCACACGTGCGTCCGATGAAATCGTCTATAGCAAGTGTGTAAAAATACTATTTCTGTTTTTGGGATGTTGCACATGATACATTTCCATCACAGGTCATTGTTTACTATAAAAAGCGAAAGTTGAATCTTCATAAAAAAATACTTCGATTGGTAACACTTAAAGGGGTCATAGCGTGAAAATCTGACTTTTTCCATGTTTAAGTGCTATAATTGGGTCCCAGTGCTTCTATCAACATAGAAAATGTGAAAAAGAACAACCCAGTAACTTAGTTTTGGTAAACCATTGTTTGCAAACATGTAAAAAATGAGTTTGTTCAGATTTCGCCTGTTTTGTGAGGTAGGTAGCAAGGACAATTACAATACCACCTCTTAATCTGCACTATCCAAACACAGCACTGCACTTTAGTGCAGAGAGAAAGAGAAAAAATTATTGACAGCACAATTGAATTTCAATTTCAACAAACCACCATCATTGCGATCAGTGTTTGCATTTCATCAGCTCATTTGCATTTTAAACGACACACCCAGAAACAGCACATTTTTGCTCTGACCTACAAAATGGGAATTTTAACATGTTATAATAAATTATCTGTGGGGTATTATAAACTAAAACTTCACATAAGCACACTGGGACACCAGAGACCTATTTTACATCTGTAAAAAAAATCTCATAATATGACCCCTTTAAAATGTAAGTTTTATTAACTTTTCACTTTAAAGGTGCTGTGTGTAAATTTTAGCGGCATCTAGTGGTGAGGTTGTGATCTGCAACCAACGGCTCAGTCCACTGCTTGAAATGCATAGAGAAGCTACGGTAGTCACCGCTGAAAAAACACGTCATCATCTGAGACAAATTAGTAAAAAAAGTTTTTCCTTTAAGGGCTTCTGTAGAAACATGGCGGCACAAAATGGCGACTTCCACGTAAGGGGACCCTCTGTGTATGTAGATAAAAACGTCTCGTTCTAAGGTAATAAAAACATAACGGTTAATTATGAAAGGTCTTTACACACCCCTGATAACATAGTTTTGTATATAATTTTGCATTTCTTTCAAGAGATCCTTCTAAAAATTACACACTGCACCTTTAAGTGAAAATTTTAAGGTGTTTTTTATTACATCAATTGGTAAATTACTTTACACTTTTTTTAGGTGTTACCAATTTAAGTGATTTTTATCCTACTTTCCCTTTTTACAGTGTGATCATGCAGTGGTTCTCAGTTGTGTGTTGGTTGTGTTCAGTCATTCTGGAATGAATTCACCTGTTACTTGGTAATCATCTGTAAAATAGTAATATGTGCAATAATAATGCTCATATTTACAGAAATGTACATTTTTGCATTACTTCAAGCATACTAAACATTTTTGGTACATTGTTTGCTCACCTGACATCTAATGTCATATTTGAGTATCAAAAGGAAATCAGTCGAGTACCACACAATGTATAATCTTGAAAATGCCAAAGATAAAATGAAATATTTGGGTAAAATGCTAAACACACAGGGGTGTTGATTAGGTGTGGTGAGTTAGACGCATTGTTTTTCCATCACATATGGGGTTGTAATGGGCGAGTCCCCGACCAGGTGGGCCCCGGTGTTTAGAGACCTGCGAACGATCACTCATGACAAAGAAAACAGCAGAAGAAGAGAAAGAGAGGGAGACCGAGATATCACAGTAGTAGTGTGTTCCTCAGGGAGCATCTGGGCAGCTAGGACAGAGGCATTATGGGATACTAGAGGGACACTTGCGTGTTTGTGTGTGTGTGTGTTTGTATGCGTGTGCGTGCTCCACCAGTGGGTATCCACCCTCAGGGTTGGCAGCGGCGAAGGAGCCGTGTGCGCTGGAGCAGCCGTGGACGCAGTGGCGCGATCACCTGGGGAAGGTAAAACCAGCGGAGCAGAGCTGATGCGTATTTCTGGGGAGAACTGGGAGATTTTATTCGTTAAAGCGGCACCCAAACGCTCCTGCTTCAAAAAATAAAAAAATAGATTAGAAGAAAAGAAAAGCACGTGGGAATTGAAAGTATGAAAAGTATCCAAAATGTTGTTTTTAAAACCAGATGCTGAATGATTAGAACAATATGTTGTATTTGTTTTTGACATGCTTAATAATAAAGGCGCTAAATAGGGTTCTTCAATTTTGGTTCCCTAAAGCAGTGGTTTTCAAACTGGGGGACAGGGTCCCAGTTTTATGACATTTTATACATACATTTTTCATAAATTCTGTGTAATTAAACCTAAAAAAATAAGGCTACTGACCAACAGCACTACTTTATGTTTTGTCTAATTAAAATGTTATGTTTTAGAACAAAATTTTGATACATTTTCTTTGGGGGGTTGCACCGCAAACAAGGGGGGCCACACGCTGAAAAAGTTTGAGGACCACTGCCCTAAAGAACTTTTCAAACAAGGCTTCTTAATAGATGCATTTTTTTATAGTCTAAACAAAAAACATTTTGCACTACAAAGATGCTTTTGTGCAAATGAAAGGATCTTTGGATGTTAAAAGTACATTTTTTTTTAGGAACCTAAAGAGAGCAATTACATGCAAATGTCAACCTTACCATGAAAAAATTAAGTTTTAACCAAATATTTGAACCAAACTAATATTTCAAATGTTTTATTTGGTGGCTTAAAGGAGTACTTCACCTAAAAAAGATGATCCCCATTGACATGACCATTTTTATTCCTACTATGAAAAGTAAATAGGCCTATTTTTAAGTACCCCTTAAAGGGACACTCCATTTTTTTAAAATATGCTCATTTTCGAGTTCACCTTGCTGATTTTTACCATTTTGAAATCCATTCAGCTGATCTCTGGGTCTGGCGCTAGCACTTTTAGCATAATCCATTGAATCTGATTAGACCATTAGCATTACGCTAAAAAAATAACCAAAATGTTTCAATATTTTTGCTATTTAAAACTTGACTCTTCTGACAACTATACTCTCTGGTTACTTTCAATAGCAGGGGACTATTTTCGGGCACTATGTAATATCATTGCGCCTGCTGCAGCCATGTTACGGCAGCAAAGTCCTTGATTATTACGCCAGAATGAGAGTATAGTTCATAGCCAT
Organism: Misgurnus anguillicaudatus; assembly: GCF_027580225.2. NCBI lineage: Eukaryota > Metazoa > Chordata > Actinopteri > Cypriniformes > Cobitidae > Misgurnus > Misgurnus anguillicaudatus. The sequence goes on along the minus strand of NC_073361.2, from coordinate 29,554,478 downwards.
ATCTGCCTAGAAATTTGCAACGTTTAATTTTCCTTACACAATTTAACTACAGAAAAGTCAAGTTTAACTCTTTCACCGCCAGCGTTTTTTAAAAAGTTGCCAGCCAGCGCCACTGTTTTTCATGATTTTCACAAAATTTAATGCCTTCCAGAAAATGTTCTTCTTTAAATATATAAACACACAATATATAAAATAAAAGAACAGACCCTCTGCTTTCAGACAAAAAAAAACGTTTCATCCTACCTTCAGTAGTTCTTTTGTAATCAGCTTTTGAATATGGATAGGTTTCTGCAAAAACACCACATTTTGAGCAAAAAGCAGAGATAATTCCATTTTTGTGACGGACTTTTCATAGAGTTCCCATTCAGAGCGATCTTTAAAACAGACACGGACATGCAGCTGCTTGCCATAGGGCAATACTTCCGGGTTTAACAAGTTACGGAAGGAAAATACTTGTCATTGGCAGGGAAGTGTTTTCTCTTGATTGACGAGATATCTCGTCAATGGCGGCGAAAGAGTTAAAATAGGAAAAATTTCCAAACTCTTAGGTTTTTTATGAGTGGTATACTAATGGTCTAATCAGATTCAATGAATTATGCTAAGCTATGCTAAAGTGTTACCGCTAGACCCGGAGATCGGCTGAATGGATTTCAAAATGGTAAAAATCTAATTTTTAGAGGAGTTGGAAAATGAGCATATTTTCGGAAAAAGTAAAGTGTCCCTTTAAATACCCATGCGAGGTCTCTTAAGTTTTAAAACATTTAAAAAATATATTTTTCAGTTAGGTTAGCACAGATTTCAAAATTGTCACCGTCCATAACAGAAACAAATTATAAACACACATGGGTGTTGATTAGGTGTGATGAGTTAGACGCATTGTTTGATGAGTCCCTGACCAGGTGGGCCCCGGTGTTTAGAGACCTGTGAACAATGAACAATTGACATTGCATAGTAATTTTTATTCCTACTATGAAAAGTCAATGGGCCCCTTTTTTGGGGTGAACTCCTTTAAATTCCCAGGCGAGGATTATTTTTCAGTTAGGTTAGCACCGATTTCATAATTGTCACATCCATAACAGAGTCTCACCCATAATGCAGTTTTTTCTATAAATTCACAAATAAAAAAGTATTGAATTAAAATAAAAATAAAAAATGTTCTTTGAAGAGCCATCCCTTCTTCATTTGTTGAGTATTGTTGCTTCTATTTTTCTTCACAGATTTTCTACAAAGTATGTTGTCTCCCAAATACTTTATTGTCACATACATAACATGTTTATTTCCCTTATGTAAACCAGAAAACATGAGTATAGAGTGATATTTTTCTGGACTCATAACAAGTTAAAGAAAACATAAACAGAGTGTTCAATATTAATAATAAACTTTAATTTTTGACTCCGAATATCATATCCATAAGGTTGGAATTGCTCAAGAATGTATACAGTAGTATACGTTAATTGTACATGATGTGTTAGATGCATTGCACTACTGTATATAACATGAATTGTTTTTATTTTAATGCACTAACGGTAATGGTTTTATCAAGAGCTTAGTGTTTGTTTGGCCATTAGATGCTACATATAGATGGTGTACTTAAACTTCAAATGCATCTTTCTCCATCGTTGGTTATTTTAAGTAAATAAAGTATAGCTTTGTTTTCTGCCATGTACATGATAAAATTAATTATATCAGCATTGTCATGATGACATTTACTTCAGCTCCAGAACGATTATTGACTTTGTGTTACAGGTCAGATGATGTCAGCGTGCAGGTTGTGCACCAGCCGAGCAACCGCCATTGAGATGAATGAAATGCCAATGGACAGATCTCTCTCCAGGTATTACAAAAAAATCTGCTTGTGCTTTATGAATGAAGGCCATTGTACATTTACATTGATGCATTTGGCAGATGCGTTTATCTAAATGACTTTGCATTGCATTCAAGCTATACATTACATCAGCACGTGTGTTCCCTGGGATCGAACCCTTGCCCTTTTGTGGTGCTAACACACAGACTGAGCAACATGCTAACAGATACTACTGTGTTTTAAAGAGGTTTCACGGTATTTATTATACTTACCTTTTGTTAGAATAGACACACATTAAAACCATTTCATACAACCTACCTACAATCCATCTTTTAAGCATAGACAATAAACACACACACAGACACAGACACTATTGCATCTAGCATCAGCTCTTCCTTTAATCTTACACAAACATTCATTTCAGAAAAAAGAGCAGAAATCCTGATACATTAAGACTTTAATTTCTCTCCAATCTTTTGTTTTGACTCCAGCGTTTCCCTCTTCGAAAAAGCGTTTTGTGTCTAATATGGTCAGCGCCACGCAATTACTCCCTCCAGTGAAAAGTGAAACAAACGCAGGGCAAGCAAAGCATTTTGCATTATCTGCGCTCCTTGGATAGTCTAACCATAATAACTGTAAGACAACGTCAAGCCGAGGCTGCCAAGCTCATCTAGCATGCATTAGGACTTTAGAAATGAAGTTTTACTCGAGGTGAAATGAGTGTTGGATACTGTCGGTCGGATGCTGGAGCTCTGCCATGTTTTTGTGCATTTTTCTGAGAAGAATATAAATGCACATGTATGAATCTGTATACATCTACAGCATATGGGTAGTTGGCATGATATTTCAAACTGTTTTGGCAGTGTCCTATGGTATATTATGATATAATCGAATATCTATCTCAGTAGTGATTTAGTTCACATGTTGGTTTTATAAGCTCATTTATAAAAATTGGGTCAAATATTGGGTCAAATATTGGATTGTTGGGTCAAATATAACCCAGAAAATGTTTATATTTGACCCAACAATCAAGCACGGGTTAAATTCGCAAATTCGAAAAGTGAAGCCAAAATATTTTGAGCGCCCCCTGTTGGCTGACTGCAGCATAGGTCATAAACCCCACCCTCTCCATGTAAACGAAAGGGACAGTGTAAAAAATTCAAATTACACTTTAAATACATTTTTCACAACAATAGTTTCTGTTACCTGTTAATAGTTTGGTTTAAGGGTCAGTGACAAAAACGGTTTGGCAAGATGAGAAATTCAAAAATCTTTTTAAAAAACTTGTTTTAAAAGCACGCATCAAATTTATTTCAATGAACATAGTGTATTTATGTTAATTTTATGCAATAAAAATTATATTTGCACTATTTTTATAAAAAGTTAAGACTGAATGGACCTGAACATGTCAAATGGTGTAACCGGCAATTGCGCCAAAGAATTAGAAATATTAAATATTTTATCCACCTTGATATCATGTAAGCGTAATCATAAAAATCATTTTAAAATATAATTTTATTCGTAATTTTTAAATTATTATTTATCGTTATTGTTATTTCTAATTAGATGTAAATTTTAATACGTTTTTGTAATATTTGTCCAGACATATGCTGAAAACAGCTCTGTTTTCTAAATAATCTTTGATAAATGATGTAAAAAATCATATTACACTAAACTAGATGATTATATTTATTCCACATTTTTTTATGAATATATTTATATTTTCAATTAAAAAAATACTGGTTACACCATTTGACACAGACTGGTTACACCACACTGACATTTTTGCAATAATCCCCCAAATATTCTTTTAAAATGAAATAAAACCAGAAATTTTAGACTTTGTTCTTAAAAAAGAGAATTTATGCAAGTAATCTGCAAATTTATTTTTAAATTTTAACCCTTTTACATTTATTTAACCATACGGACACAAAATAATTAATGTCATGTCATTGACCCTTAAATAGATAGTTTACCCAAAAATGAAATTAAATGTTGTTCCAAACTTGAATCATTTTCTTTGTTCTGCCCAACACAAATAAAGATAGTAAAAATAGATCTGGGGCACCATTCTTTTTTCCTACTATAGAAGTCAATAGTGCCCCAGATAATTTTTTCAAAATATCTTCATTCGTGTTCATCAGAACAAAAACACCTATACAGGTTTGGAACAACTTGAGGGTGAGTAAATGATGCCCGAATTTTCATTTTTAGGTGAACCATCCCTTCAAGTTAGTTATGAGAGGCTGTGACAAACGGAAACATATGCATTGTGAACAGCGCTATACATATAAATGTGAATCATGCCACACACACACTCGGCATCCACAATGACGTTAGGCCCGAATCAAAGCCTCGTTTTTCTCCCGCGCTTCACTCTTGTTGTCACAGTGTAAGTATTAATAAAGAGATTTTGTCAGACGTAACTCGTGTTTAATTGCCGCCAGGTTGATTTGACTGAATCCGTCCTTCACATCCCGCGTTTCTTTCGTTCTCTCTCCCTCTTTTTTCGTTCATCTCCATTTCATATCTTTCCCCCTTACTGCACCCATCGAATTGGCACCAAACCCTTCAAGATGTCCCCAGCAGGCTCGTGCATCGCTGGCCGCGTAGTAGACTGTGTGGTTTCCTTTAAACAGCTGTAATTTGTATTTCCAATCACTGTGCTGATTTCTGCTCATTATATCGCTGTTTCACACCGGTAAGTGAGCAAAAGTTTGGATTGATTGACTCTAATTAACTAAAAAACGTTCCGAGCCACGGGTTTATTACCATGCTAGCTAGCCACAAATGTCAAAGACTTTCACAAATTATTATCCTGTTAAGATGAATGTGTGGGAGGCAGAAAAGTGTGGAGACAAAGAGAACATATATTATTTTCATGACGAATTTGTTTATCGGTCTCGTTTTTTTCCCTTCACGTTTTCAGGTGCTTTTTTTCCAATTAAACACACACAGACACTCTTCAGCATCTGTACACATTTCAAGGGTTGTCAACGTGTTTCGGCATGAAGTCTGTGAGTTTATAAGTGCGTGTCTGGTAATTATAATCTCTTGGCACCGTGAGGGCCAAAATTAATATTTGAACAGATTTATTCATTTGAGTCTGATAGTTTAGGCCCAAACTTTAATTTTATCTTATCACGTTTTCATTTTTAGATAGATTTTAGATCGATCAAGCAATAAATGCTACTATTTTATCAATTTGATTCACTAAGATGATTCACTAATACTTTTGAATCATCAATACCGATGTGCAGATATAAGATCTTCTGTAAGTCTCCTGCTTTTCTGATATTTTTCTAACAAAATATCCTCTCGGCAGTACTGTTTAAAAACAGCAAAACTGCAGTGTTTTGACAAAGACGGACATCTTAATATGAACTCAACCCCTTCTCACCACATTCATCCAGGTCTAAATGATATGAGCCGCTTACATCAGTATACTAAACAAGTGATCCATTTGAAATTTGATTTTATTGTAAGGAGAGACACCGGCCCCCAATTTTTTTTTACAAAAGAGCAAACTTGAAGCAATAATATTTGTTGCGTAAAATCTCCTATAATTAAATCTGCGCTATTATATAGTTCTTAACTATGACCTCAGTCTGGTTCACAAAGCAAGTAAAGCAGGTATACAATCCAGCAAGCGTGCATGCATATATGTAATAGAGTCGTCTGGCGGTAGCTAACCCACTGTAAGCTTTGATGCATGTTTCTGTTGAAATTAATGGCAATGGTGTTTCCTGGCCGCGTGTCATTTATTTCAGAGGATTGATTGGAGGCTGGAAGAGCAGACAAATGTGTTTGGGAAGTGTTCTCATTTAAAATATGGCTGTCTGACCTGGAAGAGATAGCAAAGAGACGATCCATCCTTCAAAATATGACCGAGACATCCAGGGGTGCCAGAAAAGTTTGCTGTAGACTCAGAAAGTGCATGCGATAAAACACAACTGTACTAACAGATGGATTTGTACAAACGTTCATATGAAAACAATCCTTATATTGGTTTGTTTCTGCGAGTGGCACAGTAATTACAGTACTTTACCGTGGTTTATCAACGAAATACATGGGTTTGAGCGACTTGCATGCACAAAATAAGCGGATATCTATCAGAAATCAGCTGAAATTATAGAAACCTGTTTTAATGGGTTGTATACACAGTGCATGCAAATCAATAAACTGGCTACACAGAAGACTGCGTTTACACAGGATTTGTAGATTTGTTTGATTATGAATTGTTTAAAACAGAGGCAATTTCTCCTTAGTTCTTGTTTTTGAGGCAACAATATTGATAAGTTTTCACAGAGACGTGTTATTCTCACAAGCTGTTTCTCCGCCTCCATCGTCTGAATGATTCTCACGAAACCATTGAAACACCACGGCACTAATGATTTTAGCTTTAAAATGTGTAATATAGTAACATTAAAAAGCATCAGAATTAACACAATACTGTGTTCTACCTTGCACAATGTGTGATTTCAACATAAGAATTTATAATTTATAATTTTATCTCATTTTCTGCTGAAATTCTCATTACCGCAATGTGTCCGGCTGTGTTTGAACATGCGTTATGTTGTAATTTAATCAAATCAACACAAAAATATTAAGAAAAAAATAAATGGATGTTTTGCTAGACTACTTTAGATGACAGAAAAAATATTTAATGAATATTCATGTATAATAATAATGAAGAAAAATTAGGGAAATGATGTGTCCATGCCTGATGTTCTCATCCTCCGCAACACTTTTTGAGAACAGTTTAAGCACACATACAGAATTTTAATAAAGTTTGATTTTGAGTGACCAAGCACATGGACCAGTTACTTCAAGATGGCTACCAGGTAAGATCATTTTTTTACAGTTAATTTGAAATATTGTCTTGCCAGAATGCTTACACGACATTTTGATTATCATTACCGCAACAGATGCTTATTAAATGTTAATTTAATTAATAGAAGCATAATACTTTGATTTTAAATGCATGTGCAGAATCTCCAAATTATGTTCTTTCAGGTTTGTCATGTCATTTTGAAAATATGTCAGTGTTGATGTTTTCTGACTGTTGCGGTAATGAGATTTTTTTAGGACTAATTTTTTAAATTATGTTACAAAAAGTGTTAAATGATAAGTAAAAGTTTTTAAATTAATTTTCCCATTTACTCCAGACTTTGTTTTTCAATGTCTGGTGGGAAAAAAAGTAAATTTAAGCAATTTTTACATTTTCATGCTTGACATTTTTAAAACCAAGTTTTCGTGAGAATCACCCGTTTACTGGATACGAAAGGCAGATTGCTTCATGGCCACTATTACAAAAGGTTTGTCTCTCAATGATTATTGTGAAAGAAATGATGTAATCATCCAAATTCAAACATGTGTCTGATATGATCAGCGACCCGATTTGCTTGCGAGCACATCAGGAGGTGTAAGATTTGATTTTTGTAAACATTATCAAAAATTACATGATAATCTGAGCCGAACCAATCAAGTCCAGGGCCGATTTTCTCTTGGATTTTGTGGAGTGGTAAATTCAGGTAGTTAGTCCTGTAGTGTGTGTCTTGCTTTACTGTTCTAAAGATGTCAGAAATCTTTCTCATGAGTTTCTACAGCAGTTGAGTGTCTCTCGGCCATCCAAAAACGTTCTTTCTGTATTCTCCAGTATTAAAGTTCATATTTATTTATAAAAAGCCTATTTATTCTTGTAAAACTAATTTTTTACTACTTTGTATACATGTCACATCCATATCTACATAGTTTCTTCAAATCTGTTTTAAAGGGGAACTGATAAACCTTTAATGGTTCTTTGCAGCTTTGGTTGAATTGAAAACCATCATTTATAAAGAACAAATTTATTGTTTTTTTATTATTGTTCTGCATTATTTTTTGATAAACACACACCTGACCTGTCAAATGTCTTAAAGTAACCCCCAGAGCAAAGTCTGTGGTATAAGCTTTTGACATTACATTTCTTTATGATTATTCAGGCCCCGTTTACACATACATGGTTATTTTGAAAAACTTAGACATTTACCTTCGTTTGCGCCCTTCGTTTACACGTAAACGGAGAATTCGCCTCTGAAAGTGATTTTTTCTTAAAACTCCAACCAGGGGTGCGTTTCCCGAAAGCATCGTTAGCGAACTACTGTCGTAAGTTTCGTCGTTACTGACAAAGTTCAACGATTTGGTGTTTCCCGCATAGTTCAAACGAACATTCGCAAGCTGCATCACAAACTTGTGTGGTTTGAACGACAGCTCTATACCTGTCGTTAGAAGCGTCATTCCTTGTTATTATAATATGTAGACTTACGTTGATCATGCTTTTGATTCAAATAAGCAAAAAACATGTAGTACATTCTATATCCATCATTCTAAATATATAAAAACTTTATTTTACGTCTTTAAGTTTGTAAACAGAATTAAAGTGCTGCATTTGAAAACTGCGCATGTGCACAGTCATACGAGCTTTAAGACCCTGGGGAATCTCTGGGAGGAGTGACGTAAGAGGGAACTTGCGCATTAATTGAATATCTTGAAAATAAACAACAGATAACTAAATCACGATAACAAAACCAGTCTTCCGAAGCAATATATGTTATTTACAGCATCAAATCGATGCTCCCACCTCCCACGTGACATCATCAACTATGTTGTTGAACCAACATAGTTCAAACGACGAATCTGCAACAAAGTTACTGTGCTTTCGGGAAACAGTCGTGACAAGGATGACTGTTTCTCCAACTATGCATCATACTATGTTGGTTCAGCAGCGAGTTACGTCGTTGTTACTGGAAACGCACCCCAGAGTGGAGATTTTTAAAATCTTTGTTCGTACGTTTGTATACTGAGACAAACGGGTGTTTAGGCAGCCAAAGTGTTAATTTACCTACATCAAAAGTGCAACCTTGCTGTTGTTGCTGTTTTGGGGATTCTGATTGGCTAACGTGGGTTTCAGCTTCTCGTTACACCGCCACCAACAGGTTTGGCATGCTCTTGACATATATACACGGGTACGTGTAAATTAAACATTTTCTAAAAACTGACATGTGTGCACAATGTTATTTTTAAAACCGGAGAGGTTGAAATGTCAGTTTATAAAATAGCCGTCCACGTGTAAACGTAGCCTCAGAACACTGTTTTTGGTTTTATTTAAATCGAAATTAAGTCTGTACCTCGAACTTCGAATTAAAAAATGGAATCGTCGATGCTGCCATGCCCCCATTTAAACATGACTTATTGGGGTATAGTCTCACAATATCGTCTGACGTTAATAAAAGTGCGTATTTAAGGTGCAAAGTACTGACAGGAATGTTCATCTGAAAGGAAGTTTAATTTGATCAGGTATGTCGGTGTACCATATTTTTCCACTGGCAGCACGACTAACATGGCAGGACATCTCCGGGTTCAAGGTCAGATATTATATTTCATAAAAGTCTAGTCTAAAAATGGCAAGGCATTTTTTTGTACTTTCAAAAAAACGAAAAATCGAGAATCAAACCGTGACCTTAGAATCGAAAATGTAATTGAATTTGGAGAATCGTGACACCCCTAGTACACTGTCTGAAAAAAATGGTCAAAAAAATGGTTACTAGCTATCACTTTGGCGAGTTCCCTTTCAAACACGTTTGCCCCTTAAAGCAACACTAAAGAGTTTTTGCTCTTTGCTCCCCCTACAGGTTGGAATCGGAATTGTCCATTACCACTGTCGTAAATAATTTAGCCTACTACAGCAAAGCTGGCTCTGATTGGATTGTAGATCTGCTGTAAAGCAAGTTTTTGTAGTTTTCACTCCAACTACAGGACCGCGACCCGATGGTTGGAAACTTCTTTAGTGCGGTTTTGGCCGATGGGGGGCTGCAAAGCGAATGTGAAAGTGCCGTTCACCGTGTTTCAAGTGGATGAACAACTGAAACTTTTTTGGAAACGTTTTTTTAAGGTAAAAAGACTCTTTACTGTTGCTTTAAGGTACCACTTTAGAAACGTCAAAACTGTACCTTTTCTGTCACAGGGGTGGTACACTCAAAGGTTCATTTTTGTACCTTTATGGGTATACAACACTTTGAAATGTTGTACCTTTACAATATTATACCCTAAGGACCTATTTGTACCTTTAAGAGCCAAATTTGTATTAGTTAAATGTTAGGGATACAAAACATTTAACTGTACCTTAAAAAGGTACCCAATAGGTCCTCTTAAAGTACAGTAATGTACCCAAAAAGGTACAACATTGTATGTTTTGTATACCAAACGGGTACAAAACAGAACCTTAGGGTACCACCCCCAATGACAGTGCATACATATCTGTACCTAAATGGTACAAATTAGGACCTTTTTTTAAGGGTACCACCTCAGTGACAGCTGGGATCATTATTTGATTAATTTTCCAAAGTATTCCATTCACACCTGATGTCTTGCTTTTTGTCAATTATAACTTAAATTTAAATAAAACTGAGTTTTGTTACGTTTCATAATGGCACACGGTTTAAAAATAATACACAGATAGCATAAAAAAATGAAAAGGCGCATATACCACAACAGCAAAATGAAAACTCATTTTTGTAAATGAAACCTATTTGTCGACGGAGCACATCAGACTTGTGAAGCGGGGTAAATTAGAAGGCTCGCGTTTCGGTGGGGTTGCGCGGAATGCCAGTGGGTAGCGTTCACACAACATCCCTCTGTGCATACTATTTACCCCTGGATTGCTTCAGGCTAATGTCTCAATAATTTTCCCTCTTTTTTTCGCAGGTCCTTCCCACAAAGGACTTGACTAATGATCCATGGACAAAATGAAGCATTCAAATTTATTCATTAATCATTCATCTCCAGCTCATTGAAAATGCTAAACTTCCACAAAATTAAGATTGAATATTGAAAAGTGATTGAGGAAGACAGCTCTCTGAGCGGAGAGAGGAAAAAGCGCAAACAATCAAGAAAAGGAGAGAAAAATGAGAAGGAAGAAGATGCGGCAGAGTCCAACCCGAGCCTGGTTAGGGTTACGCAGGTATACTATCAGCTAGTTAAGGTCAGAGGAGTTTAACTAGGTGTAATTAGATCCAAGAATCTAGAGAAGCGTAGAATTTCTGTCAACACAGCCCCCTAATTATTCTCTTTTCCAATTAATGGTGACATAGATTAATTATCTGATGAGGCAAAGCCAATTGCAATCATTCACCCCGCTAAAATTAGATCATTCCTGACAGCACCATGAAAGTCACCTGTTTCATTGTTATGGATTGGGCTATGAGCAGTGGATAGAGGAGAGAGTGAAGCATGCTGGGGCTTTAAGGAAGTCGTCTGGCACAGGTGAGCGTCCGATTACTCCGTTATCCGAACCGTAGGCATCCGTCCGGCGTCTCCGTTCGCTTGCCCCGGGACACGGTTGCCCGTCGAGTCGTCTGTCGGGGCGAGCAGGAACTCGGAGAGGCGGTAGATCGCGTTTGACAACTCCTCCTGTTTGAACAGGCAAGCAAATGAAATCAATGAGTGTTGACTAATTTATTAAAAAAACATTGAGACAGAAATCTTGGGCACTGATGACCAGCGTATGCATTTTTTTGGTAAACAACCTATCAGAAATAATCCTTGTCTTGTGACCCTTTCTGTAAAATCCAGGTTAAATTTTCATAATCTAATGAATTAATCTAACTTTGATTTCAATTTAATTACTCAATATTAACTCCTTAATATTAAAAAATAAATAATAATGCAATAAAGTATATATTTTATACATAAAAGTATCACAAAAAAAAATGAGGTTTGTGTTACACTTTTAATGGTTTTACCACCAACGGGCACTAGGTGTCACGGGTTTGCTGCATACTCTTGTCACAAATTAAAAAATGACTTCATACATTTTCTCAGAATGATTTTTACGTAGAAAACAAGTAAATCACTAAAAATAGGTTTGGGTCACAAAAGTTTGAGCTGTGATGTGATGTCAGCAGGCCTTCCCAGACTTTTATTTTTATAAGCTGGAGAGTGAAAAAAGATGAAACGAAGGAAGGAGGCAAAGACAGGTGATGCCACACTCCTGTTGAAATGTGCGTGAGGGTTCAGCGCGCGTCTGTTTTATGAGAAAACCCTCAGCAACCAGTTTTTCTATTAAACTGCCTTTTATACTGCATTTTATACATAAAAGTATCACAAAAAAAATGAGGTTTGTGTTACACTATTTAGTGGTTTTACAAACAACGGCCACTAGGTGTCACCGGTTTGCTGCATACTCTTGTCACAAATTAATAAATTACTTTCACAGAATGATCTTTATGTAGAAAACAGTAAATCACTAAAAAGGTTTTGGGTCACAAAAGTTTCAGCTGTGATGTGATGTCAGCATGCCTCCCCAGACTTTTATTTTGTAAGCTGGAGAGTGAAAAAAGACGAAACGAAGGAAGGAGACAAAGACAGGTTACGCCACACTCCTGTTGAAATGTGCGTGAGGGTTCAGCGTGCATCTGTTTTATGAAAAAACCATCAGCAACCAGTTTTTCTATTAAACTGCCTTTTATACTGCATTTTATACATAAAAGTATCACAAAAAAAATGAGGTTTGTGTTACACTATTTAGTGGTTTTACAAACAACGGCCACTAGGTGTAACCGGTTTGCTGCATACTCTTGTCACAAATTAATAAATGACTTTCACAGAATGATCTTTATGTAGAAAACAGTAAATCACTAAAAAGGTTTTGGGTCACAAAAGTTTGAGCTGTGATGTGATGTCATCAGGCCTCCCCAGACTTTTATTTTGTAAGCTGGAGAGTGAAAAAAGACGAAACGAAGAAAGGAGACAAAGGCAGGTTACGCCACACTCCTGTTGAAATGTGCGTGAGGGTTTAGCGTGCGTCTGTTTTATGAAAAAACCCTCAGCAACCAGTTTTTCTATTAAACTGCCTTTATACTGCATTTTATACATAAAAGTAAATCACAAAAAATGAGGTTTGTGTTACACTTTTAGTGGTTTTACCACCAACGGCCACTAGGTGTAACCGGTTTGCTGCATACTCTTGTCACAAATTAATAAATTACTTCATACATTTTCTCAGAATGATTTTTATGTAGAAAACAGCAGTAAATCACTAAAAATAGGTTTGGGTCACAAAAGTTGGAGCTGTGATGTGATGTCAGCAGGCCTCCCCAGACTTTTATTTTGTAAAGATGAAACGAAGGAAAGAGACAAAGACAGGTTACGCCACACTCCTGTTGAAATGTGCGTGAGGGTTCAGCGCGCGTCTGTTTTATGAGAAAACCCTCAGCAACCGGTTTTTCTATTAAACTGCCTTGCACTGTCAACCAGCTTGGGAATGTGAACTGGCTTAGCCATGCAGAAATTTTCTGACTAACAATTATATCAGAAACAAGATCTTGGATTACGGTCCCCGGAGAGCAGCGCGGTGGGCGTTCGCTCCAATTATTACCGGCCATTCACAACTCTCCACCCTGCTCTCTGTTGTTAGCAATTGTCAATTATGCTATCCCTGGTGTAAACTTGCATAACCCGGAACTGAGTGGCCGATCTTGCAGCACTGTTGCGAGATGACAGGCTTGTGTGCTTTCTTTCTGTCTTTTAACTCTTTCACCCTTTCTTTCTACATCAGAGCTTTGCCTGGAACCATTTGTGTTGGAAAAACACACCGCGACACATCAACGAAACACAATATTTAGCTACTAACTTAAGGTCCTGATTAGATGTCTTTTGCTTGTCGAATAAGTGACCCTGTCTGTGAAATCCAGGTTTAAGTCTCATAATCTAATGATGAGATTTGGAGCATCAATATTTGATTTCAGTCATTGATTTTTACTTACATTTCAATCTTTGACATGATCTTACTCAGTCAATATTAAAGATATCAGGGTTAAATTTTCACGAAATGTTCTTTACATTACGTAAGATGATTTTGTGTAGAAAACACCAAATCACAATAATGACTTTAGCTGGGTTTTATATTGAATAGCCATAGAATTAGGGGTTTTGATGACGGTTTTTTAATAAACCCAGCAAGCAATTTTGCGTTTGAAACACAGCCCAGATGTCTAGGCTAAAACAAGGCAAATTTTGTGAAAACGTAATAGATGTCTAACCACACTGCAAAAAATGATTTTGAAGAAAAAAACTTCTTAGTTTTTCAGTCTTGTTTTCCGTAAAAATATCAAAAAATTCTTAAATTAAGATGCTTTTTCTTGTTGAGCAAAACGACCCAAGAAAATAAGTCTAGTTTTTAGACCAAAAATATCAAATGTAAATGATTTTGTGCATAAAACATGCAAAAAAATCTGCCAATGTGGTAAGAAAATTTTTCTTGAATTTTTCTTGAATTTAGTGTTCAAGAAAAATTTTCAAGATTTTTTTGCTTATCCCACTGACATATTTTTTTTGCTTGTTTTATGCACAAAATGACTTAGGTTTGATATTTTTGGTCTGGAAACTAGACTTATATTCTTGGGTCATTTTGCTCATCGGGAAAAAGCATCTTGATTTGGGAGTTTTTAGATACTTTTACTGAAAACAAGACAAAAATACTAAGAATTTTTTTCTTGAAAATAATTTTTTGCAGTGCATAGACCAAAAACAAAATAAAATGTATCGTAATCACTGGCTGCGTTTCAATTACCCTTTAAATTGCGTAAATGAATAATGTGGCCAATAGAAACACGGCAATTTCGCATAAACTTCCATAAATTGCAAAAAAGTTATATGCTCGGGTGAGGTTGTTTGTTCTGCAATTCGAAAAATGAATATATTGCAAAACTGCAATGTAAACTTTTTTTCCGCATTTACAGGTCACCTGACGTTTGGTTGGAGGACAAGACAGAAGAAGTGTGTTCGACTTCATGTGGCGTCACAAGAACCGTCAAATGCAAGTCATCAAAATCAAATAAAAGCGACTCAAAGCATAAAATGCAGTCGACTTCCGAATCACTCTCATGGAATTTTTAAATCATCCGCATGTCGGTCTGCATGGCACCGTATGAAGCCTATCACATCCGTCGTTATGGTTTTTGAAATGCCAACAAAATTACGTTTTAGTCGTATAACATTGGTTGATGGAAACGGCGTCATTTCGCAACTTTTTGTCAACATTTAGAAAATAATGCAAAAGTTTTGTGCAAATCTTTAAAGGGGACATTTCACAAAACCTTTCTTAAGATCCGTAAGATAAATCCTTGGTGTCCCCAGAGTGCACATGTGAAGTTTTAGCTCAAAATACCATATAGAAATTTTTTTATAACATACTAAAATTGCCATTTTGTAGGTGTGGGTCAAAATAGTGCCATTTCAATTCAAATGAGCTGATGAAATGCAAACACTGATCACCATAATGGTGGTTTGTTGAAATTAAAACTCAACTGTGCTGTACATTTTTTTTGTTTTTAAATAGCAGTGCCATGGTTGTATAGTGCAGATTAAGGGGCGGTATTATTATAATAAGATCCCCTTTTGACATCACAAGGGGAGCTAAATTTCACTGAGCAATTTTTTTACATGCTTGCAGAGAATGATTCACCAAAACTAAGATATTGAGTTGATATTTTTCACATTTTTGGTAGTTGATAGAAGCACTGGGGACCCAATTATAGCACTTAAACATGGAAAAAGTCAGATTTTCATAAAATGTCCACTTTAATGGAAACGCAGCTACTTTTACTTACATGATGAAATATCATACAATCTCACAAATTATTAAGGCAAAAATGACATACAACCAAATATAAGTTGGGTTACCCATAACCAGACTAACCTATAGACCGGTGAAATGACAGTTCCCTACTGGTTGCCCATTATTAGTCAACAATGTTACACATGTCATTTAAAAGTAACCCAATGACCCAAGACTGCCAGTTTTGGGTCATTTTAAAAAGTGATGTTTTATCTCTATGACCTGCTATGTTATGTTTTTTAACGTATAGTCTCCTGTGCACTGTGCTTGTCTGTGTCAGGTCTGTGAGAGGAGATCAACGCTCAGCTGTGACAAAGTTTCGAGTAAGACCGCTCCTTTTGTCCTTCACACTCGGAGGAGCTTGAAGAACTCCTTGTCTTCACGCTTCATTCCCCAGCCGGACCTCCAGAGCCGGTCTCCCCTGACTGAGCCAAAAACACACCGCCGTTCACCTCATTATAAGCATGTATAGCACACCTTCAACTGAGGGGCAAATATCTTACGCCTTAGATCATCACGGTTATGTCGTTCCAACATAGAAATCACTTTGGATCTTGTCTAATAATAGTATTTCTGTACTAGATGGACATGTTTGACAGTTCCAGTGAGTCACTCGATGGCTCGCGTCGTGACCGTCACGTTTTTTGAAATGCCGTGTTGAATTAAAAACACATCTTAAGACACCTGCATTCTGTTCCATTCAGTTGCGCTGCGTCTAGCTCTTTCACGACATGAGAACGCATACTGTGCGTGCAGCCACTTAAAACCGACTAAATAGTTTTTCCCGAATTAACAATTTCTGAGTGCAGTCTTGTGTGCATTGGCAATGCTGTGTTATAGTCCTTCACCGTTGCAGATTTTTCAATGGCCGATACAGACAACTGAAAGCGAGGCGATTTTATGCTTACATTCATAATAGTGAAAATCGGGATGATTTATCAACTTGGCTCTATCATTACTGTACTTTTTTAGATATCCATTAATTTGTTAATAAACTACATTGCCCCTGAAAGCAATAGTTCACCCAAAAACGACAATTCTGTTAATATTTACCCATCCTTATATATTACCCACACTTTTTAAACATTTAAATATGAAAATGAAAGACTCTATTATCCAAAGAGACTTACTGTAAAAAATATCTAATCAACATATATTTTTATGTTACTTTAACTTAACAAATAAAGTTTAACAATTTAAAACAGTTTTTTACAAGTTAAGTTAACTTATCACAAGTCAAAACTTGTGTGACCACCTTGTATGTTCACCATGTGTGTTCCCTGAGGATAGATAGGTAGGTAGGTAGACAGACAGGCAGGCAGGCAGGCAGATATATAGATAGACAGATAGATAGAAAACAGATAGATAGGCAGCCAGCCAGCCAAATGTACAGCCAGGGATAGACGGATAGATAGACAGATAATAAGAAATATAGACAAACAGACAGATAGATAGATAGGCAGACAGACAGATAAATAGATAGGTGGACAGAAAGAAAGATAAATAGATAGACAGACAGGCAGGCATATAGATAGGCAGGCAGGCACATAGATAGATAGGCAGGCAGGCAGAAAGACAGACAGACACAATAGATAGAAAGACAGATAGACAGAGAGATAAATAGACAGACATAGATAGACAGACATAAAGACAGGCAGACAGACAAATGATGGATAGACAGAAAGATAAATAAATAGACAGACTTAAAGAGAGGCAGATATCTAGATAGGCAGATTTATAGAAAACAGATAGACAGGTAGATAGATAGACAGAAATAGATGGATAGACTTAAAGAAAGACAGACAGACAGATATATAGATAGACAGATAGATAGAAAACAGACAGACAGGTAGATAGATAGACAGAAATAGATAGACAGACTTAAAGAGAGTTAATAAAGCAATTGTGAATTGAATTGAATTGAATTGAACTTAAATAGAGGCAGACAGACAGATATACAGATAGGTAAATAGACAGACATGCCAGCAGCCGGCCAGCCAAATATACAGCCAGGGATAGACAGATAGATAGATAGATAATAAGAGATATAGACAAACAGACAGATAGATAGATAGGCAGACAGACAAATAGATAGATAGACAGAAAGAAAGAAAGATAAATAGATAGACAGACATATAGGTAGATAGACAGACAGATAGATATATAAATAGAAAACAGACAGACAGGTAGATAGACAGACATGCCGGCAGCGAGCCAGCCAAATATACAGCCAGGGATAGACAGATAGATAGATAGACAGGCAGGTAAGAAAGACAGTAAAAGTAGATAGACAGAAAGACAGACAGATATGTAGATAGACAGACATATAGATATACAGACCTACAGACATATAGATATACAGACCTACAGAGATATAGACAGACAGACAGACAGACAGATAGATAGATATATAGATAGATAGATAGATAGATAGATAGATAGATAGATAGATAGATAGATAGATAGATAGATAGATAGATAGACAGACAGATAGATAGATAGACAGACAGATACATAGATAGACAGACAGATACATAGATAGACAGACATATACATATACATAGATAGATAGACATATACATAGATAGACAGATACATAAATAGACAGATACATAGATAGACAGACAGACAGACAGACAGACATATACATAGATAGACAGACAGACAGATACATAGATAGACAGATAGACAATTACATAGACAGACAGACAGATACATATATAGACAGACATAGACAGATAGACAATTACATAGATAGACAGACAGATACATAGATAGACAGACAGATACATAGATAGACAGACAGATACATAGATAGACAGACATGTACATAGACAGATAGACAATTACATAGATAGACAGATATATAGATAGACAGACAGACAGATACAGATACATAGATAGACAGACAGTCAGACAGACACATAGATAGACAGACATATACATAGATAGACAGACAGTCAGACAGACACATAGATAGACAGACATATACATAGATAGACAGATACATAGATATACAAATACATAGATAGACAGACATATACATAGATATACATATACAACGATAGACAGACAGATACATAGATGGACAGACAGATAGATAGATATACAGACATAAAGACAGGCAGATTGATAAAAAACAGACAGACATAGACAGATAGACATGCCGCCAGCCAAATATACAGACCGACAGACAGACAGACAGACAGACAGACAGGCAGGTGGATAAAGAAATGTGGGTGAGTAAATGATGACAGAAGTCATTTTTGAGTAAACTATTGCTTAAACTTTATATTGAAATATCAAATAAATTTCCATCAGAGCCCCAAAACAAGCTTTAATCTGAATGCACTCGGGACGCATTGTTCTATATGTGGCTAAACAGTTTGTGTGTGTATGCATTTGTGGTGGTACTAAAGAGCCCATACCTGGAGGGCTTTCATTTTCTGGTTGTTCTGGTTGGAGTGGGCCTGGAATCGGGCCAGGGCTGCCCGCCTGTAGTCGCTGCGCTGTTTGAAGTATTTCAACATGGCTTTGTGCATCCTTTTCTGCAACAAAGAAAGCTGTGGAGGAAAGAAAAGAGAAAGAGGAGAGAGAGAGAGAGAGAGAAAGAGAGGGGGAATTGGTAAGGCAGGAGAGGAAATTAATGGCAGTGTTCAAGAAGAATGATGGAGGGAATAGAGAAAGCAGTCAATAGCCCATTCTGCAGTACACGGAGCTGACAGGAATTTCACAGTCTCTTGCGTTCCCTGCCCACTCATGTGCACTGGGCGGAAACCAGTCACATCTGGCTGCCAGGATGGGGGGTTAATTTTCTCTAAATGCTTCAGCGGTTTTGTTCTAGCTCAGGCAAACTCGGTGACTGCAAAGCTGATGAGTAAAATATTTCGACTTCACTCACTTTAACTTTATACCAATCCCCTCAAGACATATTTTACACATACACAAAAAGTCATGAACCCCCTGCCGCAACCAGAAATTATTCCGTGTATACTGACAAAACAAAAACCAGAGCATGTGTGTTTCTGTGTGTGTTGGAGTGAGAGAGATTAGAGAAGAGAGAGAGAGAGAAAGAGAGAGAGAGAGAGAGAGTAGTAAGGAAAGCATGCTGCTCTCTCTTTATTATTTGTGCAGTTTTCCAGAAAAAGGGGGTTTCAATTCGGAGGGATGCAGTCGCCCCATCTCTCCTCTCTCTTCTTTTAAGCTTATCATTGCTTGGCAATGTGTTCTGCAGAGCATGAATAAACTAAAGCGAATTAGCTCAGCCTTTAAGTGAACGAGTACAAAAATGTCCTTTATGTCGAAACCGGCATGGTCCTGTTAATGCTACCAGTTTAAAGACATACACGTGTCATGAAAAATAATACAAAACAAGATCTCATAATGAACAAAAACTTTATCTATGCAAATAAGAATAATTCATAAAAAAATGCATGCATTTTTATTTTAAATCTACCCCTTTTTAACAGTTTGACACTGTTTGACAAACATCCACATTGTCTGAAATGCTTTCGTATGCATTTGCTATCTAATTTAGACGTCAGTGTTACTAAAAAAAGGCAGTGAACCTTCTGTTTACAAGCAACTCATTTTGGAAGTTTAATCTGTGCTGTTTCAGCAATTACAGGCCTGTGGTTTGTACCTGTGACTACAACAAGGGGGCACTGTAGCTCTCTCACACATAATGGCAGAAATTTAACCATACGTTGTAAAACTTGTGTTTGCAAGTCAATTCAACCTATTATTTGAAGT
This sequence comes from Misgurnus anguillicaudatus, assembly GCF_027580225.2. Classification (NCBI taxonomy): domain Eukaryota; kingdom Metazoa; phylum Chordata; class Actinopteri; order Cypriniformes; family Cobitidae; genus Misgurnus; species Misgurnus anguillicaudatus. The sequence goes on along the minus strand of NC_073361.2, from coordinate 29,534,265 downwards.
TTTGAGTTGTGATAAGTTGACATTACTTATAAAAACAAGTTGAAATTGTAAAATAAAAGTAAAATAAAAATAGTTGTTGATTTGCAGTGTACTGACAAAACACCAGAACATCAATGTATATAATAACCTATATTAATGTGTTCATGTGTCAGTATTTTTCAGTAACACTTGACTTTACAATAAGGTTGTATTTGTTAACATTAGTTAATGCATTAGCTCAGTGGTTTTCAAACTGGGGGCCGCGAGATGGTGCCAGGGGGGCCCCAGTTTTATGACATTTTATAAAATACATTCATTTATCATGAATTCTGTGTAATTAAACCTAAAAAATAATAAGCCAACTAACCAAGAGCACTACTAGGTATAATTTTATATGTTTTGTTTAATTAAAATATTACATTTTAAAACTGTTTTTGTCATACATTTTCTTTCGAGGGGCCGCGAAAAAATGCACTGTACACAAGGGGGGGCCGCACGCTGAAAAAGTTTGGGAACCACTGCATTAGCTAACATCAACTAATAATGAGAATATAGTTTTTAACATTTATTAATCTTTGTTAATATTACTTATACCAATACAATTGTTCATGTTAGTTATGCATTAAAAATGTATTAGTAAATGCTGTAATTAACATGAACTAAGATTAATAAATGCTGTAGATGTCATGCTCATTTGTTAGTTCATGTTAGCTAATGCAACCTTATTGTAAAGTGTTACCCAATATTTATTAATATTGCTGCATAAAACAAACATCTATTCAATTGATATAAATGCAAAAAGTTTTACATTATACAAATTCAAACCTATATCGTGAGTGCTGTTGGTTGCAAATAACAGATATCTGTAAAGTTAGCTGTAAATATCTAACAAAAAATAACACATTTGCTTTCTGTTTGGTGTAAGCACACAAAGGCATTTTCAAAAGACTAAAAACATTACATACACTGCAAAAAATGATTTTCAAAAAATTTTTTTAGTATTTTTGTCTTGTTTTCAATATAAATATCTAAAAATTCTTACATTAAGAAGCTTTTTCTTGATGAGCAAAATGAGTCTAGTGAAAATAAGTCTAGTTTTTAGACCAAAAATATCAAATTTAATTGATTTTGTGCATAAAACAAGCAAAAAAATCTGCCAATGGGGTAAGCAAAAAAATCTTGAACATATTTCAAGAAAAATTAGCTTACCCCATTGGCAGATTTTTTTGCTTGTTTTATGCACAAAATCACTTAAATTTTATATTTTTGGTCTAAAAACTAGACTTATTTTCTTGGCTCATTTTGGTCATTAAGAAAAATCATCATAATTTAAGAATTTTTAGATGTTTTTACTGAAAACAAGACAAAATACTACAATTTTTTTTTCTTGAAAATAATTTTTTGCAGTGTAATACCAAACTCATCAGATTTACTCACCCTAACATGAGCAGTGTTTAAAACACCTTGTAAAATGTATATATGTGATCTCACAGTTTCATTTATACACGTAGATTAATAAAATAAATACTTGGTTTTAAGTCTTGTCCTATTGTACCATAAAGACCAATAAAATCTCATAATCTTAAAATACTCTATTAATATTAAACAGTCCAAAGAATCCATATTGAATTAATTTACTCCTACATTTTGTTATACAGAGATGTATAGGTTTTAAGAAGAGCTTAAAATGCTATAAGATGCGACTACGTTCACTCGTGAAGGAGAGAAAGCCGAAGCTCCAGTCTGAAAAAATAAACAACAAACTGTAAAAGGACTGAATGCTGGGTAAAAGAAAATCAGGCTTTGATCATGAGCGTGGAGAATCCCGTCCACAGGATTTGCCTTTTGCATGCATTTCTCACTTGATAACATTCATGTAGTTAGATGAAGAGTTGTACGAGTATTAGTCTTTTGGGGAACAAACAATGTGTCTTGCTCTTCGGTAGAGTTTTACTGTCAGCAGTAGAATAATAAATCACGTTATAATGATTTACGGCTAAAAATGTGGTTATATAGCTAAAGTGACAGATTACGAGTAGATCAGATGCTAGAATTTGTAATAATCTCTGGCAATAAAACCATAACAATAACAAGCCGACTAATGCCACGTATGAAAGACACAAAGCTCTCCTGGTAAAAACTGGGACTGGAAAACATCTTGCTGATGAAGTGTTATCAGGGTTGGGCAATGTGCAAAATTAAGCATTTGACTCCCTGACTTTGAATTTAAAGGAAAACACCACCGTTTTTCAATATCTTACTATGTTCTTACCTCAACTTAGACAAACAATTCATACCTATCTTTTTTCAATGCGTGCACTTAATCTTTGTACAGCGCGTTGTCAATGTGTTAGCATTTAGCCTAGCCCCATTCATACCATAGGATCCAAACAGGGATGAACCTAGAAGCCACTAAACTCTTCCATGTTTTCCCTATTTAAAGACTGAAGTATGGTGGCACAAAGTAAAACGTGGCGATTTTTTAAGCGAATAAAAAATGACAACTATATTGTATGGAGAAGAGCACTTAGTTTGCAGCACTTCGACTTCGCCGTGCATGTAACATCATCACTCCTGACTCCTCCCACTCTTCCACAAACTTCCGTCAATTTTACTGTGCCCGAGGTTGAAGTGCTGCAAACTAAGTGCTCTTCCGCCATACAATATAGTTCTCATTTTTTATCTGCTTAAAAATCCTTTTATTTTGTGCCACCATACTTACTAGTGTAACTTCTTATGTAACAGTCTTTAAATAGGGAAAACATGGAAGTGTTTGGTCTAAATTCATCCCTGTTTGGATCCTAAGGAATGAATGGGGCTAGGCTAAATGCTAACACTTTAACCACACGCTGTACAAAGATTAAGTGCACGCATTGAAAAAAGATAGGTATGTATTAATTTAGTACTTGTGTTAGTAAATGTGTTAAATAGTTTAACACAAAGCAATGTGTTAAAATTAACACACCCTGGATGTGTTAATTTTAACACATTGCTTTGTGTTAAACTATTTAACACATTATGTGTTGGTTTTGACACATTATGTGTCATTTCGTGCTGATTTAGAGTTCATATAAATAAAAGGGACAACACAAGATGTGTTAAAACAACACAAAGTGTGTTGTCCTTAGACACAAGATGTGTTAATTTAACACATTCGTTTTAAGAGTGTTGAGGTAAGAACAAAAACGGTGGTGTTTTCCTTTAAAGCAACACTATGTAGTTTTTTTACCTTTAAATAATGTCTCTAAAATTATTTCAGTGATAGAACAACTTTTAACTGGACAAATTGTACTTTTGCTGCAACTTGAGCAGCCTCCTAGCTGCTACAAGCACACTCTGAAAGTGGCGGTGGAGGGTAGGAAACACAGCTCCGCCCCTCCCCTGCCTGCAGAAGAGTGTCTTATACCAGGTACTGTTGCGCTTTTCAACCACATGGGGGAGCTGTAAGTCATTTTTACATGGAAACTACATAGTGTTGCTTTAAGAAAAAAGTACTAAATTGCAATTTGCAATTGAAGACCTCAGATGCAAAAGCTGCTAAACGCCACCCCGTCCAAAATGAGAATGATTGAAAGCTTCATCAAATACTTTTGCTTCAAACCTGCTTAATATCGGCTTTAGCCCATTCAGAAATACTGATTTGTTGGGAGAAGCAAAAACGCCAATCAGGAAATCTACGAAAAGTTTTGTTTCAAAAGAGTTGAAAAGTGAGTTGTTTTAGCTATGTAGGTTTTTATCAGGTTAAAATGGTTCGCTCTTGTTTTAAATATCAATATTTTTCTTTAAAAAATTGCATCGATTGCCCTCAGAAGACCTTTATTAACCCCTTGGAGTCGTGTTGATTACTTATATAGAGACTTTTTAGGGCTTCAAATCAGAAGCACCATTTACTACCATTATAAAGCTTAAAACAGCCAGAACATTTTCTAATATATCTCTGACTGTTTATCTGAAAAAGATAATCATATAGATCGAGGATGGCTTGAGGGTGAGTAAATCATGGGGTCATTTTAATTTTTGGGTGAACTACCCCTTTAAATGTATCATTAAAAATAACAGTACATTCAATAAATGATATAAATCTTTAGAAAGCTTTAGTATTACTTCTTGAAATTCAACCTCAATCTAAATTCAATTTGAGTTCAGAATTTTCAGTTCTGAATGACGCACAACCCCGTTTTTTCATGACAAAAATGAACTCCCCTCACCAAAGCGTGCATACAGTATATTCTGTTTGCGAATGAATAATGAACTGCACCGTACAGGTACACGCTGCACTTACACCGTAAAGCTTTGATGAATACAAGCAAAACCACCCATCCTTCAGTGATGGACGTACATGTCATATTAGCGTTTTCTCAGGATCTTAAGACTGCTTGCATCTGCTATTCTCCCGTGCCGTGCGAGGTGAAATAAACACACGTGCACGCCAGAGCGATGCTGTCATGAAGCTGATCTCATCGTGATTAGATTACTGCAGTGGCCTGCTAGCTGACTGGCCAGCTAAAACCAACCACCTATGACAGGCTGCGCACCGCCGCAGACCTCTCTGTTCTCATCACTGTTTTGCATGCTGGCTGTCTATCTCTGATTACAATGACAGATACAGATGAATCGCGCAAACATGTATGTACGGAAAAAGACCCAAACTGAATGTTTGTGGTGATGGCTGTTACCTGCTTGTGGTCTTGGATGTAGGCCTCTGCTATGTTGCTTTTGTCAAAACTGTGCACGACTTCTTGTCTGGCGATCATTAAAGCTTTCTGCAAGGTTTTGTACTCTTGCGCTAACGCCAGATTGTCTTTTAAGGCTTTCTGTAGATTAGCCTGGAAAAGATTAGCAAAAAAATAATAAAAAGCTTGAATAAAAAAGGATTAAAACTTAAAGTGCACCTATTTCATTGCTAAAAAACAAGGTTATTTTGTGTATTTGGTATAATTAAATGTGTTCGCTTGGTTTATGGTTAAAAAACACATTATTTTCCACATCCCGTACATTTTTGTAGCTTCAGATTTTACTCTCTTCCTGAAAAGCACGGATTTGAAAAGCTCTGTGTCCCTCATTGGCCAGCTAATCTGTACGTTGTGATTGGTCTGAATACCTCTGACATTAGCCAGAAATGTGACACTCCTTACCATGTTTGAAAGATTCGCTCACAATGCAATGCTAACACTAGTTAATGTACAGGCTGTGAGTACAAGTGGGAGGAGTTATGATAATGTCGTCTTTACTACATCACCAATCCCAGGAAGTAAACTGTTGCCTACAATCTGTGTGTTTGTTGTAGTCCAAGAAAAGAGATTTACTTTGGAAATGATTACTCGCGTCATCATTTACGTTGGGGTTTGTACCTTTTGCATATCGTTAACATGTACTAATGCACACTTACTCACCAGAGGAAATGTAAAATTGTGAATCGGACCATTGGGGATCTTTAAAGTTCAGTAGCAAATCAGATAATTACTTACCATTAATCAGCTCACAATTCAGATATGACGCAAAAAATGCTTGGTTACTTTTAACTCACCATTAGGTCAGAAAGGGACAAACCCAGATTTTGGGTTAACTCATTCACCGCCATTGACGAGTTATCTCGTCAATTATGAGTTAATATGTAACTAATAAATATGCCTTTCTGGACAAATTTCAAAGTGAAACTGTAATACCGTAAAATCCGCCAAACCGAATTTATCAAAAACGGAAGTTAAAAAGATTTAATGATTGATTTTAAATGCCTTTATGTTTGATAGTCATTCTGAGTCTGATCTCTAACATAAATTCCTTTACAATAACGCAATTTTTTAAGCTTTTTGCTCAAAATGTTTGAAGAGAATATCCATATTTCAGTGGTTAAATTAAGTGGAAAAAGTAATGAAACGTTTTTCCCCATTTTGTTTGTTTGTTTATTGTTTGTTTGAAAGCAGAGGGTGTGTTCTTTAATTTGATATAATTTGTATGTTTATATATTTATAGAAGATAATTTTTCCTGCAAGGAATTTTGTGAAACTTTTGTTAAAATCACAAAAATGCAGGTAGGCAACTTTTCTCAAAAAGGCTGGCGGTGAATGAGTTAAATTAACCCAGGAAATGTTTAGATTAAAATGTAAAGCTTGCTGGTTATGCTAGATTTTACATTTTTGGGTGAATCTGCTTTTTTAACCTTTATACATTTTGACAACACAAGTGAATGAGTTTTAACACTTTCATCCAATGGTACATAAAATGTGTTGCCTGGGATTGAACCCAAGACCTTTGCAGTGCTAACACAATGCTCTACAACAGAGGTTTACATTTATGCAGATGTTTTTATCTAAAGAACCCAGTTCGAACCCATGACCTTCTATGCTGTTAATGCAATGCTCCACAGGAGCAATGCCTGTGTTAACTCTAGCTCAACTGGTACAGTACTTAGATGAAAACAGTGACTGCTGGATGATATTAATACCAGCAGGCTGAATTCTCATTTACACTGTAGATTTGATAGAGCCTTGTATGGTAAGCAATGTATTGTACAATGCGTTTAGGCTATACAGTAATTACTCTCAGCGGTCTCTTATAGACATGAGATCTCTGTGTCTGTTTCTCTGTCCAAGGTGCTGAATTCCGAAATGTGAGAAGATTAAACAGATGCTGGTTTGCTTTCGCACCTTTCATGCTTATTTAGTACCCCAAGTCTTACATTGAGCATTCCAATGTACAAATTGTCTTGACGTGTTGTGCATATGAAAAATAAATATATACTGTAAACAAAAAATAATCATGTACACTAAATAAAAACAAAAAGACATTTTAATCAAAAAAACAACAACATTTAAGTTGACAGCTTGCTGTAGGCAAACAGTAGACTTTGAATGTACTAACTACAGCAAGAACTTTTTAACATTGATTAATACGTAGGACGCGAGTTTGTGCATGCTAAGGTGGCCTTGAAAAGAAATGTTGACATTTAAAGACCCACCGAATTGACTTAAAGGAGCTGTATGTAACATTGACTGCAGTCTAAATTAAAAATATTGAAGACTTTTTTCCCTCTCGGGTTGCCAGAAACATACAGGAGCGCAACTGATGATGAAAAGTATAATGCTGCATTCAGGCCAGGCGCGATAGAGCCGTCAAGCACCAGTGATTTCAATGTAAAGTCAACGTAAAGACGCGCCGACACATGTCTGGAGATCTCGCGGCGTGAATGAGGCATTTAGCGTGCCGCGGTAAACACGATTCCGCCTCATTGGCGCGAATTGATCGTTGCCGCGGCAAACGTGCGAGATGAAAAATTTGAACTTCGGCAGAAAAACGCGCCACATTGACCAATCAGGAGCTTGCTCTAGCAGTGACGTCATTACAGGAAGCAAGTGGAGTTGCAGAAGCCCCTCCCATGACGCAAATTTCTGGGTGAATGTCTCGATAACTAAGTTTCACGCGCGAATGAAGCGATTAAACTCAAAATGTTCAATCAGCAAACTAGACCAGTAGACGCGAATCTGACTCCTCAAACTCGGCTGGTGTGAACCCATAGTAGGTTTATCTGTGCATTTTAACATTTGCAATGTTTTTTTCTACAAACCCGCTCAAGTGGATTTTTTGCGGCTCATTTCAGAGTTTGCATCCACCGTAGGTCGCATTTTTGCAGTCTCACTTAAGCAACAATGATAAATGGCAACCGAGCTGTTGAAATACAGGATTTGGTAAATTGGCAGGATCACGCAAACCAAAGCAAAAACAGACATGCCTACACTTAAGGCGCATTTCAAAAAGAGAATAATTGGCTACAGCATTGTTTTTCAGAGAAACAAATGACGTGAACTTATGTTTCCTAAATATCTACAAATATATTATAGTATTTTTTTATTTAGTACAGTCAAAAACCTACATACAGTTCCTTTAAAGAGCACCAATTATTTGATTCACGTTTTTACATTTCCTTTGGTGTGTGTGTGTGTTAGTACATGTTAATGATATGCAAAAGTTACAAACCTCAAAGTAAACAATGACGCAAGTTATCGTCTCCAACGTAAATCTCTTTTCTTGGACTACAACAAACACATGCATTGTAGGCAACCGTTTACTTCCTGGGCCTGTTGACATGGATAAGACTGATATCATAATTCCTTGCTTGGACTCACAGCCTGTAAGTTAACTCCTGTTAGCATAGCATTGTGAGCGAATCTTTCAAACATGGTAAGGAGCGTCACATTTCCAGCTGATGTCAGAGGCATTCAGGCCACTCACAACGTACAGATTAGTTGGCCAATCAGAGACACAGAGCTTTGCAGATAAATGAGTTTTGTACACAATCTATGCGTTTGAGGAAAGCAATATATCTAGAGCTACAAAAATGTACGGTATGTGAAAAATTATGTGTTAATTTAAGCTTAAATCACACAAAACAGATTGTATTATACTAAATACACAAAATTATGTTGTTTTTAGCAATGAAATAGGTGCACTTTAAATTATGCAACTTTGATGCGTTGACGCAATTTTTACTGAAACAGGAAGTCAGGGCGGGATATATTGAGTGGCTCCTCCCTCTTTTAAAAAAACAACAGAATTTAGTTTACCCCACAGCTTGAAGTGCAGAATTTTGTCATAAAAATCATTGATTCGTATCAGCGGACGTGGGAGACTGCAAAGTTTTATATTTTAATGTATATTGCTCATATAAATGCTTGAATTTTGGCAATATTTCAAGGTTATAAATATCCAGTAGGGTTACATACTCTAATAAAAATAAAATAAAAAAGATTTAATGGCCACACAAAAATGCAAATGTCATTGACTTAGTAACTAAATATCAAAACAAGTGTGTTTATTTTAAATAAAGATAGAATACAGAAAGTTAACACAAATGTTGTACTGTATGCTAGCACACTTATCACACATTTCACAAAACTTCTGATGAAAGTTCAAGTAGCATTTATTGGTAAATGCCATTTGGTTTGATATTTTGTTACAGTCACACTTAAGTGTGACTTAGTTGTATGTGCATACATGCTATACAATGACCATGTTTCCTTTCATTTCTTATCACACAAAAAAGCCTCTCCGCCTTAAACGCATCACCAGTAATCATACAACACTTGAGGATGTAAACAAACTACAATACAATAAATAACTGTCTGGCACCATCACACGCAAACGGACTAAGACAGGAGAAAGCTATGGAAATCAAGATGGTGAGAATAGTTTCGTTTTTACCTGCGAATGAGGAATAATGAAGTGTGTCTGGGCAGTAAAACGACCCAACGCTAAACTGATGAGTTTAACCCAGCACTGAGAGTGGCACTAAACATGACAAATGCAAGCTATTGATTTAAAGCTTAATTACGGCGTGCGGTGCTGACAAAACCCGTATGATGCACCTCTGGAGTGTAAATGGGACAAATTACACTCCATTGGCCATAAGAAACTGATGGTGTCTGCACTTTGCATCCTACCGCTTCTCTACTCACTGAACGTGCGACTTCATCAAGTAAACAAGCTACATGAGAATATGATGAGGGGATAAAATCTCGGAGAAATCGCAGCAGAGGAAGTTTCATTCAAGGTGTCTGGGCTGATTGTGTGAGCAATTGTTCATAATACTCAAAGTTGCCGTGAACCGGAGTGGTGAGCGAAAGGTTGTGTAAAGGTTAGAATTTTACCTTAACGTAACAAAGAATAGCTCGACTAGTAGAATAGGGAAATAACAATGTTACAGTTGTGACAAAAAAAAAAAGAGTACAAAAGCTGTCACTGGGACGCTCGCTACCCTTTCAAAAAGTACACCAGATAAAAAGTGCATATTAGTACCATATTTGTGCCAAATGTATACCTAAGTTGTAGGAGTGCGTGGGGCAAAAACTATCGCGGGGTTAGTTGTAACACGGACTGTTTACATTGTTGCCCAAGGTTGAGCATTTTGTTTTTCCAGTATTTTTTTCACGCTGCCAAAAGACGATCTCACGGAAATTATTGGAAATGTATGTTTTTCAACAAGTGTTTTGGTGGCATGTAAGTACATTTTTTCATCATGTTTTTTTCGGTTTCTAAGTTGGGTGTGTAAGATACCAAATCCAATGCTATGTCATATTAGGGGCTGTCCACACAGAGACACGTATCACTGTATACGTATAAATTTGTTATCATATTGACGTTTCATCCACACGGATCCGGTGTTTTGGGAGACTGAATCCGCTATTTTTTGAAACCGGGTCCTAAAGTGGATAAATCTGAAACCGACACCCTTGCGGTTTCGTCTGTACAGCTAATCCGTATATTTTGTGAAGCGAAAACGTCATCACGTCACGTGTCGGAAGCGTCACATGTAACAGCAACAACAATAACGGCTGACTACGTGATTGTGTTCGTGCTACAGAAGCTACTAAAGCCTACTAGCTTTATTACAGCAAAATCTATTGCTTCTATGCAATTGTGGTGAGCAACAGGCGATAATGGACAACACCATACGTTGGTTATGCGCATGCTCAAAGTCTTCTTTTCCGTGTATAGTGTATATCTGTGGCAGAATTACAGCGCCCCATACTGGTCCGGCATATATACTACACCGCTTTCAGTCGGTTTCAGTGGTTTCGTCTTTACGGATTATTTTTTTAGAGCAAGGAAAAAAAATGATCGGATAGGGAATGCAGCGGCTTCGTGTGGATATAGCCTTAGGGGCTGTCCACACAGAGACACGTATCACTGTATACGTATAAATTTGTTATCGTATTGACGTTTCATCCACACGGATCCGGTGTTTTGGGAGACTGAATCCGCTATTTTTTGAAACCGGGTCCTAAAGTGGATAAATCTGAAACCGACACCCTTGCGGTTTCGTCTGTACAGCCAATCCGTATATTTTGTGAAGCGAAAACGTCATCACATCACGTGTCGGAAACGTCACACGTAACAGTAACGGCGGACTACGTGATTGTGTTCGTGCTACTGAAGCTACTAAAGCCTACTAGCTTTATTAAAGCAAAATCTATTGCTTCTATGCAATTGTGGTGACCAACAAGCGATAATGGACAACACCATACGTTGGTTATGCGCATGCTCAAAGTCTTCTTCTCCGTGTATAGTGTATATCTATGGCAGAATAACAGCGCCCCATACTGGTCCGGCATATATACTACACCGCTTTCAGTGGTTTCGTGTTTACGGATTATTTTTTTAGAGCAAGGAAAAAAATGATCGGATGGGGAATGCACCGGCTTCGTGTGGACATAGCCTTAATCAGTGTCTTGTTGACTTAAAAATAGCATCGTTGTGTTACAACTAACCCCTCAACACTTCCGATTTAAAAACCGCTAACGTTAGCGTAATTCTTGCTGTTGTTTTAAATAAGCTACACACTAATGATTGCCAGCTGCCAAAAAAAATAAATGTGCCTGTCTTATAAAAATTGTGTGTCAAATTAATTTTTGTTCATATCTTTAATATTGATTGAATAAGGTCACGTCAAAGATTGAAATCATAATGAAATGAATGGCTAAAATCAGACTTTGATCCTCATTATATAGAATTTGATGTTTGAAACTGTAGTATGGTTATTACAGACTGGGTCACATATAAAAAAACTTTTTTTTTTGTCATAATTGTGCTGCTTTTCTCACATATTTAGACATTTGTATCCATTTATAATTGAACTATTGTTAAAAGGGCTGAATGAATGAATACAGTGTGGATACCAGTCTATTATAGACAGATATATAAACAATATCCACTTCAAGTCTGTAGACAACATAGTGTTGAAATATTTGCCTGCAAACTTAATTTTTAGCAAGTGTTACAACGCACCCCTTGCCTGTTACAAGTAACCCCACCTATGGGGTAAGTTGTAACGTTTGCACTTCTGTCACGTTGGGTGTAATTGGTCAAGAATGTTAAGTACTAGAAACAAACTTCAAATGTTTGTTTGTAGCAGAGATGTGTGTGTTGCTTGTGTAAAAATATAATTAATCAAACTCAAATATTTTTTGAATGATTGAACCAAAACCAAAAAGTGTTAGGTTGTGCCCCGCTCAACCCCTAAATAATCAACACATTCTCACTTCCCAAGGCGTCAAAATCTGAAGCATGTCCAAACGCCTTCAGCGTCAGTATGAAGACACGAAGGGTGCCCCTATGCGTCACTATATGGACGAAATGGGAACTCCGTTGCTTTCATACTAATCCCTCAGCGTCGGATATAGACGAAAGGGAATCCCGGAAGGTGATGCCGTCACGTTATGCGACGATCGGCAAGATCATGCCGCTTCTGGACGGTGACTGCTAAAATTTTTTTCCCATTTTTAAACCATTGTCGCTTGGGGTTGGGGTTAGACTTGAGGTTTGGATGTCAGTTTGTTCATACTTTTTGTCTTCTGATTTTTAAGCGACTGTTGCTTGGGGTTAGAGTTCGGGTTTGGGTTAGGATGTCTGTATTGGTTTATACTTTTTGTCTTCTGATTTTTAAACCATTGTCGCTTGGGGTTAGAGTTGGGTTTGGGTTAGGATGTAATTTTATGTAACAGAAAGTCGTTCTAACCCCAACCCCAAAGCGACAATGGTAAAAAATTTGGAACAAAAATTGAGTAGTTACCGTCCAGAAGCGGCATGATCCTGCCGATCGTCGCATAACGTGACGGCATCACCTTCCGGGATTCCCTTTCGTCTATATCCGACGCTGAGGGATTAGCATGAAAGCAACGGAGTTCCCATTTCGTCGATATAGTGACGCATAGGGGCACCCTTCGCGTCTTCATACTGACGCTGAAGGCGTTTGGACATGCTTCAGATTTTGACGCCTTGGGGAGTGAGAAATAATAGGACCTTTGCATCAGTCTTTGTACTACTTTTCTTGCCAAACTTGGCATACTGTAAAATGACAGTATACAGTACAAAAGTTTGAATCAAAAGGATTAATAATATTATTTGATTATTAATAACACGTTTAATTGTGTTAATCCATCACTGGAGATTCACTCAGTAGTCCACTCTCCTGTTACGCATCACCATCCAGGTAAATATGCTCAACTATCTGCATTAACATCTCGTGATTGCGGCATCGAACCCATAACCCAAACGCGCCTCAGGTCAATGCAAGGCATTTTCACCCAACCTCTCTTCGTTCAAGCCGTTAAAAGACGAAACATTTCCATCGGGCGATGAATCTTGCAAGCGCTTTATTGTTTCCAGTAAGAAGTCTAAAGAGACTCTCTGCTCGGTTGCCCTGCAGCAAGTTAATGGCACACTGCCTCTATGAGGGAGGACTTTTAATTCGGCTCCTGTCTCGCACCAACAACTTGTTTGGAGTTTGCTGCTTCTGCGCGCATGGCGGATTAAGCCCCATTGCCTTTTCTTGTTTTGAACTAATGCATTCTTGATCACCGTTTAATGAAACTATATACCACATGGCGATTTCACATTAGATAAACCATGTGAGACTTTCATCAGGCGCAGGGCTCTGACTGAGGCCATAATCCCGAATCTCAACTCCCCCAATAAATAGCTTTTCCCTCGGAAAATGAAGCGATAATACGTGGGTTTCATGCAAAATATGACATATTATCTCTGATAGGAAATTATAAGCTTTGGACAATTATTAAAAAAAGACATGTTTGTGTGATGCTATTCCTGGAATTGGTGATTTAGGATTGTAACTAATGGAGTGGTCTGTACATGCGAAAATAAATCTGACCGTGTGCTGTTAAAGACAAAACTGTCTGGTTAATTTTATGCATGAAGGGATGTTTCAGTGGCCGGTGACGCTCTGGTTGGGTTGTAGCTCACAAATTTATTTTATTGTCTTTAAAATGCTTGTGTCTCTGTCAAGAAAAAGTTAACAGTAGTGTTGTACAGTATGATTCTCTGGCTATCAATTATCTGTGAAATCCATCGTTACAACACTTAAATTTATGCATTGGCAGATTTTTTGTTTATCGAAAGGTAATCTAAATATTTGAATATTTATAAAGGTAATTTCAGCTTGGTGATTGGAGCACATCAAATCCCTTGACCAATCAAATGCACTCATGCTTGTTCTGCCTTTTATGATTGGTCTACTGATAAAGTATGTAATAGAAAAATTCATTAACTTTAAAAAAAAATGTCAGTACTGATCCAGGACTATACAATATTTGTATGTATCAATAATATAAATATTAAAGGAAATCTTTTACCTCTGTGTCTTTCATGACAGCCTGACGTTGAGTAAACAGTGCCGAGTGAATCTGTGCGTGTCGAGACTTCCTCTCTTCACATGATGTCAGATCTCTGCGTAAGTTACCCATCACCACCATGGCAGTCTCGTGTTTGAATGCCACAGTATCTGATAGACGTCTGCAACCAGAAACCAATAAAAACAGGCATGGAAGTCTGGTGTACAAGAAATAATTTTACAGAACTATGTATAGTACAATGTCAGAAGAAAATGGTCAAGAAATGGTCCTTACAGTACCATTTAGGTACAGATATGTACTAATTTGTGCCTTTGAGGTACCAATGTGTGCCTTTGAGGTACCAACGTGTGCCTTTGAGGTACCAACGTGTGCCTTTGAGGTACCGACGTGTGCCTATGAGGTACCGACGTGTGCCTATGAGGTACTGACGTGTGCTTTTGAGGTACCGACGTGTGCCTATGAGGTACCAACGTGTGCCTTTGAGGTACCGACGTGTGCCTATGAGGTATCAATGTGTGCCTTTGAGGTACCAACGTGTGCCTTCGAGATACTAATATGTGCCTTTGAGATACTAATATGTGCCTTTAAGGTACCAACGTGTGCCTTTTGAGGTACCAACTTGTGCCTTTGAGGTACCAACATGTGCCTTTGAGGTACCAACACGTGCCTTTGAGGTACCAACACATGCCTTTGAGGTACCAACACGTGCCTTTGAGGTACCAACACGTGCCTATGAGGTACCAACGTGTGCCTATGAGGTACCAACACGTGCCTATGAGGTACCAACATGTGCCTATGAGGTACCAACACGTGCCTGTGAGGTACCAACGTGTGCCTTTGAGGTACCAACGTGTGCCTTTGAGGTACCAACGTGTGCCTTTGAGGTACAAACGTGTGCCTTTGAGGTACCAACGTGTGCCTTTGAGGTACCAACGTGTGCCTTTGAGGTACCAACGTGTGCCTGTGAGGTACCAACCTGTGCCTTTGAGGTACCAACGTGTGCCTTTGAGGTACAAACGTGTGCCTTGGATGTACCAACGTGTGCCTTGGATGTACCAACGTGGGCCTTTGAGGTACCAACGTGTGCCTTTGAGGTACCAAGGTGTGCCTGTGAGGTACCAACGTGTGCCTGTGAGGTGCCAACATGTGTCTTTGAGGTACCAAAATGTGCCTTTAAGGTAGCAATATGTGCCTATCAGGGACCAATATGTGCCAATAGGTACCGCCCCAGGCAGCTATTCCATTTTTTTATTTGTGCAATATTATGTAACACAATGTAGTTGTGTGGTTCTTACTTCAGCTCATCTTTAATGTCTTGCATAGTGTTGATGGTTTTCTCCATTATGTCTGAGGCTTTTTTTAAGCCTTGAGATTTCAGGCAGAGCTCCTTGATCCTGTCTGACATCTGCTCCGACTTTAATAACACCACATCAATGCTTTCCTACAACAATTATATACAAATGCATCATAATATTAGATCTAGGGCATATACAGTAGTCATGTAGAGACAATACATGGCAAAGTTTTGTTTTACTGATACTGTTGAAGTACTATTACTATGAATACAAAATATTTTCCTTTTTTTGCAATCAGTCTATAATTTGCTTATATTTGAGAAATGAAACACTTCACCTGCTGTGTAACTAAATATTTACATCTATTTGCCTTAAATCTGCAATATCATAGTATATATATAAATATCTAACATCCACTGTATAGCATACATGTGTTTAATGTAAATAGAGTGTAGTTTCCATTTCACCTTTACAGAATTAAGATATTTCTGATGGTCTTTTCTCTTCTTCCCAAGCTCATCTATAGCACGTCCATGTGCCATGTGCACTTCACTTATTTTTGCCTTCAAGCTTTCAATTGCCTGAGAAAAATAAAAAACACAACAAAACAAAAAGAAATCATGCAACCGCACCTGATCAATCACCTTATCAAGGTGCACTGTGTAACTTTTAGGAGGATCTCTTGACAGAAATGCAATATGCAATACTATATATATATATATATATATATATATATATATATATATATATATATATATAATATACAATACTATAAATAATATAAAACTATATTTTTGCATGGAAGTCATTATTTCAGGCCTATAGCGTCTACCGTAGCTTCTCTATGTGCTTCGAAAGGGAGGGGTGAGCTGTCTCACCGCTACATGTCGCTAAAATCTACATAGAGCACCTTAAAAAATAAAACTAAACCCCATTAACTTACCTGATCATTTACGCATTTTGACATTATCCAAGGCGACAGTGCATTACGGGGTATATATTTTATCATTATGTATGTTCCCTGGGATCGAACTCTAATCTTATAATCTTTTGCACAGCTAATGCAGTGATCTACCACTGAGCTACATGAACCATAATAAAAACCAGAATAATTCATATTCTGGTTTTACGATGTTTATTTCATCAGTGACTGTTTTGCTATCATGAACATGTTTCATTAACATTTAGTCATTTAGCAGATGTTTACATCCAAACCAATTATTTGGAAGTAGGACATGGCTTTTTTTGCAAATAATAGCAAACCAATGAGACGTGTTATTTTACAATGATTTACCTGAGATTTCTCTGTATAGATTTGTCTCAGGTGCTCCACCTTTGTCTCCAACTGAGCGGTTGTAGATGAAGCATCTTTGAACTTCTTCTGTAGCTCCGACTTCTTCATCTCGCCGTGTGTTTGTTCACGTTTTAATTCGGCTGCAGCAGTGGCCACACTTTCCTTATAAACCATACAAACCGAACTCACACACAACCCTGACATCTCTTCATCAATAATTCATTCATTAGATGATTTTTATATTACCTTGAGAACATGTAATGTCTTCATTTCATTTGATATCTGAAGCTTCATCGATTCAATCTGTTTCTGCAAAAAAGGAACAAAAGAAGAAAAGTCATTGAAATAAAATCACCATAAGGGATGAGATTAAAGTATAAAGCATTAAATAAACTTTTGAAACAAGACAAAAACAAAATTTAAAGTGACCTACATAATAATAACTGCCTGGAAACATCACAATTTTCTTCTTTCTTTTATTCTAGGTTAAAATAGTCCTTTTGTGATCCACAGATGTCAGTCAGTCATTCATACATTCATTTTTTCTAAGCGTCACAGTCGATCACTTCAGTAATGTTGCTGAATAAGTTTTAAGGTGGCACCCGTCCTCTTACCCTGTTCCTCAGCTCCTCCAAAAACGTCATTCGCTCCAGGTGCTCCAGCTCATCTTTGGTGAACGAGTGGTCGCCGGACACCCGTTCGAGTTCGGCTTCGGCCTGTTTTCTTTGCTCCTCATTCCAGCTGAGCTTCAGCCTCAAATGTTCACAGTCCTTCTGTAGCTGTCTCACCGCCTGCTCACTGGAAAAGCACCAGCACAGTTAAACAACATCATAAACCACGACTCATCCCTGGAGATGAACACACCACAATTTACCAAGAGCTGCCTGCCCTCAAACATGCTTGTGCCGCATTTAGGAAAATTCAGAACCGGAAATAAAACATCTTGAGAATGGGGAACTTTCTAATTAAAAGCGACGTTTGATATCTTATTCAGTCTTATCTTATTCATAAGACCTGGACCACAAAACCAGTCATAAGTTGCACATGTACATTTGAAGAGTTTTGTTGCAAAACGAGATAAGTCCGTTTTTTTAATTTTACTAAAATCTTGTTTTTTGGTTGTGCATTCCAATTAATATCAATTCAACTGCAGTTGGTTTGTTTTGATTTAAACCTTCATAACTTAAAAAATACAGCTAAGTAGCACCATAAAACAAAATACTAACATGATAACATAATAATAAACATGTTTTGACAAAAATGTTAAAAACTGAGTTATCTCGTTTTGCAACGAAACTCTTCTTTTTTTTTTGAAACTCTTCATTTTGTAGCAATAGCCAACAAATACATTGTATGAGTTGAACTTTTATTTTTTTTTTATGCCAAAAATCACCATGTTCCATGAAGATGTGTATTTTTTTACCATAAATATATCAAAAATCTATTTATCTTCGGTAATATGTGTGGCTAAGGACTTCATTCAGAGAACTTTAACTCTTCCTGGCCATTGAAGAGTTATCTCGTCATTTAAGAGAAAACATTTGCATACAAAATGTGTTACTGATTAATTTTTATGTTAATCTGCAATACTTTTATTATCCCCTAGACTTACCCAATTTATGAAAAAACTGTAGCCATAGCGTTATTTACTAACTTTAAACTCTCTGTATGTTTTAATAATAGTTCTGAATCTGATCTCTAACAAAATTCCTTTACAAAAATGCAATTATTTCAGCTTTTTGCTAAAAAATAGTATTTTTAAAGAAAAATAACCATGTTCATATGCAGAGAAAAAAATATGGATAGGATAAAAAAAATTCCATTTTGTTTATTTATTGTTTGTTTGAAAGCAAAGTTCTTTTATTTGATATATATGTATGTTTATATATTTTTGGAAAAAAAATTCCTGGAAGGCATTTTGTGAAACTTTTGTGAAAATCACAAAAAATGCTGGCGGGCAACTTTTCAAAAAAAGGCTGGCGAGGAATGAGTTAAAGGCGATTTTCTCAATTTTAGTCGCGACTAATCGTTTGCAGAATAAAAGTTTTTGTTTACATAATATATGTGGGTGTACTGTGTATAATAATTATGTTTATATAAATACACACACACACATGTATAATGTTAAAAAATATATATATTTATGTATAATACACACATACACACGCATGTATATAATTAAGAAACATTTGCATGTGTATATACACATTTATATTTATATATAATCTATATTTTATATAAATATAAATATTTATTATATAAATATATATTTTTTAACATTATACATGTATCTGTGTGTATTTATATAAACATAATTATTATACACAGTACACACACACATATATTATGTAAACAAAAACTTTTATTCTGCAAACAATTAGTCACGACTAATCGTGAGGCAGCACAATTTAGATTTTTTCCACCATCATATTCCAGATTTCAGATCTTGGCCAAATATTGTCCTCTCCTAACAAACTATACATCAATAAAAATTCAGTTTTCAATTTTGAAAAATTAGGATTATGACTGGTTTTGTGGTCCAGGGTCAAATGTGCAATGATTTCAAAGTGGTACTTTGCAAAACATTACAAAACATTGTTACAAACCTATTAATCTGAAATCAGGTTCAGGAAACCTGTTTAAAAACACTGACAGTACACAATACTTAAAACTGCAATATCTATTTACTAAAACCCAAGCAAGTTTGTGTTTAAAAGATGTTTAATAGCTATCCAAACACAACCCAGATGTCTAGGCAAAACCAAGGCAAAATTTAGGTTGTCAGTCAAAATTTATTAGACATCTAACCATAGCCCCAAAATAAATTAAATCAAATAAATAAATAAATGAAACCAAACACTTTGGAGTCAATGTTGACTTTGTTTATCACACATCTCATAAGTTATGTTGGCAAATTTACCCAAATTCACGTTTATTTACGCTAGAAGTGGGTTACTCGTAGCCGGACTACTATATATCGGGGCGGTGACATGGTTAGACGGTAAATGACGCTGGGAATTTGTACTTTTGACCATTCAATTCCTTTAACATCTATAGTATATACAGTATTGAACATCGCCAAACTAAATAAACACAATTTGAACCAGGATTTTCAATACTATTTAAGTTCACGCTTTGGTGCTGCTTCACAGCATTTTAATTTTGGTAGCAACGCCACACATACCTCCACATTTTTAATGAAGTGGAATAACAGTTGTTATGTGATTTCATGACATGATCTGCAGAACGCACATTCTCTGATGATAATTAAAGAAACCAGCATTCACACAACAGACCAATGAACCACAAGACATTTCCAGCTCATTTCTCACTGTTGTCATTTGAGTTTCAATCAACAACACACAATCAGTCTAAGGTGAACCTGTATAGGATTACAATATTCATTATTTTTAATGTTTTTGTGTATAAAAGTCAACACTGCATCCGCACCCCAGTTTACTTCTCTAATGTGTTAAATTACAGAGTAAAGATTCTCAATGAGAAATAATGGGAATTTATATCATTAATCAAGTAATTGATTAAATGATAAAAAGTGCTCTTTATGACAGGTGTCTAAAAGGGGAGGGGTTAAGAAAGCAGGAGCCATTAGTGAGAAAAACGTATTAGTTAATACTTTTTTATTAAATATGCGCTGGTTAATCATTCAAAATAGCACCAAGAATGCAAATGCTATAGTATGTTACGTATTTGTGTGATTTAAGTATGGCAACCAATGCTTCACACAGGTACCAATGTAAACCAATAAGAATTTCACAGACTGATGTTGATGCTGTATTATGGACGTTTTGTGTCTATGGATTATTAAAGGATGAGGTGTGCAACTGCTGTCAATTTGGCAAATTTTAAATAGCAAGTTTGTAAGACAAACCTTTGGTGAATCCTCCGCTTGAAATCTTCAATTTCCAGTTTGTGATCTTCATTATTAGCTCGCAGGGCCAATAAGTCCTGTCTCTTTTGGCTCAAGAGTGCTTTCAGTTCAGAAACCTTCTCATCACCGTCACCTTTCTGAAAATGAGAAAAGTTTGTCACATTATTCTCCCTCATTATTTTATTTTTTAAACTATAATTGCACATTTCAAACAATTGTGGCAAACATAAACCTAACACAGCGCCACCTATGCTTAAACAAAGCTCCCAAATTACAATCTGCTGAAAAGTTTTATACTTTTCAAACTCGGCTCAAAACAGAAACGGAGAAATACAAATTTAAAAAGGAATAAACAAACAGCTCAAGAAACAGCTGAGCGCTCCGCGGCTCATTCGCTCAAGCGTACCTGTAATTGTGAAATCAGGGCTTAGACAAAATGGAGGCTCTACAAGAATAAACACAGCAGATCGGTGCAAGGAATCGTGGGACTTTCCTGCCCTCCAGAGGACACGAGAGTTGACATCTCCAACACATCATTTCACCTCCGATCATCTCAAATATCAAGCAAACTCGAATGTGCTGTGATACTTACGGTTGTTTGAATTTGCTTCTGAAGTTGTGATATGAAGTTCTTTGTTTCCATTATTAACTCTTCTTTATCCTCTATGTTTGCTCTTAATGTCATGACCTATAAGAGTACAACGAGACGTATCATTAATATTTAAAATTAAATGCATTGGAAATACAGTATAAAAGTTGGTATTGTTATGTTGAGTGACCCTAAACTTACAGTATAATAGATGTTAATGCTATGATAAATCATTCAGTGCACAAAGATGTAATTATTAATAATTTTGTGGCTTTGATATTGTGATTTTGTGTTCAATGCAGTAAAGTGTCTGGTGAATGTACAGTATTAAATGTGTACTGACAGCATCATTTCTGTCTGTTTCCTGCCTCTCAAACTGGCGGATCTCTTGCAGCATGGCTTTGATTTGGCTGTCTCTCAATGTTACTTCTTCTTTAGACTTTTTAATGCTTCTGTGAAACATCTCACACTGTGACTGCAGATGGTGTAACTCACTCCTGTAAGCAGAAAAACAGAAATTGTATTTTTCCTATAGTACACTTTATATGTCTATAAACTGATCCTTTTGCTCTATATGTTAGGAAACCTTACCTTACAATCTTATTAAAATATTGTTTGATGTATTTTATATTTAGTGTCATTTACCGTTATGCATGATATTAAAGCAACTTACAGAGAATTCCTATTTTGTGTATGTCCATTTAATGGGTACCTTGGCATTGCAACACTATACCAGTTGAGCTACAGGCACATATAAGTGTCTATGGCATTAACAATACAAAGTCAAAGCAAAGCTTTTATACGTAACAGTATGGTAAATAAAAGATTATCATTCGTTGACCTTTTCATATGATTTATCACATTGCAGAACTGTTAACATGAACTGTGAAGCAGTTCAAGGATTAGGGTGAGTGTACCCTTTAAGCCCCCTTAACTTTGAAGTCAAATTATTTAAAGAGAAAATTATATTTTATGCTGATCATTATTTTAACCAATCCAGTGATTTGTTACCTGTCCTGATATTTTTAATGCATACCAATCACTCTGACCATGTTGAGTTAGCCCCATGTGAGACCTCACACAGGCACCCAAAAACTTTGGCGTTTCGGGACCCTTTAGAAATATTTTATTCAATTTTATATTCTAAAATGTACATAAATTATTTAAAACGTTTTCAAATGAGAGAAATCATTTTAACAAAAAAAAAAAATTGAAAAACATCTAAAATTAGATTTTGGTGTGCTTAATGGATACGTTTACATAATGATATACTATTTCCCTTATTTACACTGCATATACATCAATTTAACCTAAAATCCTGAAGAAGTTATACTATGATTTCATGAAATATCTATGTTTTGTTTCATGTGACACCTATGATTTTGCTTTAATTCAATTACAGAATTTTATTTGCAAAATAGTGAAAAGGTGTTTAGAGCAATAAAAAACTAATAAAATAATATATGGACTGTTTTATCTGTTTAGTGCTATTACGCCATAAAACAAAAAGAAGCAAAATTTACACCAACCGCGGTGTAAGTGATAGTTTAAAATCAAAGACTAAGGAGAGATTATTGTGGCATTTTAGTGACACCTTCTGTCCGGACTGTGTATTGAAATAAGAGCAGAGGTCTTCAACCTTTTTAGGGCCAAGGGCACCTTAATGGATATAGAGGAGGACCAGGGACCCCCAGTACATGTAACAAATGAATACTGGATTTACATACTTTTTATGATAGTTATACATTTTTATTATTTACCTATAAATGCATTTTTGTTTGATGTTTAAAAATAAATAAATTGCATTTAAAAACATTTGGAGGACCCCCAGTAATACCACCCCAGATCCTTAAGGGTCCCCAGGCCCCCTGTTGAAGACCCATGCTATAGATAGAGTATAAATAATAAAAAAATTTAAAAACACAACTCACAGTTTGTCCCTCAGCTGATTTTTGATAGTTTCGATGTCTTTGTTCATGTCCTGTCTCTCAGTGTCGGCTGTGAACTTCTCCTCTTTAAACTTCAGCTGAAAACCTTCGAGATCATGAGAGACCCTCGCAAGCTTGTTGCTGGCCTGTGGAAACAGATTACAAATAGATCACCTGCCAATGTTTATCATGGCAAGATGGCAAGGGGTGTAAAAAGATACAGAGTACCTCAAAACAGAAATAACATGACCGGTGGATTCCAGAATGAACAAATTAAAACAGTGTGACAGAAGCAAAGGAAATTTTAAATATAAAGTCAAGTCAAATTTATTTTTATAGCGCTTTTACACAATGTTGCATTGTTTCAAAGCAGTTTTACATGAAAAACAGAAAATAAACCTACAGAAGAGAATATACTGTATAGTATTATTGCAAATTTTAATGTTCTCATAACAAGATTATAATGTGCTTGCTGTAATGTATGCTTTTCTTTAGCTATCGAACATAAATTATATGATTAATAACAAATGTCATATTAAAAATGCCTTTCTGTCTTACATGGAAAACAATTACAAAGTTGGTCTCAAATTGTAAGAAAACTCTTTTAGTTTGAACTTCATCCCTTGCACTCCTTTAGTCGTGTCTCATTGATTTCATGCCCTCAAAACGAAGCAACAAACTCACCTCACTTTCTGCTGTTCGGATGTGCTTCATGATTTCATTCTCCATCTGTAGTCTCTCCTCCACCAGCGGCCCGTGTTTCCTCATAAAGTCAATATCCTCATTGAGAAGGCGGTTCAGCACCTCCACCTGGGTCAGCCTGTCTCTTACCTGCGGCCGCTGATCTCTTCTTATTTTTAGTTGCCACGTCAGCTCGGCGATGTCTAGGCAGCAGGCGTCACGCTCTGATGGTGAAAACACAAAACGGACAGATCCGAAAAGGCGGGTGGGAAAGAAAAGAATACAGAGGAATTTTTTTCGAGTTTTGCAGCTTTTAGATTGTGCATGATCGTGCTGTAAGGCAGGGGTCCCCAACCTTTTTGTAAGCAAGGGCTACCACAATGGATTAAACAATCAGGATGGCTATTTTTTTAAAGAGCACCTAAACATGGTAAGGAGCATCACAATACAAAGGTATCTAGGCCAATCACAACGTACAGATTAGCCGGCCAATCGCGGACACAGAGCTTTTCAAATCAATGCATTTCAGGAAGAGAGTGAAATCTGGAGCTACAAAAGTGTACGGTATATGTGGAAAATAATGTATTTTTAACCATAAACCACACGAACACATTGTACCAAATACACAAAATAACGTTTTTTTTAGCAATGAAATAGGTGCTCTTTAATATAGTCAAATCTTTTTTTTGTTTAACTTGTTAAATTCAAATAGTTTTACTTGTTGATATGCTTTATCATTGTTTAAAATGTTAATATACATAAAAGAAGCCAGGCTAATATAAAAATATGTAATATATAAATATTAATTTGGAGGCTAATAATAGAGTGTGTTTTGGCGGGCGACTCACAGACGCCATGCGGGCAACCATGTTGGAGACCCCTGTTGTAAGGCTATTTTTATACGATAATGTCCATTAAACATCAACACTGGGTTAAAAAAAAATAGATCACTATTACTATTAAATTAATCACTATTAAATTACGATACTAGAGATGCACCTTTATTACATTTTTCTACAGATACTTTGGTGGTTATATTAACTTGCATTCACTAAATTCTGAAGATTAATTTTTCTGAATGTTATTCATTCATATAATGACCATTAAAGCAACACTAAAGAGTTTTTGCTTTTTGCTCCCCCTACAGGTTGGAAGCGGAATTGTCCATTACCACTGTCGTAAATAATTTAAGATCTTTATTTCTTTGCCCGATCCCGACGGGACCCGTCGGTACCCAACGTGTTCGGGCTTCATTTCTAAAATTTTACACGGGCTCGGGCTTGCGCTCCGGCTTTGCGCAGTAAATGAGCGTTCAAGTTCAATGCTGCTGGATGCACTATCAGTAAGCGCAGGACCGCACTGAAGCCATTTACAGTGGATTTAGTAATTTTCCTCAACAAAAACATGTAGCCTAATCTTGGTGAGTAAAGGTTTTTCAATGTATAACTAAATATTAATTGAGTCTTAAATACATAATTTAGACAGAGGATATAGACTAATGTTTGGCATTAATGGAGAGAAATGCCGACACAAATCCCGCGGAGCCTTTATCTTAATTTCATTATTGCCAAATACCTTAAGTCAGAATGTATTATCTTAATTTAATTCGTTAAGAAAAATTTTTTTTATTTGCATGTTGGCCTATTTATAGTGTATTGCATAGGCCTATTTAGAGTGAGATGTTACGATGTTACAGATTACTTATTTTATTTCTTTGTTTCAACTTCCAAGTGGCGTGTAGCCTCGTTAGTCATAAATAAATAATGTTAAAACCTGTGTAAATTACTCATTCTTGACAAAAGCTGTGTACGTGCGCACATTTAAATAATGTCGGGCTGTAAACTGGTTCGGGCTTTTAAAAAGCTGTCAATAAAAATGTACTTTCGGGTTCGGGCCGAATTCTGTCGGGCTTCGGTCATTTCGGGCCTAACTTTTAAGGCCCGATTACAGCTCTAATTTAGCATACTGCAGCAAAGCTGGCTCTGATTGGATTGTAGGTCTGCCTTAAAGCAAGTTTTTGTAGTTTTCACTCGAACGACAGGACTGCAACCCGATGGTTGGAAACTTCTTAAGTGCTGTTTTGGCCGATAAAGGGCTGCAAAGCGGATGTGAAAATGCCGTTCACGCTGTTTCAAGTGGATGAACGATTGAAACTTTTTTGGAAAAGTTATTTTACGAAAAAAAAACTCTTTAGTGTTGCTTTAAAGGTATAGCGGAAGATTTTCCCGAATTATTTAAAAGAACCGCCCCTCCATATTTTTTAAAAAATGCACACACAACACTCTCCCTTCTCCCGAGAGGGAACGCCTGTTAAACGCGTGCACGAGACGGAGAGAGAGCATGCAGGAGCTCAGTTCATCTCTTTGTTCTGTTTACAAGTTGCTGTCGGCATGTTTACCGTGTCTGTGCGGTTCGTGACTTTTGCCAGGGCTAGCATCGCTAATCATAGCTTACATCAACTTTTACTAGCAGGGATTTTAAATGGATTTCTCCAAATAGCATGACAAAATGTACCTTTCCAGTAGAAACTTCGCATGGGAAGCTCAACCTGTCCTTTTAGCTCACTCCAGCGTGTGAAATAGTCTCCCATAAACACTCTGATCCTTGTTTATTTCATTACAGTCCTTTCTCATCTTGTTATACAATTCGTAGACACTTTTTCTCTTGCGACCCTCAGACATTTTGAAAAAAACACAGTGAGAACCAGACCTTCAATGAATGGTTGAAACCGTAGCACAACACACATACACGTGAAAGTGCGCATGTGCAGAAAGCGAACCTAGAGGCGAGCACGTACGACGGTTATACGTCAACATATAATCAGAATGTGTCACGGTGTGTATAACACAGAAAAAGGAAAACTAAAGGAGAACCCAAACGCAGACACGATGTACAAAAATAAACTATGATTTATTAAATACAAAACAGAAACACCCACGTGGGGGTAAAACAGATGAGGAAACTAAAGACTGTGGTGAAACACAAACCAAAACACAGGAACAACAGGAACAGCTCTTCAACACGAAAGACATGAACACAGAGCTAAATAACTTTGACAATGCACGCGCACACAACAGAGAACGAAAGGGCAATATAAAGACACCACATCAATGGGGAACAGGTGAACATAATTAATTACGTCAGACACGAGTACATAAGGGAGTAGGGTAAAAGTAACAAGACACCGGGAACATGTGGAAACCACACACACAATGTGATTCCACAAGTTCCCACACAGAACATAATACTATCACGGTCCTGCCAGATGCACTCAGACCTACATCTAACCCAGATGTCTGACAGGACCGTGACAGTACCCCCCTCTTAAAAGACGGATTCCAGACGACAAATAAACATTAAACACGAGGAACAAGAGACTGAACAACAGACAACACCCAAGAAATAACAACGACAAACATCAATGGAAGACAAACATAAGTAATAAACGGGTTAGGGTGGTTTAACAAAAACAATACATGATGAAGGGGTGGTGGGGCAATAATAGGGGGAACAAAATGTCCAAAGTGATGAAATTGAGTCCCAAAGTTCCACGGCTGAAATGCTGAGGAGTGACGCGGTCCGGGTTGCGCCTGCGACTGCGCCTGTGGCTGCGCCTGTGGCTGCGCTGGCGGCTGACGTGTCCCCGGCTGCACCGGCGTGTGACGTGTCCCCGGCTGCACCGGCGTGTGACGTGTCCCCGGCTGCACCGGCGTGTGACGTGTCCCCGGCTGCACCGGCAGTTGCAAAGTCACCGGCTGCACCGGCGGGTGACGAGTCTCCGGCTGCGCCGGCGGGTGACGAGACTCCGGCTGCGCCGGCGGGTGACGAGACTCCGGCTGCGCCGGCGGGTGACGAGACTCCGGCTGCGCCGGCGGGTGACGAGACTCCGGCTGCGCCGGCGGGGGACCTCTCTCCGGCGGCGCCGGCGGGTGACGTGTCTCCGGCTGCGCTGGCGGGTGACGTGGCTCCGGTTGCACCGGCAGTTGCAAAGTCACCGGCTGCACCGGCGGGTGACGAAACTCCGGCTGCGCCGGCTCCGAAGCTCTCTTCGTCCTCTTCTTCCTCCGTCTAGAGGCAGGGAGGTCAGGACCGAGACTGGCCGCGGAAGTAGTCTCCCGTGCCGGGAGAACGAGAGCAGGCTTCCCCAGCTTGATCGCCCCCGTAAGGATACCCCCTGGCTTAGGGGCGGGTGAAAGGGATCGGGCAGTCTCCGCTGGGCTCTGTCGTTGAGCGAGGCAGTCTACCAAATCCCAGTAGGACAGCTGGAGTAAACTACCTCGCTCCCGAATCGGTGGAGGGTCATCCATACCCGCCACCAAATAAGCGCTTGCTAAAAACTCCGGGTAACATCCCTTCCTCTTCTCGACCGCCCGGGCGTAGTCATTAAGGGAAAGCCCCTTCTGCGGTGGGAAGGGACTGCTGCCGGAGAGAGTCTGGGTGGTTATCGAAGACCACCATTCCGGGTCTGACACACACTGCATACTGTGTGTCCGCTGGGTTCAATTGGGCGCGTGCATTCTGTCACGGTGTGTATAACACCGAAAAAGGAAAACTAAAGGAGAACCCAAACGCAGACACGATGTACAAAAATAAACTATGATTTATTAAATACAAAACAGAAACACCCACGTGGGGGTAAAACAGATGAGGAAACTAAAGACTGTGGTGAAACAAAAACCAAAACACAGGAACAACAGGAACAGCTCTTCAACACGAAAGACATGAACACAGAGCCAAATAACTTTGACAATGCACGCACACACAACAGAGAACGAAAGGGCAATATATAGACAGCACATCAATGGGGAACAGGTGAACATAATTAATTACGTCAGACACGAGTACATAAGGGAGTAGGGTAAAAGTAACAAGACACCGGGAACATGTGGAAACCACACACACAATGTGATTCCACAAGTTCCCACACAGAACATAATACTATCACGGTCCTGCCAGATGCACTCAGACCTACATCTAACCCAGATGTCTGACAGGACCGTGACAGAATGATTGACATCTGGGATGACCAATAATAGAGGTGATCCACCCGGAAAACGAAAATCTTCAGCTATACCTTTAATATTGAACATGAAATTAGTGATGTTGATGATCTTTACATTTTTATACACAGAGCTCAAATTCACTGCATTTTCCTGTTCTCTTTTGATTGACAGAATACTTCGGCCATGACTATCAGCTGTTTTTAAACTAATGGCCGATAGCCATTAGTGTAAAAAAGTTCATATTATCGTCCAATACTGTTTATTTGCCGATATATCGGCGCATCTCTATTGAGAACTGATATTGATTTTAGTTAATTTATCGACAGGTGGTGTGCCATTGTCTATGGTTCAGGTCCTGATGGGAATCTAATAGAATAGGTGATGAATCTCATGCATATTATAATTATTAAAATGCAGCCTGACCTTTCTGCATTACAATAGGAAACTCTTGCTGCCTCCAGTGAGCGAGACTCTCATGTCTCTTCAAAAGTTTTTTTGCTTTTTCCTTTTCCTCCAGCAAAGCCTTCTCTGCATCTCTCCGGTCCAACTCAAGACGCTCGATCAGACACATAACCTCAGCCAGCACATCTAAAGTTTCTCTACAGAGCGGAGTGAAAACCTCACCACCTATTCACAATCACACATATTACAAAGACAATAAATTATGTACACAACATAAAATATAAGTTTTCCAACTTTCATATTTGTAAGTTTCAAGTTCATCATTACCATTAGCACAAAGCACCAAGCCTTCAACACATAGATCTGCTGTGACATCTGAATCTCCACCGTCTGTAGAAATACATCTAAAAACACAATGTATTAGTAAATACTGAAAAGTTATCATTGGATTGCACTTTTCACCTGACGTTGTGTTAACATCCATGTATAATGGGCATAATGAATGCTTAGCGTAACTGCCCTCTTACTGGAATAATGGTTACAATGGATGAATAATTTGATATAGAAAACCTAAATGCTTTATGGCTCACTTCCAAGCGTTACTGTGGTTGTTTTCATTCTCGGTTTCATGCTGCGCATTACCACCCTAGAAGAGAAAAGACATTTATAATTCATTTATTATGTAACGTGAGAGTACTGAACAGAATATTCAACACATAGACATGTCAGTAATCTGTGTTCGATCTGTGCGCTTCTGGTCTTGATCTAAGGGTCAGCTGTAGGGTCTCGCCATCATGAGGTTTTATGGTTGGATCTTGCAAAAACCAAAATCCATCTGTATGTCCAGGTTATGTTTGTGAATTGGTGTGTGAAATCACCACGATAGATGCAATCCTCTCTGTATGCATGGTTTTACCTTTTGGTTCCAGTTTTCCAGTTTTGTCTTCAGCTCTCGGATGTGACACACTGCTTTATTCACACATGGTGTTGGAGTGTTAACCAGAGCACAGCTGCGTCGCCTACTGGAGCAAACCGCCTGCAACTCTCCCTGCGCTGAAACATGCAGTACATACAGTATGTGAATGAAGAGGAGAGGTCACTCATTTTTAATAAATTACATTAGTTTTGTACAAAAGCTTTATTCTTGTTTTTGACATTTATTATCTGAAGCTTTCCTAAGTTTGTAAGAATGACAGCATTGTTTTTCGATGAACTTGCCTTATTAAAAATAAGTCGACATGAAATGGTATCAAAGTTGATTTATAAAAGAATGAATATGAAAATACAGTCCTAAATCCATTAACACTTTTATTTTTTCTGCTTATCATTGCTTGTATAATGTATGTACGCTGCTTGTATAACTGAATGTACTCGTGGATTTCGTACAGTACAGGTATGCATGTATATTGGTTTACTGTCAATTTTACCCATAGTCAGACGATACCCAGCTTTCAAATGCATTACATAAAAAGTATGATATTTTGAAGTATTTGTGTTTTTTGTATTTGGAGAGGTTAGAATTTGGAAAAGAGGAACAGTAATACTACATTAGAGTAGAGGGCATCATCCAGGCTCAAATCTGGTAAAAAAGTGGACCACTTTATTATGAAAATTTGCCTTATTAGAAATGAAAGATTTAAAAAAATTGCACATTGAATCACATATGTACACTGTAAAAAAATGGTAAGAAAGCTATCACTGGGACGGTACCCTTTAAATGTACCTTTTGATGTACTAATATATACATTTTAAGTACTATTATGTACTATGATTTACTTTTTAAAGGGGACATTTCACAAGACTTTTTTAAGATGTCAGATAAATATTTGGTGTCCCAGAGCACATATGTGAAGTTTTAGCTAAAAAAAGAACATATAAATAATTTATTATAACATGTTAAAATTGCCACTTTGTAGGTGTGAGCAAAAATGTGCCGTTTTTGGGTGTGTCCTTTAAAATACAAATGAGCTGATCTCTGCACTAAATGGCAGAGCCGTGGTTGGATAGTGCAGATTAAGGGGCGGAATTATTATAATAAGATCCCCTTCTGGCATCACAAGGGGAGCCAAATTTCAATTACCTATTTTTTCACATGCTTGCAGAGAATGGTTTACCAAAACTAAGTTACTGGGTTGATCTTTTACACATTTTCTAGGATGATAGAGGCACTAGGGACCCAATTATAGCACTTAAATATAAAAAAGTCAGATTTTCATGATATGTCCCCTTTAAAAAATGTTAACATATTTTTATTTAACATAATATTATTTTTATTTTTACCTTTATTTCCAACATTAGTAAGTAGTTTATAAATGCTTTATTCTTTATTTATAAGCATATAATGTGTTTAATAATTGTCTTTTCATACTTTATTAATGTTCAGTTCATCATTTCTAAAATAAGTATTACATTATAATATACAGACCAGTTATTAAGGAGTTGTCAGTGGTTCATAAGATCATTTAGGAAGTGTAAGTAAATGATTAATAAACTATTATTTAGACGTATAGTATTAAGTTAGTCAGCGTGTTAATAAATGCTTCATTAATATTCCTACTGTATTCATGATTAATTCAGGTAGTTATGAAACATTTAGAAGTGGTCAGTTAACTATTTTTGTGAGCTCATCTAAAGTGAGGACTATTTATGCTTTGTAAAGCTTTTATAAAGAAGATTTAAATGCTCAGTTATCTTTTTTACTAATGCTTCATAGTGTGCAGTTATTATAAAGTGTATAGATATATACACTATATAGATAAAGTATATAAAAAAAAGATTGGAGGAATTTCGGAGGTAGAACCCATTTTGAGACATTTTTATTTCTAATAAGATGCACTAAATCATTCACCAACACACATATTTACAGTGAATCAGGGTTCATTTTGATTTCATGTCATAAATTTTGTAAACATTTATGTAAATAATGCATATACATGATTCCAGTTGTTAATAAGTTACTGTAACACCATAAACAAAATGGTTTTATGAATATAAACAATACATTTAGATTTTTGCTTACACCATGTATAATAAACACTGTCCCTACAATGTCAAAATTGCAAAATTACCTTGCAAGAAGGCACCTTCACCTCCACCTTCACAAGTAGGTTTTAGTAACTTTACCTCAGGCATCCCGCATGTACGTCACAGTCTAAAATAATAATGAATGACTTATAACCAATCAATCTTTATACCAGCACACAATTTGTAAAATCCTAGCATAATTTTTGTTAAACTGCACACAAGTTTATTTTTATTCATTATTATTTATTTCATATTGACTTCTTTCAAAGGCTAAACAGCACTTAACTGCAGTGTTAAAGTTAATTAGTTATGAAATCAAAGTTAACATTGACTATAACAGCACGACAGGTTCAAAGTCCCCAAAACCTGTCAATACTTACATATTCGTAGCTAAAGTTCGCCCATTACTGTGATATATTTCATTTTTGACCCCACAAGCGCAATATTGTAAATGTTTACACGTTGTTGTACCCTGGTATTGTGTGACGTCGCGTTTGTTTCCAGCCCCTCAGTTGTGTGCCGCCCGCGGTTGCTAAGCAACAGGAAGGCCCTCATTCACCACAGAGACAATAGACAAAAGTGAAAGAAGAAAAGTCTCAGGGTCGCAGAGGTTTTTTATGTTGTTTGATGAGTGCAATCACGTATTAAGTTTATTCCGGGTCAGGGTGGAGAAAAGCTTAAGGGCGCACGGCACCACAGGAAAAACACAATAAACGATACATTAAAAATACTTGCCTATATATTAAAACTGAAACGAAAACATTTATGTCATGCTTACATTTTTATTTACTTCTATCATTTTTTTTCCATCTTGCAAAAAGTTTTGTATTTATTTTATATGATGCGTTATGTTTGTAAATAAATAAATAATATTTTATACTCATATATTATCCTATAATATATTCTTTTTACATTTATATACTAATATGTATACAGTCTTTTATAACGTAAAAAATATATATTAAACATCTATTTGCTAATGTTTATAAGCATCTTTTCTGGGAGAGATCCCGCATGACGTCATCGCCCGAGGAGCATTACGTCACATCAAAGCAAATGAACAGCAGGGACCAGAGGCTCCGCGCGAGACTAACGCGAAAAAAAGCTAATTTTGCGTTTAATGGTGAAAGTGTCGTCGATGTAATGCATCGATTTAACGCAATTGTTGTTTAGTAAAAGCGGATGGATTGGAATTAAAGACGTTTCTGCGATGACACGCGTTTGGTGAGTAGCAAGTGCACAGACTGAGGTCCAGTCGTATCGCTTCATTGTCAGTGCTTCACTGTCTACTATTAAAATGCCTGATGGAGATTAGGAAAGTAGCCTATGCCTTATGTAGTATTCACATGAAAGATACTGTCCTAAATCATCATCTTTCGATGATCATCACAAAAGTCTGATGGGCCCTATTTTATTTTTACAAAATTCTGCCTTGCTTTTGTACTCGTATGTTTATAATTATATGGTTGCATGTACTTGTGGATTTCGTATGCATGCGTGTTGGTTTGCTGTCAATTTTGTCGGATTGTCAGACAGTACTACTACTCAGTTTTAAAAATGCTCTTGACATGAAAAGTATGATGTAGTATTAGCACCACATTTACTTTGAATGGATTTTAAATGTCACTGGGAAAATATATATTGGAAAAAATGTCCACTAATACTATATTTAACATTTTTAGTGCATCACTAAATTCTGGCCACTTTTTGTAACTGAGGCTTGTTTACCTGAATTAATCGTACATCCTCACATAATGTTTTTTTTTCCAGTAAAGACAAGCAAAAGGCTTGTAAAGCAGTGGTTCTCAAACTGGGGGCCACAAGATGGTGCCAGTCGGGCCCCAGTTTTATGACATTTTATAAAATACATGAATTTATTATTAATTCGGTGTAATTAAACCTCAGAAAAATAAGACTACCAACAAACAGCAATATGTTGTAATGTATACTGTAATATGCTTATTTTATTTTTTTAATTTAAGTTTTAGCCTGTTTTATGTCATAAATTTTCTTTGGCGGTGGCCGTAAAGGGATGCACCGTACATAAGAGGGACTGCACGCCAAAAAAGTTTCAGAACCACTGCTTAGTAAATCACAGACTGAATGGGCCATAAGTTTTTATCCAAAGTTCTGTGCGGTATCATGGTGATACCATGACAATCATGCTGGAAGAAGTAATTAAGTAATGGTTGTTTTCGGTGCGCTTGGACTGTTCTCATGGGATCCTTTTTTAGACTTTTATGTGTGTTGCATAATATAAAAAAATTCAAGAAGTCATTAATGCATATTAAATGGCAAATAATATTACAATGTAATGCTTGTGAAAGTATTCACCAAATGCAAACATAAACAATTTTATGAGTGCATAAACAATCACATGGAGTGTTTTCTGTTTGCTTGAAATTTCACCTTTGTAAAAGTCTCATAATGTCTAGTTTTTGTAGCTGTGGTGTGCCAGCCCTGACTTGTATATTACTTTTGATAAATGCAAAACAACCGCAGATAAGGTATTTTTCTTTGCACAAAAACCTCGGTATTTTCTTAGCTTAGGATGTCCACATTAGCATACCTAAACATGCAACCCATTTTTGGATCATGACCAGTTTGGGATTCACTAGTATAGACATCTGTTGGCGAGGGGAATGGATATATATGTCTTATGTATAATTTCTGTCTGCAAAATATCACAGGTTCAAACCCAGGGAACACAACACACATTGATAAAGTAATGCACTGTATACCTTGTGGTATTACCTTTGGATAAAAGCGTCTGCCGAATGCATAAATGTAAATGTTCAACATCATATTTTTTACATATCAGCCTAAGATGTAAGAGTGTCGTATCTCAAATAGATGCATTACGTGGATTTGGAAAAATGCAGCAGCATAGCTATCATTTACTCCCCCAGACAGTATGATGAAAGTAATCCAGTGCTAATTATTTGAAGATACTCTGAACAGCTGCTTTACGGTGTCTTTCTCCTCTAGGTCAGGTCTGTAGTGTAAATATTATATGGTCAAGGGCATTTATCAAAGGAGCAGAATGCAAAAGCGCAATTTCTTGTTCGACCTGGTATACCACAGTAAATAAATCACACAAAGGGAGTGACATAAATGGAGTATAGGACTCAAAATGCCTGGATGGCACCTAGTGTCCAAAAAGATATTTATAGGCTGGAGATCCCAGAGCCACAATAAAGAGAGAGAGAGAAAGAGAGAGAGGAGACAGACTCTGTGAAATATGGGATCTCTATAGAAATGTCCCATTAGAGAGCTTGAATTACAGTCTTCTCTTGTAACCCGTTCTAGCGTAGCCTCATCATTTTCCCTAATAATTTCACACGGGCTGCAACAAAAAAAAAACACAGTCCCCTTCCTACAGGACCAGACGTCCCAGTGGAGGGACGGGAGACGGTGCAACCGGAGCTAAGCGAGCCGTCTAAGCCTGGCAGGAATGTGAGTCTCTCTTATTGGATGTTAAAGATAGAGGCAACACATGCTGGATCATGACGGGGTCTAATTTCAGCTAAGATATCTATGGGCTGCTTTTGTTGTGAAGTCGGACCTGACAAAACCGTTTATTAAAGTGAGCAGCAGACCCGTTTCAGTCACTGGGTTAGCAAGAAGAGGACCATGGTGCTCTCCGAAGGGTATCTGGTTTGGATTCTTTCGTTTGTTTGGCTCGGATTTTGCTGTAGCTATATAACTCAATGAATGCTTGATTTTATGTTTATAGCAATTGTTTATTTATATACCCTTTATTTGGTTTAATACGAACCAAAACACGATACTGTCTAACCTTTAATCACCCTGTGGTAGTTTGGATTTAGCTTTGATATGAGAAAGCAAGGTTGATATCAGTGACGTTTAATTTTTGCAATGCATTCTGGGTATTTTACACAAGTTTGACATTTGTTCCTGTGTTGTCACGGTGACGCAGTATAGTTCACTATTATTTCAGCCATTGGGAACTCTTGGATCTCTCGGGATTGTGACTGCACATTCCTTAAACTTAATTGAGCATCACAAGCTTTGTGAAAGTTTTAGACTGAGAGAGTAATGTTATTAACTTTTCGGTTTAGTAGATCAACCTGATATTTCTTAAAATATCAAGTTAAAAACAAGTAGAAAAACTTAATTTTATAATTATGCGAGAACCTTGAGTTTATCATCAAATTGGTTGAATTTCTAAGTCTTTTATACATACCTGTAATTTTGTATTTGTTTAGCTTTCTTTTAAAGAAAATGTATTGTGTTGGTATATCTACAATTGTGTTGCATTGTTATTTAGATGGTAGGCTAAGGAAGAAACTTACTATCAAAAATGACATTCAAAACTGATTAAGTTTGGTTAAAAGCAAGTTTGGTGAAATGTATAACCCTGTAGCAGGTTTCTTATTCACCGTTTGTATAAACACACAGTAAAGTCTACTTCAGACATTTGCTTTATTCTGTTCAGGAAAGCTGTGCTACAAATAAAAGATAACTAATGTGATGTCACAGATAAATGATCACATTGTATCAATATAATCACAGTTTTTGTAAACTTGCTGAACAAGTGCAGTTTTCTTTCCTTTTGAAACTGAAGCATTCAGAAAGTCTTGTATTCCCTAAAGACTGAGAAGCTGTACATTTTTAATGTTAATATTGTATCATATATTAGTAAAATTGTTTAGGAGTACAAGCTTGGTGAGTTTAAAGCCAACAAAATAGATGTAATATAACAACAAAGGTCCAATAATGGAATCGTCACACAAGATGTTCTCATCCGTGTGGACTATCGGGGCGCATACTCGTCATTGGCAGGGAAGCGTTTTCTCTTGATTGACGAGATATCTCTTCAATGGCGGTGAAAGAGTTAAATTAAGGCAGCTCACACATGCGTTTTAGTCTGTCCGGGAAACCACCCCTTAATGTTATGTGTGGACCGTTAAAGGGATAGTTCACCCAAAAATAAAAATAACCTCATGATATACTCACCCTTAAAGGAACAGTATGTAAGAAATTTATATTAATTAATTATAAAATGGCCTTGATATGTCACTAGACATTAAGAAATAATTTTCATTTCAAATATTAATATCACTGACAACAGTGTTACGGCCAGGATATTGTCATTTAAAAAGTGGAGTTGCAGCCCTCAACTGATGTTTATGTTGTCATTTTGTGTATTGGCCACCAGTTGTGTGATTGCAGTACCAGTTTTAGCCACAAGTTTTGTGATTGCAATACCAGTTTTGGCCACAATCCTACATACTGTTCCTTTAAAGCAACACTAAAAAGTTTTTGCTCTTTGCTCCCCCTACAGGTTGGAAGCGGTATTGTCCATTACCACTGTCATAAATAATTTAGTCTACTGCAGCAAAGCTGGCTCTGATTGGATTGTAGGTCTGCCGTAAAGCAAGTTTTTGTAGTTTTCACTCGAAGTACAGGACCGCGACTTGACGGTTGAAAACTTCTTTAGTGCGTTTTTTTTTTTGGGCGATAGAGGGCTGCAAAGCGAATGTGAAAGTGCCGTTCACCCTGTTTTCAGTGGATAAACCACTGAAACTTTTTTGGAAACGTTATTTTAAGGTAAAAAAAGTCTTTAGTGTCGCTTTAAGCCATCTTAGATGTGTATGCTTATCATTATGTTAGAGTTATATTTGAAAATGTCCTGGCTCTTCCTTGCTTTGTAGTGGAAGTAAATGGTGCTTTGGATTTTAAGCCCTAAAAAGTGCATCCAATCCTTTACATAAGTAATCCACATGGCTCCAGGGGATTAATAAAGACTTTCTGAGGGCAATCGATGCGATTTTGTAAGAAAAATATCCACATTTAAAACTTAACAAACAAAAATAACTAGCGACCAGTAATGACCGACGCACGTTAACGAGAGAGGCCGTTTTCAGCTTACTGTATGACGTAGGATTAGTGGTGTACCGGATCGCAGTTGATCCCCACGGTTCGGCTCGCATGCGATTTGCGGATTAATACGCAAAATATAGAACGTTTATTATTTGCATGTGTTTTAAAGGCTTGAAAATGTTAACACTCAAGTGATTTTTAACAATGTAACCAGAAAAAGGGACTAAAGTGAACAGTTTTGTGTACGCACAGACCCACATGCGCTTAAATGTGTTCGGTCCAGCTCCAATCATACGTGATCATCCCTATGCCCTTCAAAGATCAGAACTCTTAAACTTTAGAGAGAGTTGCGCTACTGTGTCTCATATTCGATTAAAATACACTTGGCGAATGGAGCACTGAAAAACAACGTCACTGTTCTCTTTATTTAGAGCGACTGTTTATTCTGCATTTTCTTCCTGAAGCGCTGTTTGGAATTCGCCCTCCGTCTGTGTAGTGCACACACGGAAAGTCGCGTTTCAAAAAGCAAGCGAACATAAAATCTTTTTGTTCTTGACAGGACACACACATAATGAACTCGAAATACCACAGGATACGTTTTCTAATAAAAACATTTGTTTATGTCTTGGGTGTATGTATAGGTTAGAGGCAGAAACGAGGTCTGTGCTTATCTTAAAGAGACAGTAACCTCAACTTAAGTCTGTGCCATTAATGTAAATCATACAACCCTAGACAAATAGAAAATCACTTCTGTAGCACTAAAAAATAATTAATTTATACAATAAAGGCAGTGTTATTATTCATTTGATTCGGTTTGTCTACCTAATGCTAATTTTAGACCTTACTTAATGTGGAACTTTGTTCTTTTTTTTATAAATGTTTGTAATTTCTTTTTTGTTCTTATTACATTTTTCCCACTCCTTTTTTGCTAATCCGAAAAATGATCCGATCCGTACTTCAAAAACCATAAGTTTTGTGATCCATCACACACCTAGGTAGGATGTAGCGCACGAGAAGTAGTGGGTAGTGACAAGATAGTATGGGCTTTAAAAGAGATTTGAATGCTCTTTAAATTTGCAGGTGATTTTTTTTTGTATACTGTACTGTATCCATAACACAAGTTGTTTCTGCTTATCTGATGTTAATCTGGAGTACCTACTGTAAAGAGTAGTATTACATCCTTCATATCTCCAAAGAGTCTTTAGTTTTATCAGATTTATAAAAGACAGATCTGCTTTACCGATTCTTTCCAATAACGTACGAAAAAATTCAGAAGGAGGAGTTACGAACTGTGGGAGGAGCGAGTCAAGAGTCAACACTTTATACAACACTGACTGGATAACTTATGATTCACATGTTCGTGCCGTTTATATAATATGCACTTAAGCTCCTATTTCCAACATAACACAGAAGTCCTACTTACCACATGTAACTCATGACCCGATTGGGACTTTTCAATGAAATCCAGCGTTAAACAAACACACATGCAAAACTCAGGATAAACAAACTATATCCATTGTTTCCATAAAGCTGGCTTTCTTCTCCTTATATCCAAAAACACACTTTTTCTTTCGTGCCATTGTTGAGTTTTATATAAAAAGCTGTCGCGTCCTCGGTTCCTGCTCACCCGCTGAATGACATGTGGGTGTGTTTTTCCGGGGGAAAAGCCCATAAAAAGAAGTGATATGTTGTTTCATCTCGATCTCTGTGTGTGTTTGTGACATTATCCCTTTGTTTTCTCTTTGTGTGATGTTTTGTAGAATGATCGAGGAGTCGGGCGGTAACAGCAGCATCATGGCTGATAGAAGACAACTGTTTGCTGAAATGCGTATGTATCATATTTCACTATATCAGTCCAGACTCAAACTAACATGATGCTGATAAAAGGATGCAGTCAAACTAATCGTTCTTAAAATGGGTGAAAAAATGCCTGCACAAGTGTCGCTTTCATCAGAAAACAAGCATGGATAGTCTGGGAGACCAGCTTAGACCAGCAAAGCTTCCCGAAGCTTCTTCTAAGTTGTTTTTTGTTTTACAGGTGCACTGGATCTGGACTCCATCAGATTGTCCACATACAGGACAGCCTGCAAGCTGAGATTTATTCAGAAGAGGTGCAATTGTAAGTACGAGTGTTGTTATTGCATTTACAATGCTTATTTTTACCTTTATTGTAGCTTTATTAGGCCATTAATCTTCATGAACACACCTTCCTGCAGTGCATTTGGTGGATATCTGGAATATTATCGAGGTGTTTCGGGAAAACAGACTCAACACCATGGACCTCAGCACAGAGTTTTCTGTATCACACCTGCAAGCAATACTCTCCACCATCTTTTACCAGCTGAACAAACGCTTACCCACAACCCATCAGATCAACGTGGACCAGTCCATCTCATTTCTCCTCAACTTTCTGTTAGCAGCATACGACCCGGAAGATCAAGAGTTACTATACATCTGACTTTTTTGTTTTTTGATGGGTATTTAAAGCAACACTATGTAGTTTTTTTACCTTTAAATAATGTCTCTAAAATTATTTCAGTGATAGAACTGGACAAATTGTACTGTTGCTGCAACCTGAGCAGCCTCCTAGCTGCTACAAGCACACTCTGAAAGTGGCAGTGGAGGGTAGAGCACACAGCCCCGCTCCTCCCCCTGCCTGCAGAAGAGTGTCTGATACCAGGCACTGTTGCGCTTTTCAACCACATGGGGGAGCTGTAAGTCATTTTTACATGGAAACTACATAGTGTTGCTTTAATATAATGTAGATACTCCAAAACTTTTTAGGCTTCACGTAAACTGACTTAAATTTGTTTTACATTCAACTGCATGTGTAACGTTCAGTATAGTATGTGATCATATATAAGGGGTTGGTGATAGATGTCTCTATTTTAGGGATGGTGTGGGAAAAATCTCGGTTTTTGTCGTGAAGACGGCCCTGGCCGCCCTCTGTGGCGGAAAGATTTTGGATAAACTGAGATGTAAGTTTCACCTCGGATTTGCCTTTGAACTGATGTGTGTTCAGTCAGTGGTATGATGCTGATTAATGAACACTTATATGAACATCGTTTTATCTTCATTTTAAAGGTCACAGCGGTTGTCATTACTTGAAAGTCACTGTTAACCACAAGGCATCATGACCTTGTCTGTATAAAACTTTGTGCCTCATTTCTTGTGAAGCACTTGTCATAATGAAGCGTTATGCTAAAGGTTTATATGTTTGACAAAGTACTAATCATTTGTAGATATTTGAGAGATGTTTCTGGATTACCTGCATTAACAAAAAGTTCCCTGAATTTAAGTGAGCATATATAATGACTATGATCTATATTTTTTTCCAGATATTTTTTCACAGATATCAGACTCGAATGGAGTATTGATATACACACAGTTCGATCAGTTTCTGAGAGAGGTGCTTAAACTGCCCGTGACGGTTTTTGAGGGACCGTCGTTTGGTTACACTGAGCAGTCTACGAGAACCTGTTTTCTGCAAGAGGTTTGTGAATTTTTTCAGGAAGCTTCATTGATCGTATGCTTTACAACGGTAACTAAGTTTATTCATTTTAGTTTTTTTTCCGACTATACAAATGTGCTGAACATATATGACTCATTTGTTTATTAACCGCTGACTCTTAACAGAAGAAGGTCTCGCTCAATGTGTTTCTTGACACATTCATGTCAGATCCTCCTCCTCAGTGTCTGGTTTGGTTACCGCTGATGCATCGACTGGCAAATGTTGAGAACGGTTAGTTTTGAACATGTTTTTCATTATTAATGGATTTTTCATATGTTTGTACTTTCTACTATCATTCACAAACTAAATGAATCACTCTCCTCTGTCCTTCTTTTTTCCTCTCTCCTCTATGTTCTTTGTTTCTCTGTTCTCCTTTACTCTGTTCTCCTCTCCTCTGTTCTCCTCTTCCTCTGTTCTCCACATTTCTTTCCTCCTCCTTTCCTCCTCTTTCTCCTCTTATCTGTTTTCCTCTCGTCTCCTCTCATCTGTCCTCCTCCCCTCTGTTCTCCTCTTCTAATGTTTCCTCCCCTCTGTTCTCCTCTCATCTGTTCTCCTCCTCTTCGTTCTTCTTTCCTTTGTTCTCCTCTTTTAACCTCTCCTCTGTTTTCCTTCCTCTGTTCTCCTCTTTTCTTTTCTCCTCTTTTTCCTCCTATCTGTTGTCCTCTCTTCTCCTCTCATCTGTTCTCTTCCACTCTGTTCTCCTCTCCTAACGTTTCCTCCCCTTTGTTCTCCTTTCATTTGTTCTTATCTTCTCTCATCTCTGCTCCTTTCCTCTGTTCTCCTCTCATAACCTCTATACTCCTCTTCATTTGTTCTCCTCTTTTCTCTTTTCCTCCTCTTTCTCCCCTTATCTGTTTTTCTCTCTTCTCCTCCCATCTGCTCTCATCTCCTCTATTGTCCTCTCTGATCTCCCCTCCCCTGTTCTCCATTCCTCTCTTCTCCTCTCCTCCCCTCTGTTCCCCTCTCTGTTCACCTGCCCTCTGTTTTCCTCTTATCTGTTCTTCTCTCCTAACCTTTCCTCCCCTTTGTTTTCCTTTTCCTATGTTCTCTTCTTCCTCTGTTCACATATCCTCTGTTCTCCTTTCCTCGGTTCTCCTCTTTTCTTTTCTCCTCCTTTCCTCCTCTTTCTCCTCTTATCTGTTTTCCTCTCTTCACCTCTCTTCTTCTTTTCTGTTCTACTCTCCTAACATCTCATCTGTTCCCCTCTCTTATAACCTCTCCTCTGTTCTCCTTTTTTCTGTTCTCTTCTCCTAACCTCCCCTCTGCTCTCCTCTTCTCTATTCCTCTCTGCTCTGTTTACCTCTCCCCTGTTTCTCATCTTTTCTCCTCTCCTCCTTTCCTCTTCTTTCTCCTCTCATCTGTACTCCTCTTCTCTGTTCTTCTTTCTCCTCTTCTAACCTCTCCTCGGTTCTCCTTTCCTCTGTTCTCCTCTTTTTCTGTTCTCCTCCTTTCCTCCTCTTTCTCCTCCTATCTGTTGTCCTCTCTTCTCCTCTCATCTGTCACCCTTCTCTCTGTTCTCCTCTCCTAACGTTTCCTCCCCTCTGTTCTCATCTCATATGTTGTTATCTTCTCTTATCTTTGCTCCTTTCCTCTGTTCTCCTCTACTAACCTCTATACTCCTCTTCATTTGCTCTCCTCTTTTCTCTTTTCCTCCTCTTTCTCCCCTTATCTGTTTTCCTCTGTTCTCCTCTCTTCCCATCTGCTCTCATCTCCTCTATTGTCCTCTCTGTTCATCTCCTCTCTGTTCTCCTCTCCTCTGTTCTACTTTCCTCGGTTCTCCTCTCCTCCCCTCTGTTCCTCTCTCTGTTCACCTCTCCTCTGTTTTCCTCTTATCTGTTCTTCTCTCTTAACCTTTCCTCCCCTTTGTTCTCCTCTTCCTCTGTTCTCTTCTTCCTCTGTTTTCTTCTTCCTCTGTTCACATATCCTTTGTTCTCCTCTTCTATGTTCTCCTCTTTTCTATTCTCCTCCTTTCCTCCTCTTTCATCTCTCATCTGTCACCCTTCTCTCTGTTCTCCTCTCCTAACGTTTCCCCACCCTCTGTTTTTAATCTCCTCT
Organism: Misgurnus anguillicaudatus; assembly: GCF_027580225.2. Taxonomy (NCBI): domain Eukaryota; kingdom Metazoa; phylum Chordata; class Actinopteri; order Cypriniformes; family Cobitidae; genus Misgurnus; species Misgurnus anguillicaudatus. The sequence goes on along the minus strand of NC_073361.2, from coordinate 29,490,624 downwards.
GTTCATCTCCTCTCTGTTCTCCTCTCATATGTTGTTATCTTCTCTTATCTTTGCTCCTTTCCTCTGTTCTCCTCTACTAACCTCTCCTAACCTCTATTCTCCTCTATTTCTCGCTTCTTCCCCTTTCTCTCCTTATCTGTTTTCCTCTCTTCTCCTCCTATCTGCTCTCAACTACTCCGTTCTTTTCTTTCTTTGTTTTCTTCTTCCTCTGCTCACATCTCCTCTGTTCTCCTCTTTTTCTGTTCTCCTCCTTTCCTCCTCTTTCTCCTCTTATCTGTTTTCCTCTCTTCTCCTCTCTTCCCCTTTTTTGCTCTCCTATGTTTTTCTCTCCTAACATCTCCTCTGTTCCCGTCTCTGTTAACCTCTCTTTTGTTCTCCTTTTCTCTGTTTTCTTCTCCTAACCTCTCCTCCCCTCTGTTCTTCTCTCCTCGGTTCTGTTTACCTCTTCTCTGTTCCTCTTCCTCGCCTTTTCTCCTCCTTTCCTCTTCTTTCTCCTCTCCTGTTCTCTGTTCTATCTAGTCTTCCATCCAGTTGAGTGTTCCTACTGTCACAGCCAGAGCATGATGGGATTTCGTTATCGTTGCCAAAAATGCGATAATTACCAACTCTGTCAAGAGTGTTTCTGGAGAGGCCATGCCTCAGGCAGCCATAGCAACCAGCACCAGATGAAGGAGTATATGTCATGGGTAAGTTAGCCTAACTTTGAGTAAGTGTTGAGTAACAGCTTTTTACTCATTTTTAACCTTTTCCAATTTACGTCAAATGTTGTCACATTGTGGTTCTATCCTCATGCTGGCTCAAACTTAACACCTCTGATATTAAAACGGTTTCATTTTATTTTATACAGAGCATTTTCTACCCTTTAGTATTACTTATGATGAAGTTTTTACAGTGTACAAGAAATCAATATTTCTCGTAGTTGTCAATATAATAATCAAATCTAGAGAGCAGAGTGGCTTGTGGCCAATATGATGCCTGTATATTCACAAATCAATTTAATAATGGCAAATGAGATGTGCATAAAAAAATGAGCATTATCTATTTTCAAACCTGTCTGCATACTAGTAGGTCAAACGTTGGTATTTACAGCATATAGCAATGAAAATCATTTAAACATATTCTTTAAACATTAATTTGGGTTTTTATAGATATTTGCTTTAAAACAGATCTTTTTTTCTCCAGAAATCTCCAGCTAAGAAGTTGTCGGATGCTCTCAGCAAGTCTCTGAGCTGTGCGACCAATCGAGATCCTCCTTACCCAATGTTCTCCGAAGCCCCTGAGAAACCGCTCAACCTCACCCATGTCGTGTACGTTAAACAAACAGCCTCAAACGTTATTCTGATTAAGCTTTCAGATAGAGTTCATGAATAGTTTAAAATGAGTTTGTCCATTGATGATTTTTGATGTAACAAATTGTGCATGGTAACAGTTTCCTGCCTTGTTTTTGTTTTATGCTACGAACAGGGACACATGGTAAGTAGCACAATTAAGAGTATGTGCTAATTATATGATTATTAATAATTTGATGCCCAAAATTTTAAATACATGCACAGATACACACTCATATATGCTCATACACGCCAACACAATCTCACATCTTTCATTATTGTTTTTTCTAATAATCATAAGTTTTTATACGATGTACTTTATACCAATTAGCCGACTCGTAAAATACATACGACTTCCTGTGATATTAGACTCATATATTTATATAATGCTCATACACTCCAACACAATCTCATGGCAATTCTTATGTATTTAACAAGATGACTAACTGGTATTAATTCGTAAAGTCACATTCGTACATTTTTGTATGATTTACTTTCACCTTGTTGGGGTTATGCGTGGGGTTTCATAATTTTTTTTCTAATAATCTTAAGTTTTTGTACCATTCACCTAATATGAATTAGCCAACCTGAATTCTCGGTATATCAGTCGGTACATTCATAAATTCATCTATGCAGTAATAAGAGAGCCACACACTCATACACATTGCATAAGTATTGTGATGATAACACGCAAAATTGTCTTAAGGCCTCCTCGACCGATGACCAGTGGAAATGAGTTCATGCTTTCTCACACCATGCCTTCCTCAGGAAACCCGTACTCCAGTAAAACGTGAGTACAATGCTGTAACACAGACATTCAGCCAAATAATGAATGCTTACACACAAAAAGCGGCCAAAATGTACATTTAGCGAGGGCCAAATGCAACCAGATACTGTAAACAAGGTTACCAATAGCTGACCATGATGCATGATTTAAATGAAAGGATTAGTCAATTTTCTTAAAAAAAATAAATCCAGATCATTTACTTACCACCATGTCATCCAAAATGTTGATGTCTTTCTTTGTTCAGTTGAGAAGAAAATAAGTTTCATTCCAGGATTTTTCTCATTTTAACGGACTTTAATGAACCCCAACACTTAACAGTTTTAATGCAGTTTAAAATTGCAGTTTCAAATGACTCTAAACGAGGGTATTATTAAGCGAAACGATTGTCATTTTTGGCAAGAAAAATAAAAAATATGCACTTTTAAACCACAACTTCTAGTCTTTCTCTGGCTGTGTGACGCGCCAGCGCGGCCTCACGTAATACGTCATCACGTCAAGAGGTCACGGATGACATGCAAAACTATGCCCCAGTGTTTACAAGTGTGGAGAAAGAGGAACGTTCCGACGTTGTTGTATGTTGAATGATACTAATTAATGTCTTTGTGACAGTTTATTGTGCGTTTCATATATGTAACATGTGACCTTTCGACATCATTACGCAATTACGTGAGGTCACGCTGACACGTCACACAGCCAGAGAAAGATGAGAAGTTGTGGTTTAAAAGTGCATATTTCTTATTTTTCTTGTCAAAAATTACAATCGTTTCGCTAGATAAGACCCTTATGCTCGTTTGGGATCTTTTAGAGTTCTTTGAAACTGCAATTTTAAACTGCATTAAAACTGTTGAGTGTTGTGGTCCATTAAAGCCCATTAGAATGAGACGGATCCTGGAGTGTTTTCCTCAAGAAACGTAGTTTCTTCTTGACTGATCAGGGAGGGACATCGGCATTTTGGATGACGTGGTGGTGAGTAAATTATCTGGATTTTTTTTTAAGAAAATTGACTAATCCTTTAAAAGTAAACTTTAAATATATATATATATATATATATGTTTAAATCACATATACCCCCCCCAAAAAAAATATATATATATATATATATATATATATATATATATTTTTTTTTTTATATATATATTGGATATATGAGATTTAAACCAAAGTTATAATATGTAAACGTCCTGTTGAAATAAACAGTGAGTGGCAAACATGATATATTTTTTTTATAATGCAAAATTCAGTTTTAGGGTGATGAAAAATACTTATATGGCCAGAACTATACATTTTCAGATCACCCTCTCTTGATGTTTGATACGAGCATAAAACAATATTGTGTCTATTCAATAAAGGCTTATAGTTTGTGTTTTGCATGCTTGTTAATGGGTTCATGTAGTCCTACAGGCTTGTTAGCATAAACACTTTTTTAAATCACTTGATGGTGTTTCTTACACATGTTCGCTTTTGCTTATTAATAATGGATGATGTTTTAGAGGTGCTCACGATGAGGCTAAACAAAAGAGACTGTATTCTCAGACAACCCCGGATCTTTTGAAAGGAAAGGGGTAAGTCGACATTTATTATGTTTATGCTTTTTGTTTACAAGTAGTGTAAAAGACAAAACATGAAATGTTAAAATTCAGTATGATATTCAGTACACTACAGTGAAGTAAGATTTTTAAAGTACACTGCATTACTGGTCAGTCTTCACATGATAACCACAGGATGCTGATTTTGTTGAACATCAGTATTTTTACGTACCTCTTTCTATGATGACGTCTGTGTTTCTGAAACATGGTTTCAGGGTTCGATACAGCCTCGATATTGCCGATAGGCTCGAGGATGAGCACTTACTTATCAGAGTTTATGTGAATCTACTTGAAAAGAAGTCCTCATGGTCAGTGTCAGATTGCTGTGGCACTTTTCACCTTAAAGGGATCATCTGTCGTCATTTAAACACCCTCAATTTGTTACAAACCTGTAAACATTTCTTTGTTCTGCTGAACACAAAAGAAGATATTTTTAAGGAAGCAGGAGCACCATGAACTTCCATAGTAGGAAAACAATACTATAAAAGGCAAAGGTGCTCCAAAACGGTTTGGTTTAGGTTTGTAACAACATGAAGGTGAGTAAATAATGACATAATTTTCGTTTTCGGGTGAACTATCCATTTAATCTGTTTGTATAGATTAAGGGTCACCATCTCAGTCTGATAATACCCAGCATGCAACACAAAGGATCACATGTTGTCAAAAAATATATATTTTTAAAGGGGTCATATGATGTGATTTCATGTTTTCCTTTGTGTTTGGAGTGTTAAAAGCTGTTGGTGCGCCGCCCGATTTGCATCGCCCTAAACGAGTTAATGTCGATTCGTGTCTTTGCATTAACTTTGTATGTAATTTACTGTCGCAAATTGATATTCCAAATATGTTAAGAGCCGTAACATTTCCGTCACACCCATGAGGTATTCAGCCAGTCACAATACATCGGATAGCTGGCCAATCAGAGCACAACGTGCTTTTCAGAACAACGAGCTTTTGAAAAAGTTATGCGTTTTGCTCTTGAAAAACTTACTTATGTAAGAAGAAAGAAACCCTCTGAATTTTTTGATATATGGAGGATATTCCTAGATTTTGTTAAAAATGAAGATATTGAAGAAGCTTTGGATGTGTGAAATTATAGAATGTAAGATGTGGTTTATTTAATTGTATTTATTATTGATCTGTACTTTATTTATTTAATTTTTATTTATTGTATTTTTTTTATCCTGCCTGGGGGAAAGTTTTTTTTTATATTTGGTAAAATCTCAAAAAAACATTTTCTACAAAAAAAAGTTACGCGTTTTAGAAAGGTGGGGCTTAGAGGAGCAGGAATAATGTACGAAAAATAAACTGCGTAAACGCATTGCATTACACCAAATGCACAAAATAATGTTCTTTTTATCAACATCATATGACCCCTTTAATATTTAGGTACTTTAGAAGTCATGTAGTTTTTTAGTAGTCCCTAATATAATTTTTTATTTTGAGTTTTTTGACTGACACCCGATATGGGATGGTGACTGTACCGGTATCAATGCTTTTGCAGAAACGTTTGTAGCTTGCTAACTGAATAAGCTTTGTTTTTATTTAAGCAATGTAATTATTATACATTATGTAACAGTGATATAACATTTTACTATCATTGCAGCGAGCAATAGTTCAAAACGTCAATAACCCCCACTTAACTCTTTCCTCACCATTAATGAGTTATCTTGTCAATTAAGAAAAACGCGTCCCTGCCAATGACGAGTTTTTACGCCTATCCATATTTCCACTGTTATCTAGTAGGTGGCCCTCTAACCCAACTTATAAAACACAGAAATGTGCATAAATGTGACTGATCCAAAAACAGTAAAAACTCTGTGTATGTTTTGATCATCATTGTGAATCTGATCTCTAACAAAAGTCCAAAAATTTGTAGTTTTTTAAAGAAACCTATCCATATTTGGTGATAAAAAAAGAAAAGGATGAAATGCTTTTTTTGTTTGAAAGCAGAGGGTCTGTTTTTTTATTTGACATGTTGTATGTTTATATAAGAAGAAAATTTTCTGGAAGGCATTAAACTTTTGTGAAAATCATAAAAAATGCTGGCACTGGCTGGCAACTTTCTTTAAAAACACTGGCAGGGAAAGAGTTAATAGATAATGCCAACATAAATGTATCTAATTTGTGTCTTGCCAGTAAATTTTTAGTGTTTTTTAAAATACAGAGTCACATGCACACACAAACAAACAAACATGTTACTGACCCTATGTTTGGAGTAAACACTAAATGCTTCTGTGCATATGGCCTAGATGACTTATTTGCTCCACCTTTTTTCTTTGATTGACAGTTTTCAGGAGAGCAGTAAAAACCAAGATGAGGAGCACTGCCTTATCGCCCGTTACGCCTCCCGATTGGCTACTGATGGAGTTGCGTCGGTAAGCGAGCCAATCAGAACGCTTATCAAAACGATCATTCGATTTTTATTGATTATTGATATGCAATGACTAAAATACAAGTGTAAAGGTGAATAAAGGTTCGCCAAATTTAATGTGCAGACACGACTTCAATTTAGCTTAATTTGTAAAGGTTGTGGGTTCGATTCCCAGGTAACAAATACTGTTAAAAGGGACATATCATGACAATTTGACTTTTTCCATGTTTTAGTGCTTTAATTGGGTCCCCGTTGCTTTTATTATCCTAAAAAAATGTGTAAAAGATCAACCCAGTAACTTAGTTTTGGTAAACCATTCTTTGCAAGCATGTAAAAAATAGGTCTTTGAAATTTGGCTCTCGTTTTGATGTCAGAAGGGGATAATCCCGCCCCTTAATCTGCACTATCCAACCACTGCACTGCCATTTAGTGCAGAGATCAGCTCATTTGCATTTTAAAGGACACACCCCAAAACGGCACATTTTTATTCACACCTACAAAGTGTCAATTTTAACATGTTATAATAAATTATCTATATGATATTTGGACCTAAAACTTCAAATACATACTCTGGGGACACCAAAGATTTATTTGACATCTTAAAAAATTTGAAATGTCCCCTTTAAAATGTCCATCTTGAATGCCCTGTAAGTCAGTTTTGATAAAAGTGTCTACCAATTGCATAAATGTGACACAATCTCTAACTCGCCAACTTTTTTATAAACAGAGGAGCAGAGTACCGTCAGATATCTCCTTGTGTTTGGATACAAACAAACAGCAGAGACAACTTATCGCCGAGCTAGAGAGCAAGAACAAGTAAGTGGTCTCTTTTGTTATATTGCATGCCGAATTTGGATGTTTCCAAAAACATTGAAAATGTTAAATTGTGTGTTTGCAGAGAGATCTTGCAGGAGATACAGCGCTTGAAACAACAGCATGAGGAAGCTTCTCAGCCTCCATTAGACAAAAACCAACAAAACCCAACATTACTGGCTGAACTGAGACTGCTCAGGTAAACACAGTCACACACAACGGACAATGAAGTGAAACCCGATGAGCTGCGCTGAACAACAGACACTGATGGCCACTCGATAGACTGCATTGAAAGTGAATGTAACCCGATCGCTGCTCGTCTCGTGTATGAATGAAAGCTCTTGAGAAGCAATTTACAAAACCCATTGCTTCCTGTATGTGCACAACAGCCAGTCGAACTGTATAGAGATATGAGCCAAGTATATGGTAGATGTTAAAATAAGCCTCAGGCTAAATCTTAATCTCACCTTAGTTTAACACTTGTAACAATTACTTGTACAATTATTTATGGCCAAATGTTATGTAGATCTCCACAGAAAAAGACCATTTACTATCTTTGTCTTCTGTTTCAGGCAGAGAAAAGAGGAGTTAGAACAGAGAATGTCGGCTCTACAGGAGAGCCGTCGTGAACTCATGGTCCAACTGGAGCAGCTCATGATGCTATTAAAGGTAACAACATTCACAGAAACTGTGATCTCATAATGTAGAAGAGTTAAACGGATAGTTCACCCAAGCGTTGTGTTCGAATTATGGGGGTTCTCCTAGGTAAGCCCCACCTGTAGCCCCCATCCGCCATTACAGGGTTGCAGTGATTTCACAAAGTAAGATGTGATCCTGAATCAACATTTTAATTAAAGAAACCCCAAATTACCCTTAACTCAAACCCTTACCATTTTTACGCGTCAAAGTAGTTTGAAAAAATAGTTTGAGAAGAATTTTCAAAAGCCCTATACAAACCTAAGGGGGCGTGCACACCAAAGCTTTTATGCCGCGGACGGCGCATGTTTTCAATTGTTTCCAATGGAAGCTCGGCGTTTTAAATAAGCCAGCAGCTAGCGCTTTTCTTCCGCGCTGAAAACCGGCCCTCGGCGTTTGAAAAATATTCAACTTTGGGTGAAAAGCTCCGCTCGTCAATGTCAGTTCTCACACGACTGTCCAATTACAGTGGAGGAGGGGCGGGACAAGTATCACAGCTACCACAACGCTCAGCTGAAGAAAGCTGGCACTTAGCTGAAAAAAACAGCTGGCATTCGGCCTTGTCCAGGCGTTTTCAGTGGCGTCTTGGTGCTCACAACCCCTTCATCTAACAATCTTTCAATTCCTCCAGAAAACAGCATGAGGCGCACTTGAGAGTTTACGTTTACTTCAGACAGAAATCTTTTGGTTGGATTAGACCAATAATGGACAGTATGGCATTGTGGCAGCCAAGCACGAGTATTTTAAATGAATGTAGTATTTTAATTGTAATAATAATCAGGGGACCCTCCAATTTATATTTTTGTGCTTTATTCAGGGTCCCACCTCAGCCCCCCTCAATTCAAACACTGCACCCAAGAAACTAAGTTGCCCTCAAGCCATCCTAGATATACAGCTGCAGAAAAAATTAAGAGGCAACTCCAGTTTGTCACACATGTTCACAAATGAGGTCATTTCTAGATGCATTGTGACCATTTCAGTCACATTTGAATGACATTTCAGTGTGTGTTGAATTTCAACAAAAACAGACCTCGGGAGTCAGAGGTGTCATGCCCATTCAACCTGAGGGGGCACATGCCCACAAATGGATTTTGCATGCAACCTCAAAATCAAAGAAGCGTCCATTAATCTGTTATTTGTCTTTTAATCTGTTTAATATGCACAATATTATCAATTCTGCGCTGCATCCTTGTCAGTTTTGGTTGATTTTCGCCGTTTTGATCGTGTTACATTACTTTACTTTATTCTGGCGGCAAGCGCTGCAGACAGCGCAGTCGCAGACGTCATTAGCGTCTGAGCGAGCTCACGGGCTCTTTGCTGTTGCTGATGCATTTTGCTATTTGAGGAATTACTACGTGTAAGAAACGCTTACAACATTTCCAAACCCCAGTACGGTAATGTGCTGTTAACCTTCTCTGTAGAAAATGTATGCTTTAAAATCTGACAGTCTCGACGTTATATTAGTAGAGATTTCTAGATTCCTCTTGGTACAACACCAAAGTTCGCCAGAGTTCACGGGGGCGCGGAATCACACATGTTCACATATGAGGTCAAATTTGATGCAATAATGCGTTCTTCTAATAATTTTATCTACAAATTTTTAAAATCATTAATGAACATTAAACTCAATCACTTGGCTATAGCTTATGTTATTTTCGTTGTTTATATAGTTAATGGATTTAAAATTACATAAATTTTATAGGATAATGCAGTTGTTGTGCAAAATGCATTAATGACACAATTAAACAAGTCATTTATTAAAAACGTAAATAAATAAAACATGCCGTTTCAGATATAAATATTATACCAATATGTCATTATTCCGATTAAATAGTGTTTGATATGAAAGTTAGTCAACACTTTTATTTTGGAGGTTTTTGCATGAAAGCAGGGGTGTTCAGATTAGAAATGTAGGTGCCATGGAAAAGACTCTATAATATTTAGTTAGTTTGATGTCTGTGTACGCACAAATTTCTGTGAGCTGTGCACACTGTGCCCCCTTTAAAAAAATTGGTGCATGACGCACCTGTCGGGAGTGACATAAAGTCACGCAACAACAAATGTAAAAGACTGAGAGCATGACAAGACCCATGAAAGATGTGACTAAAAATCCGGAGTTTTCCAAAAATATTACATATTACATTTTTTTTTACAAGTACATGTAAAACCATTAGTATTTTGTTTTTGAGAAATATATTTGAATTAGTTTTCTCTTTATTTATTTATTTTATTTTGACCATGTTTCCCCTATTTCAATTTTCAGTAAATAAATGCAAATATAAAACATAATTTTTATTAGGAATTTGGCACACATGTTGTCGGTAAATGACAAAATGAAACAAAATTTATCATTTTACTTGAACAAATACCAAGAAATAGTAAATGGAAAGGATGGATGGACTTTTTGGACCTCAAATTCAAAAGCACCATTTACTACCATTATAAAGCTGGAAACAGCCAGGACATTTTGTAATATAACTTAGAATGTGTTCATCTGAACAAAGATAATTTTATATATATCAAGAAAGGGGTGATTTTTATTTTTGGGTGAACTATCCCTTTAACTTCAGTGTTTTTCTATTAATAAGTTGAAGTGCTCCCTCTACAGGACGAGGAGCTGAAGCGCACCGTGAGTCATTGGATCTACAGTACAGCTTTGTGTTAAGATGCATTAATAAACTGGGTCTTTGTTCTAACCCAAAATTAAACTAAAGTTGATGTGGATTTACTGTAGCGTGCACATAATTTACTGTCAATAATCCTTTGACCGTTGTCCAATTTTGCTTCTGCGTTTTATGTTTGTGTGCTGTGAAACTAAATGTTTTCTCTTCTTGGTTTTGTGATTAAAGCACATGCGTGTTGTGTTATTTGAAGCATCACAGTTACTGTTATTTAAATTTTTAATCTTGAGCATGCTTGGATTTGCATGACGGTTAATAAAATGTGCATAAAAATCCCAAGCACTGACCAAAATAGCATAAAAATATGGAATAAGCCAGTAAACATCCTCCTAACAACATGACAGTAAGTTTTACAAGGGCAAGCATTGCTTACATTTAATGTATGCGTAATTTTGGAATGCAATTGTGATAACACATTTTTAATTACGAGTGAATGCTAAATAAATCATTCAAAATGTATTACTATGTATTTCCTAGACCCAAGGTACTGGCTCCTCCCCTCGCTCCTCCCCCAGCCACACGGCCAACACATCCATCCATTCAGCATCCGGCAGTACCACACCCATCCCTATGCCGGTCCAGTCAACATCCGGCAATACCACGCCCAGTCAGACACCTCAGGACTCGCTCATGGGCCTGGGAGGAGAAGTGCAACAGGCTTTTGCTCAGGGTAACCATGGAAACACATTGCTCTTCTATTATATAATACATCCATTGGAACGGTACAGATATCAACCCAGAGTCGAAATGATCTGCACTTGCCCATAAAGCAAAACTGCAATGCTAATAAATGTGTTTCTTATTGCAAGGCTCTAGAAGGAACTTAAGGAATGATCTTCTGCTAGCTGCAGACTCCATAACCAATACAATGTCTTCTCTGGTTAAAGAACTTAACTCAGGTAATAATAGATTGGATTTGGATGTAATAAACATACAATAAATTATTCAAACCTTAATAATACTTCTTTTACAAATTCCTAATGCAGTCTTTCTTTTTAAATTTGGTTCATTATTTATATTCCCATCAATGTTGTCCCATCAGAAGTAGGGAGTGACACAGACAGCATCTCTGACCTCACATTCCAGATGGCAGACGTTTTTCATCCACAGACCGGTTCCTCTAGAATAGGGTAACAAAAAAATTTATTTTTGCATAAGAATGTTTGACCTGTGTATAGCTACTGCTGTATATAAATTAATAAAACTGATAGATGATGTTCGAAAAGATATGATCTGGAGATATGAAATGTTTTTTTTATTGGATGACAAAGTGATAATTTTATATTGAAAAATCAGTCTCTTTAATATCCCAATGATTTCTCTTAGACATCAATGAGAATTAAAGAATTGCAAATAAGTTTCCTGCATCTTAGATGTGTCTCCTGAGAAAAAGATTCAGAAATCTTACAAATGTCTCTATAAGAGTTTCACATAGATTTTACTGAGCTCAGATTTGCCAAGTCTGCCTTCCAAAGTCAATATTATTGAAAGATTTCAATATCGAGGAGTGAGAATCAGAAGGACGTAAGTGACATTTTGGTTATATATAGTGCTGGGCAAAGATTAATCGCAATGAATCACATACAAAATAATACTGATTTTTGGCATAATATACTGTATGAGTGTGTGTAATTATTATGTATATATAAATACACACACATTCATGTATGTATTTAAGATACATTTACATGTGTATATATTTTTTTATTTTTTTATATATTATATATAAATAAATGTTTTTATATATAAATGAAAAAATCTGAAATGAATATATATATATATATATATATATATATATATATATATATATATATATATATATATATATATATATATATATATATATATATGAAGAGTTTCGTTGCAAAACGAGATAAATCCGTTTTTTTACATTTTTGACAAAACATGTTTATTATTATGTTATTATGTTATTATTTTGTTTTATGATGCTACTTAGCTGTATTTTTTAAGTTATGAAGCTTTAAATTAAAACAAACCAACTGCAGTTCAATTGAAATTAATTGGAATGTACAACCAAAAAATTTGATTTCTGAACAATTAAAAAAACGGTGGTTATCTCGTTTTGCAACAAAACTCTTCATATATATATATATATATATATATATATATATATATATATATATATATATATAGAAATGTTTGAGGCGCAATATATATATATATATATATATATATATATATATATATATATATATATATATATATATATATATATATATATATATATATATATATATATATATATATATATATATATATATATATATATATATATATATATATATATATATATATATATATATATATATATTGCGCCTCAAACATTTCTCATCAAATTACTCAAATTCAGATTATTTTACCTATACCATCTACATTACTTTTACAGCTCTATGCTTACTGGATTTTAACAATTATTTGTTTCTATTTTTATTTCTCTTAAACAATTTAAAAAGATAGTTCACCCAAAAACGAAAATTCTTTCATCATTTACTCATCCTTTTCAACATTTTGGTTACAAACATTCCTTAAAAAAATTATACAGGTTTCTAACAGCATGAGGGTGAGTAAATGATGACAGAATTTTCTTTTTTGGGTGAACCATCAGTTTAACTCATTCAAGTTCCCGCCAGCATTTTTTGTGATTTTCAAAAAAGTTTCACAAAATGCATTCCAGTTTTAACTATTTATAGTTTTTTCTCTCATTAAAATCTCTTAAATAATAAGAGAATATTATTTTTTGCCAAAAATCTGAAATAATTGCATTTTTGTAAAGAAAGTTTTTATAGAGATCAGATTTAGAACGATTCTCAAAACATACACATTGTTTAAAATTAGTGTAAAAAAAAGTAAATTAATTTGCTTCAGTTTTTTTTTTATTGGGTAAGTGCGCCATCTAGTGGATATACAGCGGTATTACAGATTAACATAAAACCTCATCAGGAACACATTTTTTATGCAAATTATTTTTTCTTAATTGCCAAGATACCCGTCAATGGCGGGTAAAGAGTTAAGATTGATCAAATCTGAGATTAAATTGAAACACAACTTAAAACTAAAAACAGTCAACATTTTCTGGTCTTGTAGAGCCGCAGGTCAGGAGGCTGGAGGATTTTACAGAAACGGCCTGGAGAACCGGCTGGACAAAGAGCTAAAGATGGAGGAACGACTGAGACCCACACAGGAGCAGGACAAGAACTTCTTGGTGACTTTACAAGACATTTTCATTTTAATCTGTGTTGAATTTTATATAAGAAGTATTTAGATTGTTGTTTAGATATATTATAATTGCAGTATACACTATGTGTACTTTTAGTTTGCTGCTTCATAACGACAAAATCCTGACTTGCTTGAGTAATCCTGGTTGCAAACAAAGAACACCTTAACAACAAGGAAATGTTGTTTAATAGATGTATGAAATATTCATAAGTGTAACAATAATAAGTCTGTTATATTAAAGATAACATTAAGTAAAAGATGTCTGTGCATTATAAACCAGCAAACTTTGGATTCTGGGAAACACGCCATCAGTGTGTCATAAGTACGCTTGTATCATATTTCAAATTTTATTTCTTTTTAATTGCTATATAAATTAGATGAACTATAAACGAAATATCCATTACACCAAATGGATGTTTCATTTAAATGAAAATATCCTCCGGCTGTATCCAAGCACCTGTTTTGAGTGCTGAGATGAAGTTCATTTTATCTGCACATCTGTACAAGCATTGCCACAGGTGATGCACGTGACAAATCCCTTTCTGCTTATTCTTACAATGCCATATATGGAAGTCAGGTCATTTTTTTTACCCATCTGTATGGAATTTTCTGCGCCTTAAGCAATTCTGTTTAAATTTTTCCATAATTCTGTGCTTTTTAGGTGACTTTACAAGAGTAACTGCAGTTTATTAAGCAATGGTGTAAGTATTTAACAAATCTGATATAATGTCTCCTCGATAGATTTGATGTGACCCTGGACCACAAAACCAGTCATATGTTGCACAGGTATATTTGTAGCAATAGCCAACAATACATTGTATGGGTCAAAATTATAGTTTTAAATCCCAGAAATCATTAGGATATTAAAGGTGCAGTGTGTAAATTTTACCGTCATCTAGTGGCGAGGTTGCGAATTGCAACCAACGGCTTAGTCCACTGCTCACACCTCACTTTTGAAACACATAGAGAAGGTATGGTAGCCGGCACCGGACAAACATGTAATCGTCGGAGACAACATAAAAAAGTTTGTTCGTTAAGGGCTTCTGTAGAAAAATGGCAACACAAAATGGAGGCTTCCATGTAAGGGGACCCTCAGTGTATGTAGATAAAAAGGTCTCATTTTAAGGTAATAAACGAATAACGGTTCATTATGAAAGGTCTTTATACACCCCTGATAATATAGTTTTGTATATTATTTTGCATTTCTGTCAAGAGATCCTTCTAAAAATTACACACTGCACCTTTAAGTTAAGATCATGTTCTATGAAGATATTTAATAACGTACCATAAATATCTCAAAATGTATTTATCATTAGTAATATGTGTTGCTTAGAACTTCATTTGGACAACTTCAAAGGCGATTTCCTAAAAAAACACCCTCAGATTTTCAAATAGTTGTATCTCCGCCAAATATTGTCATATCCTAACAAACCATACATTAATGGAAAGCTTGTTTGTTCAGTTGATTTAAAAAAAAGATCCTTATTACTGGTTTTGTGGTCACATATAAGATACATTTTAATAATCTGTTTATTTTTATATCCACAGGGAGGACGAGCTACTTTAAAGCACTGTGCAGTAACCATACCTGTACCGTGGTACAAAAAATATATTTTTAGAAATGTTTTAAGATACTGTGAACCAACTTGGAGCAAACAATGGAACTGTCTATAACACCACCAGTGCCATAAAATCCAACATTTTTAAGATGATTTCATTTACTACTGTAGGTGTTTATGTGATTTGGTTTGATTTTATTTTCATATGTATGTTTAAAGAGTTGTACTGTATTTAAATATCTGTTGGGGAAAATGGGTGTGGTCTTTAATGAAGCTGCTATCTTTACAAACCCAACACCTTTACTTTAATTTGAAGAGTCGAACGCCCAGAGACCCAGTGGTCTTTTAAAGCGTATGTATACATATTAATAATATGTTGTAACTTGGATTTGAGATTTTATCATAGTCTTTGATTACAACTTAATACACTGCCTTAGCTTATGAGACTACATTTGGATTTTTAGGTGTACTACTGAATTTAATAATTTTAAAGAACAGACTTTTAATTATAAGAACAGTTCAGAATTGGGTGAATATCACAAGATTGTATCTAAGTCACATTGCACCCTAATATCCACAAAAATATAAGAAATTATATTTTGCATAAAAGTGGGACCATGTTTGAGGTTATTTTAACGACATGCATGCTTTTCTAAAAAATCTTTTACTGCACTGGTGTCAAAAATGGCTTCATTTTTTTTAAAACAAAATATAATTTCTTGTTTCTTTCCTTTAATCATGGTGTGACTCAGATATGTTCTTGAGGTTTCATGCAATTCACCAAAATAAACTTTGTACCTCTGCATTCAATGCAAGACATCATTTGGCTCTTAATGGGCCACAGTATATTTACCATGCTCTGTTATTTAACGTGCAAAAATTTTAATTGCTTTAAAGAAAAATAAATAAACAATATGTTATGGACATTTTTAGCAGATTTGAAAAGCACATCTGGTGGTATGTGACACTGTTGTGTGATGAGATGCCTTTTGGAAATGCATTTAAAATAATATTTTAGTGTAAGGAACATACTTATCCATCAATTCTGTCAGTAAATATGAAATATTTGTCACCCGAGACATGACCACCTGAGTTGGGTTTGACCATCTGCGTATTCTTTGTTGATGTGTTTTTTTTTTTGCATACGCTACTGTCACACTTCAGTGGTCACATGGTTTCCTCGTGCTTCTTCAGACTGGCAGTGACCAGTACAAAAATACAGCATCCACGCTTTGTTGCCAAACATTGCACTTTTCAGTGATTTCTGCATGGTACTAAATAAAAATATTGCATTGTACAAATATCAATGTGTGTCTACAGTGTTTATAAAATGTATACAGGTTGTGATTTCACTTTCCCATCCCTTTGAGTACCTATCTACTCTAGATTTGTAATGCAATATATGGAAGAGCCACTAGATGTCACTGTTGAACAATGAACATTTGGATATCTCTATGACATATTAAGACATAACAAGATAGTGGGGGTGCATTTATTGAGAATTTTTATTTATTTATTTTAATTATCTGGATTTATGTATTGTTAATAAATTAACGAGACACGTCCTAGAAATATAGATAGATAGACAGACATTGAGGTAGATGGATAAAAAAGCAGATTATTTCTCTAAATTCAGTCTTACAAACACGTTTGGCTTGATAAATAAAATCATCATTTATTCCACAGATACATCATAAATATAAAACGTATAATATTTCAGAAACAACACGACATTTAAAGCGTTCAATCGGCGCATTGCTTTCCCATTGGCCGAAAAGGACAACATCCGTTTAATCTGTCATCCAATCACCGAAAAGAGGGCGGGACAAGGTCTTAACCCAGCATCCGTTCTATGGATCAGCCAATCAGCAGACAGTAGTAAGGAGTGCCCGCCAATCAGAGGCGTGGGCGGATACCCGTGTGGTGCTGCTGTTTCAGCGCGCTCGCTAGAGGGTGGGGTGCGAACCGAGACGTGCAGCTGGTTTGGTCGGATTTACTGTTGAGTTTACGGGTGAGTTAAGCTTATATAAGGTGCTGTGTTTAACTCTGACTGTCGTTTCTTTTTGGGTGGGTCTGATTTTGTTCTGACATGACTAAACCGTCTTTGCCCTTACGGGTTTTGTTGATTTATTTGTAATATTTTGTTCCTGAAGTTGTGTAAAACCACACAGGCAGAGTAGCATGTTAGCTGTGTTGCTATTACATTAAAGTGCACCGCTGGTGACATAAACTGTCAGTTTTATGTTTTATAGTGGCTTGGTTAATAAATGAATAACGTCACTGACACACATTTGTACTGTTTTACTTTGCTTTTTTTTCTTTTTTTTAGTTAACATTTATTATTTTTCAATGTCCACTTCCTGTTTTGTGCACACATGCATCTGTTAGGAGTAATAGAATGTGCATCCTTACAACTGATGTTCGTGATTCAGTTCACATGTGTTACACAAGTTTTCACTAAGAATTAAATGGCTAAAATTCCCTAATCCCATTTTTTTTGTCACGGTGGGCAAAACAAGCCAACAAAAGACAATTGAACTGACTGGTGCAATTGCAATGCAACAATCTGACCTTAAATAGCCAATCAGTGAAAGCTTGTTAAATAGCTAACTGCGCACATACACACTTTAACCTAACATACAGTTGAGAAGTTGATTTGTTGCATTTTTATCATTTAATGCCATTTTCATTATAAATTTATACCAAAACAAAAATGATTTGAGTGGTGCAAACTAGAGCACAGACGTGTTAACATGGTCTGTGTCATACAGTTGTAATATCTTACATATGTTTCATGTCATCTTTTCTGTTTTGCATTTTCAAAAGTTTATTTCCATTGGCCACTTGTATAAACATAGCCGGGTGATTATATAATTGCATTTACATTTGCAGTCCAAAGTCATTATATTTTCAGCTTTTTTCAAATAGTTAATTATTTTAATAATTTGGTACTCGTTGTCATGGATCACAACGATATAATATAGTGTTTTATATAGTAACTGAAAATCATGATGTCCTGTTGTTCAAATGAGGCGTCTGTGTCAATTCCGTAAGGTAGAGTAACAGTGTTGACAGTGTTAACATAACTGGCAGTCATACACAGAGACACAAACTCACATGACTGTCAATGTCAACACTGTTACTTTACATTATAGAGTTTGACAGTAACAGAACTGACACTAATTGACAAAAAATAAAACTACTTTGTACTAGGGCTGTCACAATGATTTAATAATCGTTTCATCGCAATAGTTTGACCTCATCGCAATGATTTCAGATTACCGCGATGATTGCACATCTCTCTAAAAAACACAAGGGGGAGCTGCAGAGCCTGTATAAACGAGACAGTATCAGATTACTTTTAAAAATGTGTTATGTGTATAAATATTTACTGCCAGATAAACCTTGCAAAAGATTTAATTTAAATAATCACAACAATCTGTTAAAATTATTTCATAAACAAAAAAAATGTATGAGAATTAAATGTCAAAACAATAAACAGGCAATTAATCGTCATAATCGTCACAATTTATTAAACAATTAACCGTCAGCCAAATTTCTCGGTGAGCAAAATGACCTAAGAAAATAAGTCACAAAAATATATTCAATTTACAGTGGGGCAAAAAAGTATTTAGTCAGCTACCAATTGTTCAAGTTCTCACACTTAAAAAGATGAGAGAGGTCTGTAATTTTTGTCAAAGGCACACGTCAACCACGAGAGACAAAATGAGAAAAAAAAATCCAGAAAATCACATTGTCTGATTTTTTAGGAATTTATTTGTAAATTGTGGTGAAAAATAAGTATTTGGTCAATAACAAAAGTTTATGTCAATACTTTGTTATATACCCTTTGTTGGCAATGACAGAGATCAAACGTTTTCTGTAAGTCTCCACAAGGTTTTTACATATTGTTGCTGGTAGTTTGGCCCATTCCTCCATGCAGATCTCCTCTAGAGCAGTGATGTTTTAGGGTTGTCGCTGGGCTACTCAGATTTTCAACTCCCTCCAAAGATTTTCTATGGGGTTGAGATCTGGAGACTGGCTAGGCCACTCCAGGACCTTGAAATTATTCTTACGAAACCACTCCTTCTTTGCCCGGGCGGTATGTTTGGGATCACTGCCATACTGAAAGATCCAGCCACGTTTCATCTTCAATGCCCTTGCTGACGAAAGGAGGTTTTGAGTCAAAATCTCACGATACATGGCCCCATTCATTCTTTCCTTAACTCGGATCAGTTGTCCTGGTCCCTTTGCAGAAAAACAGACCCAAAGCATGATGTTTCCACCCCCATGCTTTACAGTAGGTATGGTGTTCTTTGGATGCAACTCAGCATCTTTCTCCTCCAAACACAAGAAGTTGAGTTTCTACCTAAAAGTTATGTTTTGGTTTCATCTGACCATATGACATTCTCCCACTCTTCTTCTGGATCATCCAAATGCTCTCTAGCAAACTTCAGACGGGTCCGAACATGTACTGGCTTAAGCAGGTGGACACATCTGGCACTGCAGGAATTGAGTCCCTGGCTGCATAGTGTGTTACTGATGGTAGCCTTTGTTACTTTGGTCCCGGCTCTCTGCAGGTCATTCACTAGGTTCCCCCATGTGGTTCTGGGATTTTTGCTCACCATTCTGGTGATAATTTTTACCCTACGGGATGAGATCTTGCGTGGAGCCCCAGATCGAGGGACATTATCAGTGTTCTTGTATGTCTTTCATTTTCTAATAATTGCTCTCACAGTTGATTTCTTCACACCAAGCTGCTTACCTATTGCAGATTCAGTCTTCCCAGCCTGGTGCAGGTCTACAATTTTGTTTCTGGTGTCCTTTGACAGCTCTTTGGTCTTGGCCATAGTTGAGTTTGCATTCTGACTGTTTTAGGTTGTGGACAGGTGTCTTTTATACTGCTAACAAGTTCAAACAGGTGCCATTAATACAGGTAACAAGTGGAGGACAGAGGATCCTCTTAAAGAAGAAGTTACAGGTCTGTGAGAGAAAGAAATCTTGCTTTTTTGTTATTGACCAAATACTTATTTTCCACCATAAATTGCAAATAAATTCTTAAAAAATCAGACAATGTGATTTTCTGGATTTTTTTCCTCATTTTGTCTCTCATAGTTGAAGTGTACCTATGATGAAAATTACAGGCCTCTCTCATCTTTTTAAGTGGGAGAACTTGCACAATTGGTGGTTGACTAAATACTTTTTTGCCCCACTGTAAGTGAATTTGTGCCTAAAACAAGCAAAAAATGGAAGATTTATTTGCTTGCTTTAGGCACAAATTTTATATATTTTTTCATCTAAAAACTAGACTTATTTATTTTCTTAGGTCATTTTGCTCATCAAGGAAACACATCTTGATTTAAGAATTTTTAGGTAGTTGTACTTAAAACATGACACAAATGCTAAGAAAGAAAGTAGGGCTGGGCGATATGGGCAAAAAAATTATTGCGCGGCATCCGGAAGTGCCTGCGCAGCATTACGCGTAGTGCGTAAACGTTACCGAACACTTACCGATCTGTCATCATTGTTATATCGCGGAAATTTATATTGAGAAATTAATCGTTATCGAATTATTGCAGAGCACTACAAGAAAGTAATTTTTTTCCTGTGCAACCGGTCACAGGTAGGCTATAAAAAGAAAAAGTGGTCTCAGACTTTTGGACCCCAAAAATGTTGTAGATTGATATATATTTAAAACTATGCTGATACGCTGATTATTTTTGGCCGAGTCAATAATCATGTCTGTTTGGCTATTTAACTCAAGTTTTTGGCGTGATTTCCCGAATATGGGTTAAGCCTTGTCCCAGACTAAAATGCATGTCTAAATAGTTTGAACTGAAAACATCTTGCACTGAAATATCTTTAAATACATTAGTGCCACTGTTTTGTCACAAGATCACAAGAACCTTTTCAGTAAGGTGCATTCTTAGAACAGATGCGTTAAAAACAACACATCAGTGTTAGTTTAGGAAAAACACCCTGCGTTGTCCCAGAATCCACATATCTCTGTGTTATTCTTAAAACAACACATTTTGTGTTACTTTTAACACAACTTGTGTTTTATTTTAACACAAAATGACACATTAAAATTACACATAACCTGTTAAAAGCATAACACAAAATGCTTTCTTAGAGTGTGTGTTTGTAAAAAAAAAAAAACTTAAATGTCCTAATATAACTAAGGGTAGTCCTGGATTAATCTAAACCAGTGGTCTCTTAACAGGTTGCCAGCACAAAGTCTGTGAGGTGCCTGCCAAAGCACATTCTATTAATAGTCTCATTTGTAATATTTGTTTTATTATAATATTTGTTTTATTGTAATATTTGTATTGATTATTTATAAAAAAATTTAATTAGCTTGGCTTCTTTTATGTATGTTAACATTGTAAACAATACTAGAACATATCAAAAAGTAAAATAAAATAAAATCAACAAGTACAACAAAAGGTTTTAAGTAGACTATATCAAAAAGTCTTGCAAAAATAGGTTGGAGACGCCTAATCTAAACTCTGTCTGGAAAACCGCCTCTTAATGTTTTAGAATTTGTTGTATATTTGATGTAAAATGTTTTAACATTTCGTTTGTATTTTCACCATTGGGAACCCTGCACTCTTGATATTGGTCTTTTCGGTAATGGCAATAACCTTTAAGTACATATTAACTAACCAATCATACAGTATCTGAAAAAAAAAGAATTGTTGGATTTACTTTATTCAATTATAGACATGTTCTATATGATTGAAATAAGTTATCTTAAAATAAATTGAACATGTCATTGCAGAGGTTTTCATAATTCTCACAGAAATTATACAAGCATAAAAAGAAGACAAAAACAAACAAAACTCAAGCTCACCGAAGATAAACAGTCAGTAATGACATAAGGATAATAAATAATAATTTGTGTGTGCATATGTATATGATTTAGTCAAGACAGGAGCAGTGTGTAATTTTCTCTCAATGCTGTTTGATTATCAAGAGTCACAGGAGCAAAATTAGGTAACTTCCCCTTTAAGACCAAAGTCTGGATCCAATATACTGTTACACATGCGTTATCTTTTTCAGCTGACGCATGTGTGTATTTAAGGCCAATAAAGTGGCAAAAATTTCACAAGCTCAATGAGCAGCGGATGCTCGGCTTGCACGCTCCACTCACACAGAAAAAGTGCTCGCATATATAGACGGTTTCAGCAGTAACAACACAAACAAGCGGCTTTCGTGGAAAACACGTAACTTTCGGTAAACTCTGCTAAGAAAAAAATAACAACAAAGTCCTTTTAAAGTAGTATATTTACATAACAAGCAAAATAAACAACACGTCGTAAATTACCTAGGAAACCAAAACATTATAGGTATTTGTTCAAGAGTTCAGTTTAGCATCTAGTCAGACCATCAAACAAACAAGAACCGGAAGTAAAGTTCCAGCCAGACGCGTAATCGCGTCACCGCACATGCGTCCGAAGAAACCGTTTTTAGGACTGTTGTTTGTGTTCCAATGGCTTAAAATCACTTGTTTTAAAACTGCGGTGCTTAAATACGTCTACAAACATTATGTCTTTGTGACCACGTGCACAGCAGCGTGACATTGGCGTGTAACCTCGATAGAGATGATAGTCCACAATCTCTACCGTTTGACACATTTCTACTGGTTTATCATATCTACCGGTTTATCGCCAACCTTTACAAACCCGTATATCAGATCTGGGGCACCATTGACTTCCATAGTATTATTTTTCTTACTATGTAACTTAAATTATGACAGAAGTTTCATTTTTGGGCAAGGCCTTTTGTAATATCTATCATTTCCATGCAATGTTTGGCCAGTAAATAAAATAGAAGCCCTCACCACCAACATCTAGTTTCATACTTCATTAATACATATGAGACATTTTTCCAAATACATCTATAAATACGCCTAAATGCATATTGCTTATTACAAAATGTTTTTTTTTGTGCCTTTTGTAGTCGCTAACTTTTAATGGTCTGAGCTCAATGGAGCAATGCAATGCTCTTACTACAGTATCTTGGGTTAATGACCACTTAGGTGCAGTGGTAAATACTTAATAGCTGCAGATAGTCGTAAACATCAAATGCAATCAATTTTAAATGTTAGTTAATGCATTTACTAATGTTAACAAATACAAACATAATGCAAGTGTTACCCCTTATATATATACAATGCAAAATGATATGATGTGCATATAAGCAAAAAAAGTTCCCTCCTCTCATCCAGGCTCGAACCGAAAGCACCCCTCCCATAGTCACATGACTGTAGTTCAGTGAATCAGACGACAGGAAGACACACACACATACACGCACACTTACGTACAGTTACATGCACGCACACACCCGGGATTTACTGAGAACAAGCAGAAGGCAGGGAGAAAAACCCCCGACGTCCCTTTCCTCGTCCGTTCGCGTATTTCACAGAGCCAAATGCCCGGTCCGACACAAGCTCTGTCCCCCAATGGCGAAAACAACAACGACATCATTGCGGACAACGGGACCAACATCATTCCCTATAGGAAGAACACAGTACGCGGCGAGCGCGCCTACAGGTAAACCACTGCCATTACCATCCGCCGGGAAGCTTTACAAAGAACCCCCCTTCTTTAACCGAGGTCCATTCAATGCATTTACGTGAAAATATACAAATCTTTTCATTTCATCCATGCATTACCAATGCACTCGGAGCCCTGTTCTCCCATTATGGCTGCGCTGTGCCGCGCTTCAGCGGGGCTCTTCCTGAGCCAGCTATGGCGTTTCCCGGTGGTGCAATCATTAAAATGCATTTAAAACGGCTTTATGCGAATGCATTCTTAATTTTGGTTATTTGAAAACATTATGCATGTGATTTAGGGCGGATTTATGTTACGATATACGCTGACAGGACGCGTTTGGTGGGTTTGACAGTACATGGCCTGTGTTCGGCCGTTGCGCATGTAATTCATTGCTTGTTGGCATCAAATAACGGGCTCGGGTTTTGTATTTTGACACGCATGATGTTCTCGGTTTTAGTTGATTTATTTACGCACGCGTTTGAGGTAATCGCACCTGTGTTGGTGGTTTATAAACTTGTTATGGGTTGGTTTTAATGCGTATTGCTTTTGTTGACACCAAATGGGCTCTACTGATCCCCCCCTCCTCATTCATTCGACTAAACTGTTTATCTTTCCTGCTAAATTTAGATGAATGTCTGCTCTTTAAGAACAGCAGATATACTGTCTGGAAATACACAAGTGTGCTTGGGTTTATTAAATAGTTTGATTTATACATAAACACAGTGTTTTTCAATAAATTTTGTATATGTGGGAGGTTCAGTTCATTGTTGGGTGATGATAAATGTACTGCACTGAGAAATCATGGGAAAAAATATTTTTATATTTTTTATAATCTTTGGGGGTGGTTTCCTGGACAAGGTTTAGGCTTAACCAGGACTAGGCCTTAAAGTATAACGTATTGGGACATTTGGGTAGTTTTTACAAACAAACCTTACAAAAACAAACAAACAATGCCGTGCATCTTGAGACAAAACAATGGCAAAATAAGATGTTTTTAAATTAAGGAAGCTCAAACATACATTTTAGGGAAACCGCCCCTTGAAGTGTTAACATGCATAATTTAGTGTTGTTAACTGGTTGTAAAAATATTTTTCTTGTGATTGAATGGTAAAAAATGTGGCAAACATTTCTGTTATGTTGTTGGGATTATTTACGTTAGTCCACTACCAAGTGTGAAACTATATTATGTAGGGATTCACCGAAATGAAAATTCTTGGTCGAAACCAAAAAAAAGAGGAAACCAAGGCCGAAAACCGAATCACCGAAAGAAATTATGGCAATTATTAGTACCATTGCATTTATGCCTATGACCAGGGTTCCCACGGGTCCTTGAAATCTTTGAAAGTTTGTGAATCTGGGAAAAAAATTCAAGGTCCTGCAGTTTTTGAAAATATGCATAGATACAGTTCATTGAAAGTGCTTGAATCTATTTTATGCAACAAGTTTTCTGGAAAAAAATCCATATTATTCCCTGTGTAGTGTAGGAGAATATCATAAAATTTCATCACACGTGCTAAACTGTTCACTTTAAATGCTTATATCTTCTGTATGCGAATGTTGATTCATACCAAAATGCTTTTTTGCATAGTTGTGTTTGACACATGATAACTTCTCCGGTTACGTATGTAACTGTTGTTCCCTGAGAAGGGAACGAGACGCTGCGTCTCCCTTGTAATACTTCCTGCGTCCCTGTAACGCCGTCTTTGGCAATATTTCAGATATGGATATACCTCCTGACTCCCGCGTCACCCTGTCTTTATCGTTAAGCCTCACCATTGGTTGAATTTGATATACACATTCAGACGCACTTACCCCTGGAAGTGTCCCCAAAGTGTCACCGCAGCGACGCAGCGCGAGTTCCCTAGAAGTTGAACTGTAGCAATGTATCTTAAAAGGTAACACGATGTAACCTTGCTCTCACTTGAAATGTGTCTCCCCATTTAGTCCTTGAATTTGAGGGTATTGGACCTGGAAAGTCCTTGAAAGGTCCTTGAATTTGAAGTTAACTAAGGTGTGGGAACCCTGTATGACTGTGTACTAACTTTACTATGGGTGTGATGGATCACAAAACTCACGGTTCGGATCACATTACAGTTTTTTGTGGCACGGATCAGATTATTTTTGTGATCAGCAATAAAGGGGTGGGAAAAATCTAATAACAAATAAAGAATTTACAAAAAATAAAAAAAAAGTAAGTAAGGTCTAAAAATTAGCATTAGGTACAGAAATCAAATTAAATTAATCATAATACTGTCTTTATTGTGTAAATTAAATATAATTATTATTTTTTAGATTTAGATTTTCGAAAAAGAATACTGTGGAGATCATTTTGTTTATGTGCCCTGTCAAGAACATAAAGATTTTATGTTCGCTTGCTTTTAGAAACGCGTCTCTCCGTGTATGCACTACTGAGTGCACTTAAACACACGCACACACAGACGGAGGGTGAATTCCAAACTGTTCCACGTAAAAACGTTACGTTGTTTATCAGTGCTCTATTCGACAAATGTATTTTAATGGACTGCAGTTTGAGACACAGTAGCGCAACTCTCTCTAAAGTTTACACATCCAGAGTACTGATCTCTGAAGGGCATTGTGATGATCATGTCTGACTGGAGCTGGATCGGACACATTCAACCGCATGTCCGTCTGTGCGTACAGAAAACTGCTCACTTTAGCGCCTTTTGCAATTAAATTGTTTAAGATCACTTGAATGTTAACATTTGCAAGTCTTTGAAACACGTCCAAATTATAAACTTTCCCTACTTAGATTTGCGTATTAATCCGCCAATCGTATGCGAGCCGATCCGTGATCCGTACTGATTCACGACCTCGAGAGCTAGGGAACACCGCAGACATGCTGCTTTAGACAAGCACGTGCAGGTCGCGGTTTCTGTTTGCGTAATCACAACATTTTGGCCGTATTGCTTCGGTGATAAAGTATTTCGGCCGAAAACCGAAAATGCTCTTTTGGGCCATTTTTGGTGGGCGAATATTCGGTGCATCCCTAATATTTTGTGCTTAATGTGTGTTTAAAATTTGTCACATTGATAAACAGATTTGCAAGGACATCAACATGGTTTATATTGAGAACACGGAAGACCTTTTAGACTTTTCTCACAGATTTGATCATTTTTTACTTTATTGTTTCAGAGTTATTTCAGATGGCTAGTGATTGTTTTTATTGTTCTGTATAAATATCAAAAATTATATTTAACACTGTATACAGGGTGGCACGATATATAATTTCAGCATTGACTTTTCAATATGCACATTTGCAATAGTCACATAACAGAACATGCAGAGCAATTCGGATGCGTTTGTCAGTGTTACACTAAACCAGAACGATTTTAAATACAAAAGGGAAAAATGACAGTTTCAATAATATGACATGGTGATAACAATTAATACGGTTTCAAAGCGTATTTCATTAATACGTTTTTTTTCTGTGTTGTATTTGAGTACAACGCCACCCTGGATGTGGACTCGTTCTTGACTCGGACTTGACACTTGATCCCTGGACTCGATTACAACCCTGGTTTTAATAACACAATCTAGTTGCTTGAAAAGAGGTGTGAAATACCATCAGACAACAATTTTCTTCAAGTTGCCAGAGCTTTACAAGAAATGCAAAGCAAATCATTTTCATATTGCAAGAAACATAGTAGTAGAACAAAATACAGCGATGTCACTTTCACACCAATAATGTGTACGCCAAATACATACCTTTATAATAATCTAGTTGACGTAAGGATTAGCAACACTATATAAATGGAAAAATTCATCGGATGTTAAATAAACTTCAGTAACAGATGTGAGATACGTCAGTCCCGGTCAGTTGGTTTGTTTATACGAGACCAGTTGTTCAAACAATCTTCAACAATTTTGTTTCTAACCATCACTTTGGTTCCAATTTGAGTCTGCTTTCTAAACATGCCTTCAGGATTATGGATGTGTTGCAAATGTGTTTACATATTTTCAATGCCAATGCAGTCTAAATGACAGTGTGCAATCGCGAAAAATCTGATCTAACCATAAAAATGCAAACTTGATCTCTAGTCTGCATCTGTTTGTGATGATGATGATGATGATGATATCTGTGTCTGCAGCTGGGGGATGGCGGTCAATGTGTATTCTACCTCAATCACTCAGGAGACTATGAGCAGGCATGACATCACTGCATGGGTGAATGATCTGCTCTCTCTGAACTACACTAAAGTAGAGCAGCTCTCGTCAGGTAAGAACGTCCAAAATAAACCATAGCTAACACTCGTGAGATCTCTAATCCCATTGGATTTACACTGGGGCGTTGTGTTAGCGTCCCTGTGCTCTTATGTTTCATCATTTAAAGAGATAGTTCACCCAAACATAAAAATTTTGTCATTTACTCACTCTCATATTGTTACAAACCTGGATGAACCAATCAGAAGCCTCATTGACTTCTGTAGTAGAAAAAAATGGTACTTCATCAAAATATCTTCCTTATCATCAGAACAAAGAAATGAATACAGGTTTATATACGGTTTTATTTACAATATATTTAATATAAATATATTTTCTTTAAATCTTTCGTTCTCTCCTCTCTCTTGTATGTTGTGCTTATTAGTAATAGTTTTAAATTCCCCCTCATTTGTAAATCACTTTGGACATACCACAGCTATCACACTGTAAAAAAATGCAACATGAAGTAAGAACAACTTGGTTTTGCAAATCAATTTAACCTACTATTTTAAGTTTTGACCTGTGATAAGTTGACATCATTTATAAAAAAGTTGAAATTGTTGCTAAGTTAAAGGAACATGCCGTCTTTTTGGGACTTATTTACCGTATTTCCCAGAGTTAGATAAGTCCATAAATAGTCTTTTCATCTCCGCGCGTCCCGTAACTCTTGTCTGATGCACCCATGGCTCCAGCTAGCATACTGCTCCCAATAAGTGACAAAATAATGCCAACATTTTCCTATTTAAATGTTGTGATTTGTATAGTCACACAGCATGTACAAATAGCAAGGTCATATGAGACACAGCCGTCTTTTAACCCTATACATACTGGGAACGCTGTGACTATACAAATTACAACATTTAAATAGGATAATGTTTGCGTTATTTTGTCACTTATTGGGAGCAGTATGCTAGCTGGAGCCATTTACTTCCAGTCTTTGTGCTAAGCTAGGCTAGCGGTGGGTGCGTCAGACAGAGTTACAAGACGCACGGAGATGAAAAGGGTATGTATGGAATTATCTAACTCTGGGGGATACTGCGAATAAGCTACGTCCCAAAAAGTCGGTGTCTTCCTTTAAAGTAGCATAAAAATGTGTTGATTTGACAAAAATGATGCATTTCTTTTTACAGTGTACACATTTAATAACATCACTAAATTTAATGCATAACCTAATGCATTACTGTTGTCAAAAATACCCCAGCAGTCACTGAGGCAGTACCCTTTAAAAAGATCCTAATATGTACCATTAGGTACAGATATGTATACATTTGGTACGAATATGTACTTCTGTGGTAGTAATATGAAAGGGTATAGTGCCCCAGTGCGCATTAATAGCACATCTGAGATATTATGCTTCATCTACAACTATTTTTGAGAAATTATTAGGGCTGGGCAAAAAAAATCGATTTGCCGATTAATCGTTTTTTAAAACGTGGTCAAATAAAAATCGATTCTCAAAGAGCAGAATCGATTTTTTTTTCATGTTTATTTCCACAAACATTGAACGTAAGATTAACTTTAATCTAATTACTAGTCTTCTTCAACGTTAGTGTTGTGGCTTTTAATTTTTTTATTAATTACCCACTTGTAAACTGCTGTTCACTGTTCTTTTTTATTAATATAGTATTCGTATTAAATCCATATTCATTGAGTTGAATCGAGTATAAAAACCTACCCGAGAACCAGAATCGAAAATGGAATCGAGAATCGGAATTTAATCGATTTGATAGCTTGTGAATCGAAATCGAATCGATCTGGAACATCTGAATCGATACCCAGCCCTAGAAATTATGTCATCGTTGTTGTTATTATTATGCAGGCAGTTTTAATGACTAAAAATATTTAATTTATAAATAATACCAGGGACACTTTATTTAAACTACTGCTAAATTTAGTATTACTGACAGTATTAACTGCTATATTTATTATTACTTGCCAGGTT
Source organism: Misgurnus anguillicaudatus (assembly GCF_027580225.2). Classification (NCBI taxonomy): domain Eukaryota; kingdom Metazoa; phylum Chordata; class Actinopteri; order Cypriniformes; family Cobitidae; genus Misgurnus; species Misgurnus anguillicaudatus. The sequence goes on along the minus strand of NC_073361.2, from coordinate 29,460,845 downwards.
TTTTCAGTCGAGCGCTTTGGATGCAATGATACTTCTTCTATGTTTATCAGTCGTTGAACAATTCGCCGGTTGGTTGTTGTAATATTTGTCCCGCCCCTCCTCCACTGTGATTGGACGTCAGAGTAAGAAGTGACATTAATTTGACGAGCTGAGTGATTCACACAAAAAATGATTTTCAAGAAAAAAAAATTCTTAGTATTTTTGTCTTGTTTTCAGTAAAAAATATCTAAAAATTCTTAAATTAAGATGCTTTTTCTTGATGAGCAAAATGCCCCAAGACAAAGTCTAGTTTCTAGACCAAAATATCAAATTTAAGTGATTTTGTGCATAAAACAAGCAAAAAAATCTGCCAATGGGGTAAGCAAATTTTTCTTGAATTTAGTGTTTAAGAAAAATGTTCAAGATTTTTTGCTTACACCATTGGCAGATTTTTTTTTGCTTGTTTTATGCACAAAATCACTTAAAGGGGACATTCCATGAAAATCAGACTTTTTCCATGTTTAAGTGCTATAATCGGGTCCCCAGTGCTTCTACCAACCCAGAAAACATGAAAAATAGCAACCCTGTAACTTTGTTTTGGTAAGGCTCTCTCTGCAAGCATGTGAATAAATAGGTCATGCGGATTTCGCTCCCCCCATGACGTAGGTAAGGGCTCCAATTATAATGATACCGCCCCTTCAACTGCGCTATCCAACCATGATGCTACCTCGAGTGCGATAGAGAGAGAGAAAGAATGACTGACAGCACGACGCGTTTGTATTCCATCAAACACAAACAGGAGCCTACAATCTTATAACTTGTAGTTTTAATAATCTTTCTAAAGATTGAATTAACGTTCTAAAGGATTAACGTTACCTTAGTGCAAGAGAGAGAGAGAGAGAGAGAGAGAGAGAGCGAGTGAGCGAACGAACGAGAGAGAGAGAGAGAGCAACGCGACGGTTCGCTTTCAAGCAAGTTATGTTGTTTCAATGTTTCTCTGAAGTTTATATAAATGAACACGAGGATTAATGCACTGCACGAGACAGAGTGAGTGAACAACGCGTATTCACTATCATACACAATAAGTAAATATGTTGTTTAAAGCGTAACTAAACCCCTGGTCAGAGCGTGACTCCACCCACTGGCAATATTTGAAAAATGCAAGAAAAGTGGGCAGATCCCAACGGAGAGAGAGGGGACGAACAAGTGTGTGGTGAGATCGTAACAAGGGCGTGGTGAGCTTGCATCTGGTTACGTCACGAGTCATTTTTTGGACCCAACATCCAATAGGAAAATTCAACTGCAGTACCTACCGTTCAACCTCAAGAGGGCAGCACTTAGACGTTTTTACACCAAATATTGTAGTATTGAAACACTTTATATCCAAATGTCAAAAAACTTACTAAAATCAATGACCAGCACTAATAAAGCATCATTCTTACAGATCATTAACTAAAAAAAGTTGGTTTAGGGTTTAGTTACTCTTTAATGTTTCTCTGAAGTTTCAAATGAATGAGGAGTTACAAAATAGATGAGAGACTGACAGAAACGCGAATGTGTTCAATATGTGTACACAATAAACTTAAAACATGTCATTTGATCTGTTTCTCTGAAGTTTAAGCATTAAACGTGTTGTTTTATTACAGATCATTTAAATGTGCTCGTGTGGTTTGGTCAAAAAGTAAACTTCTGAGTGTTTGTGGACGTGTATTTATTTTATAGTAACATGCTGAAACTCATTATGCCTGTTTAAAACAAGGGCAGCATGAGACCTTAAGTCTTTATTTTTATTCCACAATGTTCCCCATCTACTGATAAACATGTATTTAGTATGCATAAAACAGATAATTGACTTTTTAAACTTGTTCAAATTTATAATGCTTAACATCGCTCACTAACTTCTTTTGTGTGAGAATCTCCCTCGATGTTCTGTCAGCTCTACAGCGGGAGCGCTTGAGACTCCGCCCACCTGAGCAGCTCGTTTGGATTTAAAGGGATACACACAAAAACGGTGCATTTTTGCTCAGCCCCATAAATTGCCTATTTTAACATGCCACAATAAATTACCTATATGGTATTTTGAGCTAAAACTTCACATATGTACTCTAGGGACATCAAAGATTTATTTAATATCTTAAAAACGTCTTCTGGAATGTCCCCTTTAAATTTGATATTTTTGGTCTAAACACTAGACTTATTATCTTAATTTAAGAATTTTTAGATATTTTTACTGAAAACAAGACAAAAATACTATTGCAGTCTAAGCGCGGAAAACCCGGCAAGTTTTGTTTTTAAACGTGGCGCTTCCATTGGAAACAATTTAAAACATGCGCTCGCTTTCACCGTAAACGCCTTGATGTGCACACGCCCTTTTAGTCAATTTATTCTTGATGAAGTGCCATTCACACTCTTTATTTAATCTTTTGTTATTCAATCAATAAAAGACTTGAAGTTACAAATTGATTTTACTGATGGGATTTTAAAGAAAGGATTATTGAAGTGAAAGACTGATAATTACTCAAATCAGCAAAACAATTGATAATCCTTGTATCATTTTGGTGTTTGGTAAAGTCTGCTGTATACTAATATTTATAACCCTGTCTATGAAATCCAGGTTAAAGTCTTTAAATCTAATGATGAAATTTGGAGCATTAAACTTCAGATTTTTAAAGGGACGGTACCCTTTAATAATGTCCAAATATGTACCATTTAGGTACAAAGGTGTACTTTTCGAAATGATAACTTTTGGACCTTTCTTTCTGAGAGTGTATCAGTGTCCAGGATGTGTATCTGTTAAGCAAATGTATACCTCAAAAGTCATGGGACTTTGTTGCTCAAAAACGTCGAAAATTACGACATCCCAATCAAGACCTCAATTTATCTCTGTGTAAGCTAATGTCAAGCCAGAGGTATTTAAAGATCTCCAGACACTGAATATATTCTGGATCATGTCCAGTTTTACTTTAAGACTGAAAAGGAAGCATTGATTTCTGGTCATGTAATGTAGACGTGCCATTTCTATTACATCCTTGAAGTTAGATAAATCTCACTCTGTTTTATTTCTTTTAATACATCTGGCCCGCACTCGGATGACCCTGATACTGAAACTAGATCTGACTGAAAGTGATGCGGATGTTACTGAGAGGCAGCACGCGATGTTGTAATGCTTCAGTAATATCCAGAGGATTTCTGCATCTCTTCACAGGAGCGGCATACTGTCAGTTTATGGACATGCTGTTTCCTGGCTGCATCAGTCTTAAGAAAGTGAAGTTTCAGGCCAAACTGGAGCACGAATACATTCACAACTTCAAACTCCTGCAGGCCTCCTTCAAGAGGATGAACGTCGACAAGGTGTGACAAACGTGATGCTGTTTTTGCTGTGCTTTTCTCACTAAGTCCCTTTCAACATATTGATAGTTAGTTTGATAGATAGTAAAAATGTGCATGGAAATGTCCCTAACACTCAACATTCTGTATAATTTTCTTTTAACCCATAGTTGGGTAAAACCATATGGACTTCATCCTAGGTATCGTGACATCATCCTAGGTTTGTGAAGAGCTTTTTTGAAGACAATAGTAGGCCTGTCTTTGCCATCTTGGCACCGCGTCAGCAGGCAAAGATGTGGGTGGAGCTAAGGTGCCTGGTTGCTGTAACCACACCCACTTAGCTCGACAGTAATGACAGCAGTGGCAGTTCACCTGTCACTCAAGTGGCCACGCCCTTAATTATGCAAAACTTAAAAGCTTAATATAATTTAAACGGATGTTACACAAAATTCACCAATTTCACAGTTGTCATGAAGGGCAGATTTATCTATACAGACCAAAAACAAATTTTGTGCCAGGCGGCTCAGTGACAAAAACGGTTTGGGAAGATGAGAAATTCAATTTTTTTCTTAAACTTGTTAAAAGCATGCATCAGGTTTATTTCAATGCGCATAATGTATTCATGTTAATTTTATGCACATTTTTTTTACATTTGCACTTTTATGACAGTTAAGACTGAATGGACCTGAAAATGTCAAATGGTGTAACCGCAAATTGTGCCAAAGAATGAGAAATAATGAATATTTTACCCACCTTGATGGCATGTAAGTGTAATCATAAAAAAAAACATAAAAAAAATGTATTTGTTATTTCTAAATGTAAATGTTAATGCGTTTTTGTAATATTTGTCCTGACATATGCTGAAAACAGCTCTGTTTTCTAAATAATCTTTGACAAATGATGTAAAAATGTGTGTAAAAAATCATATTACACTAAACTAGATGATTATATTTTATTCCACATTTATGAATATATTCATGTTTTTATTAAAAAAAAATAGTGGTTACATCACATTGACATATTTGCAATTTTTCCCGAAATATTCTTTCAAAATGAAATAAAACCAGAAATTTTAGACGTGGTCCTCATAAAAGAAAATGTATGTATGTAAAATCAAATTACACTAGACTAGATGATTATATTTTATTCCACATTTTTTATGAATATATTTTTAATTTAGTTAAAAAAAAATACTGGTTACACCAATTGACACAGACCGGTTACACCACATGGACATTTTTGCAATTATCCCCCAAATATTCTTTCAAAATAAAATAAAACCAGAAATTTTAGACTTGGTCCTCATAAAAGAAAATGTATGTAAAATCATATTACACTAGACTAGATGATTATATTTTATTTCACTTTTTTATATTTTAATAAAAAATACTGGTTACACCAATTGCCACAGATTGGTTACACCACATTGACATTTTTGCATGTATCCCCCAAATATTCCTTCAAAATGAAATAAAACCAGAAATTTTAGACGTGGTCCTCATAAAAGAAAATGTATGTAAAATCAAATTACACTAGACTAGATGATTATATTTTATTCCACATTTTTTATGAATATATTTATATTTAAATTTAAAAAAATACTAGTTACACCAATTGACACAGACAGGTTACACCATATTGACATTTTTGCAATTGTAATTTTGCAATATTCTTTTTTAAAATGAAATAAAACCAGAAATTTTAGACTTGGTCCTCAAAAAAGAGAATATATGCAAGAAATCTGCAAATTTATTTTGAAATTTTAACCCTTTTACATTTAATTGAACCATACGGACACAAAATAATTAACCTCACGTCATTGACCCAAACACATTTATTTCTGGACATTTTAATGTGGGGGTCTATGGGATTGACTCTCTTTTGGAGCCAGCCTCTAGTGGCCAGTCGATGAATTGCAGTTCGTGTTGGCTTAACAAGAGAGATTGTTGCCCCTAAGAAAGGTTGCCACTTAGGTAAAACGTAGAAAAACCCAAGCACTGGTTTAAATTACCCTAGAAAGATATTTTACCCCAGAAGACAGCTTTATCATAGTGTAGTGAGTGTGTATGATGTCATTTCCTCTTTTTCACATTCGCTTCCTGTGTACTCTTAGATCATCCCTGTTGAGAAACTAGTCAAAGGACGATTTCAGGACAACCTGGACTTCATTCAGTGGTTCAAGAAGTTCTTTGATGCCAACTATGACGGGAAGGAATACGACCCGGTCCAGGCCAGACAGGGTCAGGATGCAATTCCTCCTCCAGATCCCGGAGAGCAGATCTTCAACCTGCCGAAAAAATCCCTCCACGCCGCCAGTTCCCCCACAGCAGGTGCCACTCGGCCATTCTGAATTTAACCATTTATAATCTATCAGTCTAATAAATATCCATCATCATTATAGGTTTGACTGTAATACTAACCATGACATGCGTTAACTCGAAACCCATTTGTATGCAGGAGCCACTAGATCAACCACTTCAACCCCTAAATCCTCCACCTCCACATCTCGACCCTCCTCTGCTAAAAAGTTCCCAGTGACGACATCGACCCCCGCTAAAGGAGAGAAAGAGCTGGAAGCCCAAGTAACACAACTAAATGAACAGGTGCACACTTCTAACACAATTAACACTATTCAAGTCTGTAAATAGACCACATCCAACCACATATGTATAAATCATTAAAATGCATATATTGTAGATTTAAAGGGATAGTTAACCCAAAAATGACAGCCTTATGCCGATTATGCTTAATAAACTGATAACGTGTGGGGTCATGTAAACACATAAAACGTTTTTCTTTTATCGGGGAAAGCCCATAAACGGGGTAAGCAAAAAATGATCGGCACAAGTAGTTTTTTGCTCATTATCCTCCAATTTTGCATTGCATGTAAACACCTTAACTGACTTTCTTGCAATTTTCTTCATGTGCGCATGTCTCTGCATGTGAAAGATAAACGCCACATGCGTAAGTAAGCGCAAAATAGCCCATAAAAGTCTGCACTCGACTTCAGTAGGGATGCACGGAATATTCGGCCACCAATTGTTTTTAAGAAAGACTTTTATCGCCAAACAATATGGCCGAAATGTTGTAATGACGCAAACAGAAACCGCGACCTGCACGTGCTTGTCTGAAGCAACATGTCTGCGGTATGGACCATTAAAATACATTTGGCGAATAAAGCAATGAAAAACAATGTAATGTTTATGCTGCGCTGTTTGGAATTCGCCCTCAGTCTCTGTGTGTGCACGCGTTTAAGTGCACTCAGTAGTGCATACACGGAGAGATGCGTTTCAAAAAGCAATCGAACATAAAATCTTTCTGTTCTTGGCAGGGCACATAAACAAAATGATCTCCACAGTATTCTTTTTCTAATAAAAAGATTTGTTTATGTCTTAAGTGTATGTATAGATTAGAGTCAGAAACAAGTCTGTGCTTATTTGGTCTTAAAGAGACAGTAACCTTAATTAACCTTTTTAAGTCTTTGTCATTAATGTTAATCAAACAACCCAAGACAAAGAGAAAATCAATTCTGTAGCTCTGAAAAATAATAATTATATTTGATTTTATGTCTGATACAATAAAGACAGTATTATGATTCATTTAATTCAATTTCTGTACCTAATGCTAATTTCAGACCTTACTTAATGTGCAACTTTGTTCTTTTTAATAAATGTTTGTAATATCTTTATTTGTTATTAGATTTCCCCCCCCTTTTTGCTGATGCAAAAAATAATCTGATCCATGCCTAAAAAACTGTAATGTGAACCGAACTGTGAGTTTTGTGATCCTTCACACCCCTAGTATAGCCATAAATGCAATGGTATGGTACTAATAATTGGCATAATAATTTCTTTCGGTTTTCAGCCTTGGTTTCCTCTTTTTCGGTTTCGGCCAAGAATTTTCATTTCTGTGCATCCCTAGACTTCAGCAGTTGGGTGAGAAATTGCGAAAATAAAAGCTCATGTTACATTTACAGAGAAGAGATACAAAAATATAGCTTAAGACAGATTTCCCACCGACTTTTTAAACGACTATATGTACTTTAGGCGGTGACGTCAGTGCCTGCAAGAAACCTGACAAATCTCCAAATTTCACAGTTTTTTGCATAGCTGATTTATTGATTTGCATGTAAACCGTTTTTTTTTTTAATAAGCAGGTTTGTGATAGTTAACCACTTATTGTGTGCAAGTAAACACACTCATTTACTCATCCAAGTTGTTACAAACCTTTATAAATTACTTTACCCTGCTGAACACCAATGAAGATATTCTGACAAATGTTTATGATCAAGCTCATCTGGGGCACCATTGACTTTCATTGTAGAAGAAAGTAAGTAATACTATGGAAGTGAATGGTGCCCCAGATCTGTTTAGTCATCAACATTCTGTATTCAGAAGGTTTGTAACAACTTGAGGGTGAGAAAATGATGACCAAATTTATATTTTTCTGTCAATTATCCCTTGAAGACATTTGTCTGAATGCATTATGAAAATATGAAATTTTAAGCATTATTGGATTTGTACTTTATTTCGCCTTTATTTAACTCTTTCCCCGCCATTGACCAGTTATCTCGTCAATTAAGAGAAAACATTTGCATAAAAATGTGTTCCTGATTAATTTTTGTTAATCTGCAATACCAAGATCCACTAGATCCACTAACCCAATTTATGAAAAAACTGAAGCCAAAACGTTATTTACTAATTTTGATATCGTTCTGAATCTGATTTCTAACAAAATTTCTTCTTAAAAATGCAATTATTTCAGCTTTTTGCTAAAAACTCCCTTATTTAAGAGTTTATAAGCAGAGAAAAAAATATAGATAGGATGAAACGTTTTTTCCCGTTTTGTTTGTTTATTGTTTGTTTAAAAGCAAAGTTCTTTCATTTGATATATTTGTATATATATATATTGTTAGAAGAAAATTTTCCTGAAAAACACAAAAAATGCTGCCGCGAAACTTAAAAAAAAAAATGACTGGCGGGGAATGAGTTAAAGAGGCTTTTATTGCCATCTCATCATTTGGTATATCATTTATTATTTTATAATTAGTTTTCCTAGTTTTTGTAAAAGTAAAGCCACTTTGAAACAATGTAATATTGTGCAAAAGGACTATATAAATACATTTGCTTTGATTTAATTTTACTTAGCATTTTGGGCACCTTGTGAGCCACCATTAACATTTGAAACATTTAATAGGTTTTCTTCCTACGCAGCGGTTTTGGACACCAAGTGTGCTGCTTTTTTTGGCAGCCTTGTTTGGCATCCTTGACTGTCAGCCTAGGCAACATTTTTGTGTTGATTATAAAAGCGTTTTCACCAAAGCATCAGCCTGCTCACTGTGTACTGTATATCATCCATTAACAAGTTTGTCTGCGGATACCAGTCTGTTCCCAAATGTCTCATTCTCCATCTCACCGTTGTTTACACAGCTCAACACAATAAAGCTGGCCCTGGAAGGTGTGGAGAAGGAGCGGGATTTTTACTTCGGGAAGCTGCGTGAGGTTGAGCTTTTGTGTCAGGAGCAGGGTCAGGACAACGGGCCGTTCGTGGAGAGACTCATGGAGGTGTTGTACTCTGCAGATGACCAGGTCAGTCTTTCGCATGGGTACTGTTTTTGCATATTTACTCGTTTTTATCCAAAGCGACTTACAGTGCATCCATTTTTTTATTATGAGTGAGTGCAAACTTTAAACAACTAAACTACTTTATCAATAACTAACATCAACTCAATGTTTTTAGGAGGCCGGTGGGGAAGAGCACGAGGCTCCCGCGCAGGAGGAGGATGTCCCAGACGACACACAAGATGAATACTGAACAGCTGTCAATCAAACGAGATAGCCGGACACACACACACGCACTCGGCCAGGGAACTTCTTTTGGGTTTTGCATTTTCATCCAAATCGTTACGGTTTATTTTGCATTTGCTCTCTTGATGAAGGACTGAGACGAATCGGCCAAATAATCAATTATATATTTTGTCCTCGTTACTGTTTTTATTATATATAATGTTATTGTTGCTATTATAACATATATAGCAACTTGGTATTAATGAAAATGACACTAAAATTACTCTGAAAGCTTCCTACACTGTGTTGTAACCAGACACGAGCAATTCATCTGATGCAAAACCACAAAAAAGCTAATCAGAACACATTTGATGTTCTGTTACGTGAATGATTTTGAGATCTTGCAGTGGGCGGAGCTATCTCGCATCATGCCGCAAAAGAGAAACTAAGCTAAATGTTTAAGATAACATTACAAAAGTGTGCATCTATTGATGCTTTGTGTCGTGTCTGGTTAGCACACGCTGCACTGGTTGAAGGAAAGCCCATCTCATGTCACGATTTTACACGAGTGAACTGTAGCAAACGGTCTTTAGGTAGAAACCATGGTGTTAGCATGGTAAAATAGTTTTGCCTGACTTAAATTTGTGTTTTAAGCATTGGAGTTTAATGCATACTGGCTCTATGCATAGGAATATAAACTCACGTCACTTAAATATCAATTTTAGCCTCAAGTTTTATTATAATGTATTTACTATTTTTTTGGCTCAATGTGTCTCGACTTCACAGGGGTGGAAACCAATGACAGTGTTTATTAGACAGCGTTTTAATTTTGTACTGTGCAATCTGTATTCTGCATCATGTCATTTATTTTGTATGTACAGTTAGCAGCCATCATCTGAAGAAAACAATGCATATTGAAGTTTTTTTTTATGTTGTACTAAAGCACAGGTCTTAGCAGCTCAACAATATTCTCTGTGATCTCTGTCAATATTCTCCACAGGTCAATGCTTATGTCATTTATTATTGTGTACAATGAGAAAAGGAATGTAAACATATGTACTGTTAATAATTATAAATAGACAAATGTTGTTCTTTTTATTACCCTCACGGTATCTCCCCTTATGCATTCCCCAAATGTGTTGCATGTTTGCATTTTATTTGTGAATAACTTGACCTGCTTTTTACATATTTAATAAAAAAAGTAATAAAAACACTGTTAAATGTTTTTTGTATGATTAACTTGATGTTTTACATTTCTGGAGATATGAATAGACTTGCCCTAATAAATCCGTTCACTTCAAATGTGCTTGAATTGATTCTGATGTTTTTTGGCATGGTCAGAGAATGGGTCTACATTGATCAAACAAACTTTAATGCATATATTTACCTATTTTAGGTCAAGAATTAGTGAACTAGTTCTAATCTTTGGATCGGTAGGCTTTTTGACAATTTAAATTGATTAAAACTTTTAAGGGACGTCTAAATGTTGCTACGACTTCTCTAAACAATGTAGTCCTTTTGTTGTTTTATTTATATTCTTCATAAACTGTTATGCTGTAATGTTATTATATAATTTTTATCATAATTTTGTGGTGCAGTAGCGAGTATTGACCGGCAGGTGTCAGTAGAGGCAGTGCGCGAGACTAATGAGCGGGAAAGACGAACAGAAGAAGAAACTCAATGTGTTGTGCAAGTTTTATTAAACAACATTTGCACACGGTAACAATGTGAACTGTTTTATAATTCATGCAAGAAACATTTAAGACATACAGCATAATGTCCAAGGTGAGTGGTCTGTAAACATTGTGTTACCGGTTTCCGGAAACTTAATAATTTAGGTATTTGAGAGAATAACTTCTGTTCTTGTACGACTGCAGTTCAGAGTTTATTAATTTAATGCTCAACAATACAGCATGTAAAAATATTATTTTTTTACACAGATAAAAGCAAGTAAAAGCAAAAGCGTTAATGTTTATATTAATAATGCATGTTAAAGTATTAGAGGATTTGTGTACATAGTTCAATCTGTGCAGAATATATTGTGCAATGTGTCATTCAAGTTAAACTTTAATTTGATATCACATACAGGATGGTGTGAGACTGTTTAGTGTTGTAATCATAATGTTTTGTTGACATTTTTCATTGTTTCTGTGTGTGTGTTTTCAGCGCAAGAGAAATCTGGGCATGAGATGTGTGTTATTTCCAGACGATGTGAACGAAGCCTTCAGAAAGGGCAGAAAAGAAGCTGTCAAAACCTCCACACCAGCCGCAAAGTCCTGGAAGAGATGCGGTGACAGTTTTCTGGACACATCTGTCATCCAGGTCTGTTATTTATATTAACACCGAGTCAATACTACTGGTCTGTTACACACAGCTTCCCTGAACAAATTGTCTTTCTCTATTTCAGAATCTACAAACATCAGAGAAGAAAATGAGGGATATTCGTAAAGTGATTCAGACACATGTCACTGGTAACCGCACAGGTTTAACTAATGAAGGGAAAAAAGTATCATTCAGACATCATTTAAATAGTTTCAATAGTTTATGACGCCTGTTATATAAATATTATATTCTGTGGGGTCCGTTTGTTGATTTTTCTGCCTGCCTGCCTATCTGACCTTTCTGCCTGTCTGTATCTATTTATATCAGTCTGTATCTATTCATGTCTGTATGTCAGTCTTATCTATCTATGTCTGTCTATATCTATTTATATCAGTCTCTATTTATGTCTGTATGTCTGTCTATATCTGTCTCTGTCTGTCTGTCTGTCTATATCAATCTATATATGAAGAGTTTCGTTGCAAAACGAGATAAATCCATTTTTTAACATTTTTGTCAAAACATATTTATTATTATGTTATCATGTTATTATTTTGTTTTATGGTGCTACTTAGCTGTATATTTTAAGTTATGAAGGTTTAAATCAAAACAAACCAACTGCCGTTGCATTGAAATTAATTGGAATGCACAACCAAAAAACGAGATTTCCGAACAATAAAAAAAACGGTGGATATCTCGTTTTGCAACGAAACTCTTCATATGTTTCTCTGTCTATATTCTTGTCTGTATCTGTTTGTCTATATTTATCTATTTCTGTCTGCCTGTCTATATCTATTTATATCAGTCTGTATCTATTTATGTCTGTCTTTATCTATCTTTATCTGTCTATATCTATTTATATCAGTCTGTATCTATTTATGTCTGTCGGTGTCTGTCTGTCTGTCTGTATCTATTTATTTATGTCTGTCTTTATCTATCTATGTCTGTCTGTCTGTCTGTCTATATCTCTGTCTGTCTGACTAAGTGTATCTATTTCTGTCTGTATCCTTCTGTCTGTATCTCTGTCTGTCTACATCTATCTATATATGTCTGTCTATTTCTCATTCTGTCTGTCTATATCTATATCTGCCTGTCTATGTGTATCTATTTCTGTCTGTATCTTTCTGTCTATATGCCTGTATGTCTACATCTATCTATTTATGTCTGTCTGTCTATATCTCTGTCTGTCTGTTGTCTATATCTATCTATTTCTGTCTGCCTGTCTGTCTATTTATATCAGTCTGTATCTAGTCATGTCTGTATGTCTGTCTTTATCTATCTTTATCTGTCTGTCTGTCTATATCTATTTATATCAGTCTGTATCTATTCATGTCTGTCTTTATCTATCTTTTTCTGTCTATATCTATTTATATCAGTCTGTATCTATTTATGTCTGTCTTTATCTATCTATCTATGTCTGTCTGTCTGTCTGTCTGTCTGTCTATATCTCTGTCTGTCTGACTAAGTGTATCTATTTCTGTCTGTATCCTTCTGTCTGTATCTCTGTCTGTCTACATCTATCTATTTATGTCTGTCTATTTCTCATTCTGTCTGTCTGTCTGTCTGTCTGTCTATATCTCTGTCTGTCTGACTAAGTGTATCTATTTCTGTCTGTATCCTTCTGTCTGTATCTCTGTCTGTCTACATCTATCTATCTATGTCTGTCTATTTCTCATTCTGTCTGTCTGTCTGTCTATATCTTTGTCTGTCTGTCTATCTGTATCTATTTCTGTCTGTATCTTTCTGTCTATATCCCTGTCTGTCTACATATATCTATATATGTCTGTCTGTCTATATCCCTGTCGGTATCTGTCTGTCTGTCTATATCTCTGTCTGTCTGTTTGTCTATATCTATCTATTTCTGTCTGCCAGTCTGTCTATTTATATCTATTTATATCAGTCTGTATCTAGTCATGTCTGTATGTCTGTCTTTATCTATCTTTATCTGTCTGTCTGTCTATATCTATTTATATCAGTCTGTATCTATTCATGTCTGTCTTTATCTATCTTTTTCTGTCTATATCTATTTATATCAGTCTGTATCTATTTATGTCTGTCTTTATCTATCTATCTATGTCTGTCTGTCTGTCTGTCTATATCTCTGTCTGTCTGACTAAGTGTATCTATTTCTGTCTGTATCCTTCTGTCTGTATCTCTGTCTGTCTACATCTATCTATTTATGTCTGTCTATTTCTCACTCTGTCTGTCTGTCTTTCTATATCTGTCTGTCTGTCTGTCTATGTGTATCTATTTGTGTCTGTATCTTTCTGTCTATATCCCTGTCTGTCTACATATATCTATATATGTCTGTCTGTCTATATCCCTGTCGGTATCTGTCTGTCTGTCTATATCTCTCTCTGTCTGTTTGTCTATATCTATCTATTTCTGTCTGCCAGTCTGTCTATTTATATCTATTTATATCAGTCTGTATCTAGTCATGTCTGTATGTCTGTCTTTATCTATCTTTATCTGTCTGTCTGTCTATATCTATTTATATCAGTCTGTATCTATTCATGTCTGTCTTTATCTATCTTTTTCTGTCTATATCTATTTATATCAGTCTGTATCTATTCATGTCTGTCTTTATCTATCTTTTTCTGTCTATATCTATTTATATCAGTCTGTATCTATTTATGTCTGTCTTTATCTATCTATCTATGTCTGTCTGTCTGTCTGTCTGTCTGTCTGTCTATATCTCTGTCTGTCTGACTAAGTGTATCTATTTCTGTCTGTATCCTTTTGTCTGTATCTCTGTCTGTCTACATCTATCTATTTATGTCTGTCTATTTCTCATTCTGTCTGTCTGTCTGTCTGTCTGTCTATGTGTATCTATTTCTGTCTGTATCTTTCTGTCTATATGCCTGTCTGTCTACATATATCTATATATGTCTGTCTGTCTATATCCCTATCGGTATCTGTCTGTCTGTCTGTCTATATCTCTGTCTGTCTGTTTGTCTATATCTATCTATTTCTGTCTATTTATATCTATTTATATCAGTCTGTATCTAGTCATGTCTTTATGTCTGTCTTTATCTATCTTTATCCGTCTGTCTGTCTATATCTATTTATATCAGTCTGTATCTATTCATGTCTGTATGTCTGTCTGTCTGTCTGTATCTCTGTCTGTCTGTTTGTTTGTCTATATCTATATATTTCTGTGTGTCTGCCTGTCTGTCTCTCTATATCGATCTGTATTTATTTTTCTGTCATTCTGTCTGTCTTTCTATATATGTCTGTCATTGTCTGCCTGCCTGTCTGTCTGTCTGTCTGTCTATCTATCTGTATTTCTCTCTCTCTCTCTGTTTTTCTATATCTGTCATCGGTCTGTCTATATTTATCTAATTATGTCTGTTGTTCTGTCAGTCTGTCTTTGTCTGTTGCAGGCAGACAAAAAGACAGACAATCTAATATTTCTGTCTGTCATTAAGTCTGTCTGTCCCTCTGTCTATTTGTATTTGTCTGTCAGTCCTGTCTGTCTATATCTATCTCGGTTTGTCTGCATCTATTTATGTCTGTCTGTCTTCATCTATCTGTCTGTCTGTCTGTCTGTCTGTCTGTCTGTCTGTCTGTCTGTCTGTCTACATCTCTCTGTATATCTATATCTATCTGTATTCATCATTCTCTCTGTATTTGTCTGTTTGTCAGTCTTTTTATCTATATATCTGTCTATATCTGTCGTCTGTCTATCTAGTCTGTCTGTCTAATTACCTACCTATCTATCTGCATTTCTTGAAATGTTATTAACCAAACTGTTTGTATTATTATGTTTGTTTGTTTATGTTAAGGGAATGAAGAGGCGGGAACAGATGAGCCAGTTCACATCGCCTGGAGCTCCAGTGAGGAGGAAGAGTCAGATGGTGATAATCCTCCTCAACCGACTGTAACACAGACACCACAAACATCCAGAGCTCACAAACAACATCATTTTGATTATTACAGGAGCCTGCGGATGCTCAGCGCTGGTGTGGGTATGAACAGAGCCAGTTTATTATAAAGATGAAGAATATAAACGATTTAAAATATCTTTATAAAACAGATGAATTAGGGCCTGTGAATTGTAATAAACTTTTTAATTGAGCTACAATACAATTTGTAGTGTCTGTACTTCAGTTGAATTACAGAAACTTTTTTCACTTTTTTTCAGACATGGATGACCTGCCGTCTATTGATTCAGACAGTGAGGTTGAGGAAGAGGAGTCCACTTCAAAGGACCAAACTGACTTTGTAATCCCTGCTGCAGTAAGTACATTTAATCATTTAACTGGTTATGTAACATTGATTTGTTTTGTAATGTCTCACGGTATCTATATTTATGAAATGATGTGTATGAATGTATGAATGATGTGTTATACTGCTCATGTTCACCAGTAGGGGTCGGTATAGTTCCTCATAGATCATTTTTGGATGCTTCTCGAAGGCTCATGATGTCCCTGCTTCTTTTAAGACTGACCTTTGCCCTAAATATGTTTTTGCACTCTCTTGGTATTAACATATTACTATTTGACATTTTGATGAGTGCATGTGAAGTCACCTGAACATAAGATCATATGCAGTTCAACGAAGTTCTTGTTTATTATTTGGACAGGGTACTGGACAACCGCATGTGACTGATACGGCCCAACGCATCCCATAATGGTACATCATGATACATACCGTAATAGTCTTTACATCCAGTTACACTTGTTGTTACACAAGGATTGCACAATGATTTGGATCCTGGGTTACATTCTTACTGTGACCTGGATGCAGGTCATTGGATCGATTTTCCATTTCAGTGTCCCGTCCGAATCCTAAACCAATCCAAAATCGTGAAAGTAGGTTAAAGCAAGTCAGCAACCCGTCTCAATCGCAATCATAAATCAGTTTTAAATAGATTTAATCCTTTTTAGGGTTGAAGATCAAACCTGCTCTATGTCCTGATAGGCCAGACAGATAAACTAAAGATAAACTGCATGTGCTGTAAATGCACAATGTCTAATAAGGTTGTAATGGTTGGTCTTTAACGTATCAAGGTCACATTTTTTTCCATAACCAATTATAAAAGTAACAAAACAAACTATATTTAGCTTAAATAAGGATAATTATGGCTTTTGGCATTTATTTTATTTTTATTACAATTACTATTTTTACAATAACAACCTTCTTTGGATTCTTATTTTAATGCAATATTTATAATTTAAATCAGCATTACTTAATAACAGCACAACAGATTTACTATTATATGGAAAAAATATTATTTAAATTTTAAAGAAAGTACTAACATAATGGAAAAATATATAAAGGTCATTTTTTCATTTTTTTTTTTTTATTGAGATCTACACATTATTTGATTCGTTAGGATTGGACAATATCGGGCTGAGATACAACTATTTGAAAATCTGGAATCTGAGGGTGCAAAAAAAAAAAATCAAAATATTGACAAAATCCTCTTTAAAGTTGTTTTAGCAACACGTATTACTAATGATAAATAATTATTTTTTATATTTACAGTAGGAAATGCACAAAATATCTTCATGGAACATGATCTTTAGGTGAAGTGAGGTGAAAGGGACATGCTGGTCAAGAATACAACGCATCCTCGAAATGTGACCTCTGTATTTAACCCATCCCAGTGAGTGATACACACGCACACCCGGAGCAGTGGGCAGTTATCCCAGCTGCCCAGGGAGCAATTAGGGTAATGTGCATTGCTCAAGGGCACCACAGTCGTAGCCGTGAGTCTCGAACCGGCAAGTCTCGGGTTACAAGCCAGACACTCTCCAGACCACTAGGTTACAACTATTTACCTAATATCCTAATGATTTTTGACATAAAATAATCACACGGTCATGGAATTTCTGGAATATCACGGAATTTTAAATGGCCTTTTACTAAAAAAGTAATGCATTAAAATATGAACTTACTCCCCAAAAAGTAACTACCGTACTTTCCGGACTATAAGCCGCACCGGAATATAAGCCGCATCATTCATAAATGCGTCATTAAAACGAAATAACATATATAGTCACAGTGTACTATACGTCGCGTTTATTTAAAAAAATATTTCACAAAATCCGAAGAACAGACATTTAATCTGGAAAGGCAAGTTA
Organism: Misgurnus anguillicaudatus; assembly: GCF_027580225.2. Classification (NCBI taxonomy): domain Eukaryota; kingdom Metazoa; phylum Chordata; class Actinopteri; order Cypriniformes; family Cobitidae; genus Misgurnus; species Misgurnus anguillicaudatus. Next base: position 29,443,345 of record NC_073361.2, on the reverse strand, counting down.
TTCAACTAAACAATAGCAGGCTGAATAGATGTCTGTACGTTAAAGTAATATTATCAGTTATTTAAACGATAAACCCTAGCATACAGAACTTACCTGGAAGGTTGAATAGGCTAAATGAACCAAACAAGCCAACTACCGTGAAGTTCGCATACTCGTCATTCCGCATCACTGAATCCATTGAATGACATAAATACAGAGGCAGCATATGGCGGACTTTTGCACTGAATTCATTGAATTACATAAATACAGGAGCAGCATGGCGGACTCTCACGGCTGTAGACGGTAATATTGTCTCTTGCCTCACAAAATTAATTCATACTGACTTACAAGGCGCACCTGACTATAAGACGCAAGCACAAGCCAAGTTATAAAAACGCGGCTTATAGATCTGAAAATACGGTAATTGCGTTACTTGGTTTCTTTTCATGGAAAGTAATGCTTTTGCGTTACTTTTGCGTTACTTTTTCTTACTTGGCTGAGGCTTGATCTCTTTCAGGACTTGCAGGTATTTTTATAACTGAGAAGTTCTGCATTCAGAAATTGCGTATTTCCATCGCAAAAATTTCAAGCTCTGGCCTGCCACCTCCATTTCTGACTCGAACTCTTCGCGCTAAGGCTCGCACGCATAGAGGACGTTATTCTATGTGACAACGTTCTGTTTATTTTAGGACATTTTTTTTAACAAATTAATTAAACCGAAAAGTAACTCGCATTACTTTTTTAAAAAAGTATGTCAAATATTAATGTTTACATTTATAAAGTAATGCACTTTACTCGTTACTTTAGAAAATTAATATTATTACATAATGCACGTTACTTGTAATGCGTTACCCCCCAACATTGCTAATTTTACGCATCTAAGCTACATTTTTATAAAGTTACGGTGTACACTACATTATCTAGGCTAACGCCATCCTGGACATAGGTTATGGAAATTTAGCTTTTTAGTCAGTAAAAAGTCATTTTGACCCATGCAATGAGTGGCGGCTCGGCCAATTCAAAATGAGTGTTTGGAGTGTCATGTGTTTTGCTTGCGGTTTTTAAAATATGTGTTTGTTGTGTCATGTAAACCATGTGCATTACGTGTTTCGTCAAAATAAGTGCCTGCTGCACACGCGTCAAAACCGTTTATGATAAAAGAGACGCTCACGTTCGTAAAATACACGCAAAAAATTCCCTTAGCAGTAAACTCTGATTACGCATGACATTATGCCAGTATCTGGCAAACGCGAGCGTCTCTTTGATCATAAACCCTTTAGACGCGTCTGCAGCAGGCATTTATTTTGACAAAACACGTGATGCACACAGCATCTCTCGAGGCGCAGAACACATTATTTTGAAAAAAGAAACCACGGGCTACATACATGTTGTGACCAACTTCACATCGAGGGGCCCCGAAAAAAGAAGTCAACGGTTGCCACTGCATACAATGGATTGTTGGCAATATACCTGTGCGACTTAGAACTGGTTTTGTGGTCCAGGGTCACATATGGTTAAATTTGGTGTCACCTTCTTTAAGCATATTATTATAATTTCTTCTTTCCATTTTGGAGTAAAATGTGACCTTGCATATTTTGTAAGATGGACCCATTTGGTTTTAATTTTTAGAGGAATGCCAAATTGATGTCATTTAGTAGGAATTCTAATTTCAACGTAATCTGTGACATCAGCAATGACATCATCCGGTTATCTATTTCATGCTACTGTAATCTTTAAATATGATTATTACAGTAATCCTGCCCAAACTGAGGTGTTTTAAGTTTCTACTTTCAGCATGTGTCAAACTTGAATCCTTCACAATATTGTTATTTCCAAAACATGCTGCTGATTGTCACCAAATGTCTTTTAAAACAGCCACACTGTAAAAAATTAGCTGTAATTATGCAGCTGGTTGCCAGTAACTTACTGTAAAAGATGAAGATTGAAAATGTTCATTTAACTTTGAACAAACTGTTGCCAGTAAATAACATAAATATAAATCTACAGTAAGTTACTGGCAGCTAGTTGCATAATTACAGCGCATTTTTTTGTAAAAAATTCAGTAATACTGTAATTTCTACAGAATTTTTTTCAGTGCATATTTATTCCCTGAATCAAGTTTGGAACCATTTGTTTAAAAATACACTGCTTTTGTAGATAAATATTATTGTGACATTACGAAAAGCGCAGCGTGTCTAGCCATGTGCTGATGAGACATTCAATGAGTATTACTTCATCATTACACCTTTATTACCCACAGTTTGTTTCCTTCTGTTTACATACAAATCAAACAGGTACATTCTTCAGGTACATGACACGGTTATCCGTGGCCTGCCATGCAGCACCATAACACAACAATTTCATCCTGTTTCTGCCGGTTTGGGAACCGCCCCGTATGACGTGTCTGGGAATGAGATTTAATAGAGCAGAACGTTTGTGTACTCCTCCATTCATTTTGAGCCAGTGCGGAGTGAACAAATTTTTGAGCTCAAGCCAGGAACATAGTGTACTGAGAGAGAGAGAAAAAGAGAGAGAGAGAGAAAAAGGGAGAGAGAGAGATTGTACACAGTGTTTGCTGGCTTGCTGCCTTGCAGGGTCAAGTTGAATCAAATAAATGAGTGTGTAGGCTGTTCGACGGCCTGGAATGCTGATCGTGTCTCCACATGATAAGGAGGCTCTCGATTTCTCCAGAAGAAAACCAGTTTGAAGTAATGCTGCTTATACACAAACACACTCGCACACCTACAAGAGTCTATAAACCGGGCCTTCTTTCCTCTAAAAGCTGCATCTTTTACAGCCCGTCAAGTCCTGTGAAGACCCAGCCCGTACCTTCCGCACATCAGATTACATGTGAAACGTATATTTGTTGTGTGTTGTCTTTATTGTTTGTTTAAGGGTGTGAGCTTCATACGGGCTGGCCGTCCCTTGTTGCATCTCAGATTACCACCGTAATTTTTCCCATAACTTCCCATAGTTTGGAGACAATTGGTGTCGTGTGTGTGTGTGTAAATTTTTTAAGACGATATACAGCAGCTTCCACACGCATCAGCTGTAGAATTATTAAAGGGATACTCCAGCCAAATATCAAAATTACCCCATGATTTACTCACCCTCAAGCAATCCGAGATACACATGTCCATCATCTTTCAGAACACGAACACATTTGGAGTTATTTTAGTAGATATCCTTGCTCTTCCACACTTTATAACGGTAGAAAACAGGAATCAGGGAACAACTTCTGACTTTAAACTCCAAAAACGTGCATTCATCCTTCACAAAAGTAATCCACATGGCTCCAAGGGGTTAATAAAGGTCTACTCTGTGTAAACAATGTGATTTTGCAAAAAACAATCCATATTTCAAACTTTATAAACTGTTACCATGGGTTCACACCAGCCGCGTTTAAGGCCTCAAATTCGCGTCTAGATTGCCGCTTGAACATTTTGAGTTTACTCGCTTCATTAACGCGTGAAATTCTAGTTATCGAGACATTCACTCGGAAATTCGCGCCATAGGAGGGGCTTCTGCGACTCCGCTCGCTTTCTGTAATCACGTCACTACTAGAGCAAGCTCCTGATTGGTTAACAGGGTGCGTTTTTCTGTGCGTTTATCATTTCCTGCGACAACGCTCAATTCACGCCATTCGCGTGAACCAGACGGAATTGCGTCTAATGCACTATACATCTAATTGGTGCTGCGAGAACTCCAGATGTGCATCAACACGTCTTTACATTGACTTAACATTGAAATCACTCGCGCTTGACGCCTCTCCCACTGCTGGTCTGAACGCAGCATTATAACTAGCTTCAGGTAACGTAGTAAGCGTTAGTTGCCATTGGTACATTGCGCAGTTTTTACCGTTTATAAAGCTTGAAAAATTACTACAATAACTCCAAATGTATTTGTCTGATAGATGATGGACATGTGTATCTCGAACAGCTTGAGGGTGAGAAAATAATGGGGTAATTTTGATATTTGGCTGGAGTATCCCTTTAGGTAATGTTGTTGTATGTGGGAGTTTGCCATGGATTTGAGTTAAGCATCTGTGAAGTGATTTGAATCTGTTTTCAGGATGTAAAGGTTAAAGTGACTTGGAGAACAGGAGCTCAGGTTGAGTTTCTAAGGTCATTTGGGAGTCACGAGCTGGAGAACAGATTTAATGGGAGACCACAGAGTTCTTGTTATTTGCGTCCCACCTTTGGCCTTCCTGCTTATTTTTCTCTCCAGCCTTCAAGTTGTGAATTTGATAGATGGTTGTGCAGGACAGATGCAATGGATTACAAGACAGTGGTTTCATTTGCTGAAACAAAATTGGAAAATATACACAATTAAAGGGATAGTTCACCCAAAAATGAAAATTCTGTAATATTTTTCTCACTTTCATGTTGTTACAAACCTGTATACATTTCTTTGATCTGATAAACAAAAAGGAAGATATTTTAAGGAATGTTTGTAACCAAAGCGATCAGAGTCCCCATTGACTATATGGAGTACTGTGGGTGTCAATAGGGCTTCTTATTGGTCCATAATTCCACATAAATATATTATTATTACTTTCTTACTTTAAACACTTTTAATGTTGCTAATCTGCACTCCTGTATAACAACAGTGAAAAGATTGGGAGATTATTTGGATTTCTCCATTATGATTGATCAAATTTGAATACTTTAAATGGTTTAAAACACTGCAGCCATATTTCTACCTGGCCTTTTGAGGGCAGTCAATGAGATTTTGTTAGAAAAGCAGAGACGCAGAAAGCAAAAGAAAGTGCCAGTCAAGAAATAGAAATCTAAAAGTTTTACAGCGTTTATCACAACGCCTAAGCTTGAAACACAATCTCTTGTAAACATGCGTCTATCGTTACCAGAAGCTAGTTATTTTGGTTTCTACAGTTTTAATTACTGACATTTTTCTCACAGAATTGCATCAATTAACTTTATTAATACCCTGAGGCTGTGTTTATTACTATTACTTAAAGATCGATGGACTTTTGGGTTTCAAATCAGAAGCACCATTAACTATCATAATAAAGTTCGGAAGTTAGGACATTTCTAATATAACCCCAACTGTGTTTGTCTTAAAACGATAATCATATACATTGAGAATGGCTTGAAGGTGAGTAAATCATGGGGTAATTTTCATTTTTGGGTAAGCTATTCCTTTAACTGGTTGCCGGTGTGTCATAGAGTTGACTTTATTATTGCATGTTTTTAATCCCTAAATGGTCTTGTGTCCTCCTACTTATCTAAACTCTTAAATTTGAATGTGCACTGCAGGTGTCTACTGTCCACAAACAGTTACACTCTGTCCCAGCCTCCAACACGACTGAGTCGGACTGAGACTTTGGAATAGCCTCCTCTTATCTTTGAGATCCCTGTCCTCTATACATGAGTTAAAATTTGAACTAAAAGCTTTATCTTTTTAAGCTTGGGTATTTAACTCATTTTTAATGATGTTCTTATCTTACTATGTGCTTACATTTTTTTTCTTTTTTCATCTATCCTAGATTTTCATTCGGTAAAGCACAGGACAAAACCAAGAACGAAAAAAGGACAAACCCAGCTGTTGGGTTAATTTAAACCCAGAAAATTATATTTTCACCCAACAATGGGTTAAAAACAACCCAACATTGGGTTAAATTAACCCAGAAAATTATATTTTCACCCAACAATGGGTTAAAAACAACCCAGCGTTGGGTTAAATGAAGCCAGAACATTATGTTTTGACCCAAAAATGGATTAAAAGCAACCCAACATTGGGTTAAAAAGGGACAAACCCAGTCGTTGGGTTAAATTAACCCAGAAAATTATATTTTCATCCAACAATGGGTTAAAAGCAACCCAAGTTTGGGTTAAATAGGGACAAACCCAGTCGTTGGGTTAAATTAACCCAGGAATTAATATTTTCATCCAACAATGGGTTAAAAACAACCCAACATTGGGTTAAAAAGGACAAACCCAGTCGTTGGGTTAAATTAACCCAGAAAATTATATTTTCACCCAACAATGGGTTAAAAGCAACCCAACATTGGGTTAAAACGGGACAAACCCAGTCGTTGGGTTAAATTAACCCAGGAATAATATATTCATCCAACAATGGGTTAAAAACCACCCAATGTTGGGTTAAAAAGGGACAAACCCAGCCTTTGGGTTAAATAAACCCAGAAAATTATATTTTCATTCAACAACGGGTTAAAAACAACACAGCGTGGGGTTAAATTAACCCAGAAAATTATGTTTTCACTCAACATTGGGTTAAAACAACCCAACATTGGGTTAAAAAAGGGACAAATCCGGTCGTTGGGTTAAATTAACCCAGAAAATTATGTTTTCACCCAACAATGGGTTAAATTAACCAAGAAAATTATATTTTCCCCAAACAATGGGTTAAAAACAACTCAACATTGGGATAAAAAGGGACAAACCCAGTCGTTGGATTAAATTAACTCAGAAAATTATATTTTCACCAAACAATGGGTTAAAAACAACTCAACATTGGGATAAAAAGGGACAAACCCAGCTGTTGGGTTAAGTTAACCCAGAAAATTATATTTTCACCCAACAATGGGTTAAAAACAACCCAACGTGGGGTTAAAGGGGAAAAACCCAGCAGTTGGAGCAGTTGGGTTAAATTAACCCAAAAAATTAAATTTTCACCCAACAATCGGTTAAAAACAACCCAACGTGGGGTTAAAGGGGAAAAACCCAGCAGTTGGAGCAGTTGGGTTAAAATTAACCCAAAAAATTAAATTTTCACCCAACAATGGGTTAAAAACAACCCAACGTGGGGTTAAAGGGGAAAACCCAGCAGTTGGAGCAGTTGGGTTAAATTAACCCAGAAAATTTATATTTTCACCCTACAATGGGTTAAAAACAACCCAACATTGGGTTAAAAAGGGACAAACCCAGCCGTTGGGTTAAACTAACCCAGAAAATTATAGTGTCACCCAACAATGGGTTAAAAACAACCCAGCGTTAGGTTATAAAGGGACAAACCCAGCCGTTGGGTTAAATTAACCCAGAAATTATATTTTCACCCAAAAATATGTTAAAAACATCCTAGCATTTTGGGTTAAAAACAACCCAATGTTGAGTTAATAACAAGTTGTTTTTGCCCTGTTTGACCCAACACTGGGTTGATGATGATAACCTAGTGTAGGAGACCCCAGAAGTTCCAAACATACCAGGTTATTTGTGAAGAAGGTGAAAACGTCATACAGCAACACCTGTTTAGTCTTCAGGTCCACCCCGGCGACAGGTTGTCAGGAGTAGAGGCGTCTTTTGACTCCCATTATTTGTGTAATTGTCTGTAGACCATAAATTTTGAGTGGATATGTAGCTAGGGGGATGAGTTTAAAATGTGACATTCATTGCCCCTGGTGGACTTTAAGGATTTAAAAGTACTTTGTGTTGTTTAAAAGTCTTTGTGCTGAGTCATGCAATATTGACACTCTGTTTTGGTTTATTGCTGTGATACTTGATCCTTTTTGTATTGATTTAATAAATAATAAGAATCACATTTCAAACATACAAGCTATAAATGTAACTTCTTTTTGAATTGAACCCTTCTATAGTGCATTGCATTTTTATCAGCATGTGTGTTCCCTTGGGATCGAACCCATGACCTTTGTGTTCCCTGGGGGTCCCAACAGGAACGCTTTACTTCCTTGCACTTTTCTGTAAAAAAATATCCTCTCGTTTTCAGTCTCCAGCTGAGATCTCGGTCTACTCCTCGAACGATGATGAAGATCCAGAGGAAAACACAACAGATTATTCTCTTCTGGACCCGGCCGAGACCAGCAGACAGTCGGTCAGCGAGTGGGTCCGATCTGCTCAGGCCATTCTTCAGACACCCCAGAAACAAACCACCAAAACCATTAAGACACCAGAGGACTCCAGTAAGAAGAGCAGGAAGTTTGAAAGGTATTGATTTATGAATCTTAAAGGGACACTCCACTTTTTAAAAAAATATCATTTTCCAGCTCCCCTAGAGTTAAACATTTGATTTTTACAGTTTTGGAATCCATTCAGCTGATCTCCGGGTCTGTGCTACCAGTTTTAGCATAGCTTAGCACAATCCATTGAATCTGATTAGACCATTAGCATCATGCTAAAAAATAACCAAAGAGTTTGAAAATTTTTCCTATTTAAAACTTGACTCTTCTGTAGTTCATCGTGTACTAAGATCGACAGAAAATTTAAAGTTGCGATTTTCTAGGCCGATATGGCTGGGAACTATACTTGCTGGTTACTTTCAATAGCAGGGGACTATTTTCGGGCAGTGCGTAATATCAATATGCCTGCTGCCGCCATGTTACATCAGCAAAGTCCTTGATTATTAAGGCAGAATGATATTATAGTTCCTAACCATATCTGCCTAGAAAATCACAACTTTTAATTTTCAGTCGGTCTAAGTACACGATGTAACTACAGAAGAGTCAAGTTTTAAATAGGAAAAATCTCCAAACTCTTTGGTTATTTTTTAGCATGATGCTAATGGTCTAATCCGATTCAATGGATTATGCTAAGCTATGCTAAAAGTGGTAGCGCCAGACCCGGAGATCAGCTGAATGGATTCCAAAACTGTAAAAATCAAATGTTTAACTCTAGGGGAGCTGGAAAATGAGCATATTTTTTAAAAAAAGTGGAGTGTCCCTTTAAATCTTCATTTCAGTGTTTACCTGTAACTACAAACCAAACTCTTACATTTTTTGGTGATGATCGTTGATTTATAAGTCAGAAAACTTTATGGCTTCATCATTTGCTTAACTGTTAGAACACCATTATTTGTTTTTGTAGGATTTTTTATTATAAACGCTGTCTGGGATTAAATTCACAGCCTCGAATATCCTATCAGAGTAAACACACAAAATACAAAAGAGTTCAAGGTCCAGCTGCAGTTTCAATAAAACATCCACACCCTTACCGTAAAGCCAGATCTTTTGATTGGCTGATGGGGAGTGGCTTACTCATTTGTGACCCTTTTTTAATTTACCAGAAAATCTTTTTCGGCGCACACAAGAGACAGATAACCATATACATAGGAATGTAGTCAGTCTTCATGATTTTAGTCTGGTTACTCATAGCAGTCGTTTACAAGTGACCACGTGCAACATTAATGTTGAATGGCTGCCCACAGCTTTCTTACTGTAAATGAGCAGTTTCTCAGAATTTGTGAATGGGAGTGAAATGACTGTTGTGTTTGTCCCCTCACGGGGGAGCTCTGGCTCTGTTTAGCTCTTCGTTTAAAATCTGCAAATCTTCCCAACTGACCCTTACTGCTTCCTGTAGGTAAGCGCGGGATAGGTTGCCCCATGCAACAGATGTTAAAGAGACGGTTCATTGTTATTATTTACTCACCCTCATGTCGTTCCAAACCTGCATGAAATAGTCTGGTGACTTCTTTCTATATAATGCATTTAAATGGGGACTGTGGATGTCCCGCTCCAACATTACAGAATGTACTGAAAAAAAGTTTTATATTTCAAGTCATCTAAAACCTAGAATACATCAAATTTAAGTTGACTGAAAATATTCACTTCCGGTCCGATGCTCCTCTTTGAGTTAATAAGAGATTCAACAGTGCCCGTTTTGTGAATAAACAGGATACAGGGTAGATTTTCTATGATTAAAGGGATAGTTCACTGAAAAATTTATTTACTTCCTCACCCTCAAGTTGTTCCAAACTTGTATCTTTTTTTTTGTTCTGCTGAATACAAAGGAAAATATTCTGAAACATTTTTGTACTCGAGCTGATCTGGGGCACCGTTGATTTCGAAAGTATGAAGCAATAATGCTATGGAAGTGAATGGTGCCCCAGATCTGTTTTGTTATTAATAGTTGTCTTCATTTGTATTTGGCAGAACAAAGAAAGTTATAGGGTGTTTAGGGTGAACAGAATTGACAGAATTTTTATATTTCTATGAACTATCCCTTCAATTTTTGGTTTTAATTGAATCTGTATGATTGATTCTAAAAACCTGATTAATTGATCACATGCGATTTATTTTGTCATACCAATTTTTTGTTAAAAAATCTTTGGGCTCGAATCTATGATTGATTCTATGAACTTGATTCTCTGTAAGTGATTAGATGTGATTGATCCTATACTTTTGATTCATTATTATGAAATATTTTGATTTGAATCTAGGTGAATGATTCTATGAACCTGATTCTTTGTAATTGGTTTCATGTGATTTATCACATGTTACTGATTCTTTTTTATGAAATCTTTTTGTTTGAATTTTTGTGATTGATTCTGTTAACCTGATTCTTTGTAATTGGTCATATGCAATTCATCCTGTCATACCGATTCTTTGTTATAGAATCTTTTACCTTGAATCTATGATTGATTCTATAAACATGATTCTTTGTAATCGATATGATTGATCACATGTTACGGATTCATTTTTAGAAAATCTACACGTTTGAATCTATGTGATTGATTCTATAAACCTGATTTTTTTGTGATCGTTTACATGCGAATTATCCTGTCATACCGATTCTATGTTATTGAATGTTTGGGCTTGAATCTTTGATTGATTCTTTAAACCTGATTCTTTGTAATCTCTATGATTGATCATATGTTACTGATTCATTTTTTTTTAAATCTGTAGGTCTGAATCTTTGTGAACTATTACATGCGATTCATCCTGTCATACCGATTCTTTGTTATATAATCTTTCGGCTTGAATCTTTGATTGATTCTTTAAACCTGATTCTTTGTTATCTATATGATTGATCAAATGTTACTGATTCATTTTTTAGAAAATCTGTAAGTTTGAATCTTTGTGATTGATTCTATAAACCAGATTTTTTTGTGATCGATTACATGCAAATTTTCCTGTCATACCGATTCTTTGTAATAGAATCTTTGGGCTTGAATCTTTGATTGATTCTTTAAACCTGATTCTTTGTAATCTATATGATTGATCATATGTTACTGATTCATTTTTAGAAAATCTGTAGGTTTGAATCCTTGTGATCGATTACATGCGATTCATCCTGTCATACCGATTCTTTGTTATTGAATCTTTGGGCTTGAATTTTTGATTGATTCTTTAAACATGATTCTTTGTAATCGATATGATTTATCACATGTAACTGATTCATTTTCAGAAAATCTGTAGGAATCTTTGTCAATGACTTCATGAACCTGATTCTTTGTAACATGTGATTCATCATGTCTTACTGATTCTTTATTATAGAATCTTTGGGCTTGCAGTCTGTGATTGATTCTGTAAACCTGATTCTCTGTAATTGATGTGATTGATCATGTGTTACTGATTCATCGTTTATCTTTGTGATTGATTTTGTAAACCTGATTCTTCGTTATAGAATCTGTAGGCTTGAATCTGTGTGATTGATTCTAAAAAACTTTTTTTTTGTAATTGATCACATGCGATTCATTTTGTCATACCAATTTTTTGTTATAGAATCTTTGGGCTTGAATCTATAATTGATTCTATGAACTTGATTAGATGTGATTGATCCTATGGTATTGATTAATTGTTATGAAATCTGTAGGTTTGAATTTAGGTGAATGATTCTATGTGAACTTGATTCTTTGTAATTGGTTTCATGTGATTGATCGTGTGTTACGGATTCTTTAATATGAAATCTTTTGGTTTGAGTCTTTGTGATTGATTCAGTGAATCTGATTCTTTGTTGTAGAATCTATGAGCTTGAATCTGTGTGATTGATTCTATTAATCTGATTCTCTGTAATTGATTACATGCAGTTGATTTCGTGTTACTGTATTTTTCAGTAGACTCTGTGGATTTGAATCGGTGTGACTGATTCAGTGTGTTGTCTCTTATAGAGGAGGTCTTGCTGAAAAGCTGAACCGACTCCACAGGAGGCAAAGATCAGCCATAAGCTTCTGGAGACATCGGTGCAACTCAAGCACATCTGCCGGTAAGACACACCCCCTATCAAATCAGATGTTTATATGCAAACACATTTACTTGCATCTTGACTTTTTTCCAGGACAGATCATTAAACATAAGCCCTGTGTTGTTGACCACTAATAATAATATTATTATAAATGTTTTTTCCAAATCTGATCTCCTCATTTAAATACTGCCAAGGCTAGGCTTGACGTGTGCCAGGAAAACATTTAAGCACAAGCCGGCTGTTTTCTTATTTCCATGATTGCTTGATGTAATGCGTTGAATATTCCAGCACTGAGATCTTGCCATGAGATGTACAGCTAGAAGAATACAAGTCACAGATCAGCTGTTTGTTTAGCATTACTGCACCCTACTACTACTCGTACATCACACCTACCATTGTGATACAGGTGACATTAGAAGTTTATCTTTATCTTTCAGTCAAAGTGACAGGAAACCACAGGCACGCATAAAAACACCTAGCAGACAAAGTCACATGCCTTACGTTTTCATTTTCCATGGTATAACGTATTTCTTTTCATACGGTGCCCTGACAGGGGTCTTTGGTACTCGCGTAGGTTTCTTTGTGTGTGAGGAGGGGGCTGCTTTTAGACATATTACAGTTGACAGTGGAAAGTCAAGAGTAAACTAAAAATGCATGCGTGGAAATTAAAAGTGCATCTAGTGTTTGGCTGCAAGGTCATTTTAATGCATTACTGAGCTCTGCATGTTAAAATTATTGTGAAAGATATTATTAAGATGTAATAATGACGATTAATCGTCGATATTATTGAGATGTAATGATGATTAATCGCATACAAAATAAAAGTTTTTTGCATAATTTATTTGTGTGCACTGTGTATTTATATATATATAAAATAATTACACACTCACATTGTTTATTTTTAAGAAACATTTACATGTATATTTATATATGAAGAGTTTGGTTCCAAAACAAGTTAACTCAGTTTTTACATTTTTCAAAAATCTTGTGCATTCCAATTAATATTAATCAAACTGCTGTTGGTTTGTGTTGATTTAACTAACTAGCACAATAAAACACAATAAAAACATGATAGCATAATAATAAACGTGTTTTGACAAAAATTGTAAAAAGCTGAGTTATCTCATTTTGGAACCAAACTCTTCATATATTTTGTTATATTTTCAAAACAAAACAATTCATAAATAAAAATATACCTTAATCAAATTTTTCTTAAATTCATACATGTGTGTATTTATATATACACACATATATTATGCAAACACAAACTTTTATTTTGTATGCGATTAATCGCGATTAATCTTTTGACAGCCCTAATTTATACAGACTTAAAGGAATATTCCACTTTCATTAAATAATTAACTATTATAATAAATATAATTTACTCACCCCCATGTCATCCAAAATGTTTGTCTTTTTTGTTTAGTTGAGAAGAAATTTAAGTTTTATTAAAGAAAACATTTCAGGATTCTTCTCCATATAGTGGTCTTCAACAGCTTGCAGTTTCATTGCCGTTTAAAATTGCAGTTTCAATGCAACCGAGGCTTTAGAGTCTTATCTAGCGAAACGATCGTCATTTTTGCCAAATAAATAAAAAAGACGTACTTTTTAAACACAACTTTTCGTCATAAGCCTTGTGATGCGCCAAGCATGACCTTACATATTACGTAATCACGTCGAAAGATCACACATGATGTATGTGAAACTGCTGTTTACAAGTGTGGAGAAAGGGGATGTTGTTGTATGTGGAATGATACTAATTAATGTCTTTGTGTCAGTTTATTGTTTAAAATGGTTCGCAAGTGTGCGTTTCACATACGTAATGTGTGACCTTTCGACGTAATACAAAAGGTCACGCTGGTGCATCACCCGGCTAGTGCAAGACGAGAGGTTGTGGTTAAAAAGTATTTATTTTTCTTCATTTTAATCTGTTCATTAAAAACGGCTGGTCTCCTTTCCTGTGTATAGCAGCGTTGCTATGCTAATCTTGCAGGCTACCCTGAAGAGGGTCTTTGCTTTTGTATCCTAACCGTATTTGCATTTTCTTTATCAGACCCTATTAGATCCACTGCGGATGCCATTTTGTTGTGTTAGCAAGCAGCCTCGTCTCGCATGATGTTAAAAAGCCCATTTGTGTGTTTGGCATTGAGCATCATTGTGATCATCGCTAGTTTAACTTCTGCGCGCATGTTTAATTTTTTTCACCGGCTGTATGTGCTTGGCGCCGCACACACGTGCTTGCTTTTTCGAGAATCATTCAGTTGTATCGATTTAATTGTTATTGACAATTAATCGAAGATATATACATAATTATTATACACAATACACACATTTATATCACATAAACAAAAACTTTTATTCTGCAAACGATTAGTTGCGATTAGTTGTTATACATCCCTACTCGAAATATAAATAATTTTCTCTTCACACGACATATATTATGTATTAGTCAGAATTTTATTTAATATAACTTTGATTGTGTACAACTAAAGAATAGAAGTTATATAACACATGGGATTTCACGTGGGTGAGTAAATCAAAAAGGTGTGTTGTAATTATTTTATTTGGAATGTTTGCACGTCAACTTATTCATCACATTCCTGTGTGTACGTTTCCAGATGCCGAAGAATAAAAAAAATCTAAATTTAGTTCTGAACATTGCTTAGCATTCGTTCACTCGTGACTGGACTGTTTTCCAATTGCTTTTCACCCGCCGTCATGCCTAGAAAATTCCCCAGCTCATTTCCCACTCGCCTGCTATCCGCAAGATTTACTGTTATACATTTTTTTAATACGTAACAAACCAAATAACAGTCGGTGTGTCCAACATGTTTTTGTTGTTTTTTTGCTTTCAGTATTGCCATTTAACAAAAAACAAAAGCTAAAAGACAACTTGTCCTCCTTAGTTCTGTTTTGCACGTGGTCGGATGAGGTAAACAGTCTCTCGTTCTGTAATTTTGCACCGAATTTTCCATTACACAAGGATTTGAAGTTCTCTGTGCTGAAGTCTTGGCCGGACTCGCCTGCGTTTTAGCTGAGTCAATTGTGTTTATGTGTCCAGTTAAAGGAGCCAACTATTCATTGAACAGTCAGCGTGGGGATATATCTGTGTATCCCGTCAGGAGAGCTGGATTTTATTGCGTTTCCTTAGAACTGGCAGAAATGGAAGAAAAGGCCTGAAACTGGGCCAGTTTTTAGTGCATAACCCAAAATATCCCTCTGCTGTTTTTCATTTACTGGGCCTGTGTTATATCTTTAGTGTTGTGCGAAATGTAATGAGTTTGTGAATGAGCTGATAGCTTTTGTTAGAAAAGTTTACTTTAAGGCTAGATTAGCATTATAAATCTAGAAGTATGAAATAATATAGCTGTCATAGTTTTTGGTTAGGTTTTTTCAAAACCTCTAAATTTCTAAAAGAACCCAAAGATGGTATTGTTTATATTTACTCGAATTATACAATTAAATGTGGCTTCACATTTCATTTCATTTGACATAAAATCCTGTTTCCTGTTCATACCAATTCATACCTGCATTTCTCATCTCTCAGCTGATAGGCCGGGGGTACTGACGTTGAGGATTCTGGGAGTTCGGGAGGAATGTGGCATGCAGGCCGCTGTGTGTGACAGACTGCCGGAGAATGAGAAGTATGTAGCGATGTTCAGCAAGGACACGGCCGCTCAACTGCATCCTACACCTGGAGACATCGTCCACATCTATCCACCCTGGTGAGAGTCTCTGCTTATAGAGATGCTTGAGATCATTCTGTTCGTGTATTACCTTTGGTAACCTTTTCAAAACAAAATATCATCTGATAAAGATCAATACTTGCTAGGGCAAGTATTAGTAATACCATTACGCATTCTTAAGGTTAGGGATTTAAACAAACCCAAAACAACCCAGCATCTTGGCAATGATTTGGCTTTATTCACTCTCATTTCCTCCATGCAATGGAAATATGGTCTTTATCTTTTAAGTGATTCTTATCCACCCTACTTCTTTATGTATGCACACCCACATGTTCAAACAGACTGTAATCAGATATTGAACAAATATTGACGTTGCACTTGATTTTCAGATCGCCAAATCTTTTTTTGGGGTGTTTCTAAACTTTACCTCATACATTTTTTTTTATTTGTTTTGCCTTCTGGTTATGCTTAAGCTTTCATTTCATCTTAACTTCTCGGGGTAGTTTACACAACAATGTTTATAACGAAACAGGAACGTTTTATGCATTTTGGTTTTAGCAATAAATTTGCAGATTACTTGCATAAATTTTTTTTTAGGACCAAGTCTAAAATTTTTGGTTTTATTTCATTTTGAAAGAATATTTGGGGGATTGCAAAACTGTAAATGTGGTGTTAACTGTCTGGGTCCTATTTTAACGATCCAAGCGCATTGTCTAAAGCGCACAGCGCAACGTGTAAATGGGCGTGTCCAAATCCACTTTTGCTAATTTAATAATGGGAAAAATGGTTTGTGCGTCAAGCGCATGGTCGAAAAGGGTTGGTCCCATTTTTTAAATGAGTAATGGGAGTATTTTTGGCGTAACGTGCAATAAACCAATGAGAGTCTCAGCTCTCATCCCCTTTAAAAGCCTGTTGCGCTGGCGCTATGTCTAATCCCTATTTAGATGACGAACTTTGTAAACTGAAAAACTAAGCGGAGGAAGAAGATCCCCAGTTTAAGATTAATGTTAAATAATTGTGTTGTTTTTCACTTGTATTGAAATTGTTATTTCTTATTAAAACTTTTAAACCAGTTTTCTTTTAGTCATGGAAGTAAAAATAGCAGGCTTTTAATCGCTTTAAATGTATGGCTATCCAATATCATCAAAAAATAATTTACACGTATGTAAGAAAAGTTTTGTACTCTAAAAATACTTTATTTGTAACAAACAGGAGATAAAGAATTTACAAACGGCTCTCCGAACGTTTCAGCACTTGGACAGCGTTGTTTTAAGCAAAGAGTATTTTTAAGCATTACTTAAAAATGTTTCTCATCTCACCATATCCACAGGTACAGAGTCATATACAAAAAATCCGTGAGGTAGCATTTAAAAAATAACATTTAAAAACAGATGCATTTGTTCAAAGCAAAGCATTTATTTACTTACCAGGCTACAGGTGAAGCGGCTCTTTGCGCCTTCTAACATCTTATAATTGGTCCCCACTTATGTCCAAGAGACTCAATAATAATCTTTTACATTCAATCCTTTAATCTTTCATATTTAAAAGCGTTTTTGTGCTGCTGCGCATTCATGTGTGTGACAAGCAAACCCGCGTTGTCGTCCCGTTTATAGTTGCATATTACTAATGTGCTCTTTAAATAACAAAAAACATATTGCGCCATTGACTTTAGACTTTAGACCAGGTTTTAGTTGGTCAATGGCATAGTTTATTTTAGTTGCCTCAAAATAGCAACGCGCCAACAATGCGCCTGAACACACCTCGTTTTCAGACCAGAACGCCCATGGACGCAAAAGGGGGCGCAAATGCATTTGCTATTTAAACAACGTGGCGCTAAACGTGAAAATGATAATTTCGCAGGGTGAAAACTAGCAAAAGACACTTGCGTCGCGCATTGCGTTGCATTGCGCCTTGTGTAAGATAGAGCCCTCTGTGTCAATTGGTGTAACCAGTATTTTTTTAAATGAAAATATAAATATATTCATAACAAATGTGGAATAAAATATAATCATCTAGTTTAGTTTGATATAATTTTTTTACATACATTTTTACATCATTTGTCAAAGATTATTTAAAAAAACAGAGCTATTTTCAGCATATATCTGGACAAATATTACAAAAACGCATTAAAATTTACATTTAGAAATAAAATGTTTTTTTTTTGTATTGATGATTACACTTACATGCCATCAAGATGGATAAAATATTTAATATTTCTCATTCTTTGGCACAATTTGCGGTCACACCATTTGACGTTTTCAGGTCCATTCAGTCTTAACTTTTATAAAAATTGCGCAAATGTATTTTTTTATTGTGTAAAATCAACATAAATACAGTACGTGCATTGAAATATACTTGATGCTTGGTTTTAAAACAAGTTTTTTAAATATTTTTGAATTTCTCATCTTTGTCAATGACCCAGTCCTGAAAATGCAAACTTTAGAAAAGTGGTATCTAAAAACAACGCATTGTTGTCTCCCTGTAAACTTAAGTATGAAAACGCAAGTCTGTGATAATGGTGATGTCAAGCGGGTGACAGTAGGTACTGAATTAGATGAAATACCTACTCATCGACCGGTAAAACAGTAGGTACTATGTAGTATAAATATGGATAGTATAAATTAATTTGGGCATACTACATTCGGCATGTTAATACATCATGTGACGTGCGTCCTGACATAGCTAACAAGTAGTCGTTAACTAAATTAACGCAATTTTACCACAAGGGGCAGCTGTGTAATATATGTATTTGCATTTGCATAGAGCCGCGTTACCACTTTTGGACATTTTTTAATAAAACCACATCTTCTTCTTCGTTGGATGAATCCTCTCCCGAGGGGTCACGGGATGGTAAAGTGTCCATCGAATGAACATTACGGGACCTTGACGGAATTAGTAGGTATTTTTTGCCAGCGGATTTTCGCATAATATGAATTCGGATGTAATACTCACATCGCGTTCTGCTTTTCACCTATTATATAGTAAGGAAGTAGGCGTTTTCGGACACAGTGCTGCTCAAGATACTGAGTTTATTTTCGCTTTATTATCAACAAAGTTTACAAAATTTTGCCGCTTTATAGTCCAGGGTCGCTTTGTAATAAATGTATTTCATTGTCCGTCTAAACAAAACTGCTCAACGCTTTTGCCGTCTTGATTGTTTGTATTTATCTCTCTGTAGAAGAATGTATATAGCGTTTGTTTACAAAGTAACATCGCCATCTGCTGGCCTGGCACACATAATACACCGTTTTAGTCGTTTGCACAGATCCATGTTAACGTGGATCTTTTAGAAAAAAAAATTTAAATTAAAACTTCAATTTTTGTGTGATTTTCATTAAACAGCCTGTTGGTGATTTATAATAAATATCAGTAAAGAAATAAACTGCAGAGTAACGCTCTAGTAACGCTTCTGGGGCTGGAGCTGAGAGGTACAACAGTGCCTGGTTCCAGCTGTAAAGAAGGAACGATCTGAGAGACACAAATCTCTCCAAACCGGAAACAAGAGCCCCTCCTCTCCATCTCCCCCGTATCGGCCCCATGTAGTGTAGCTCCGACGTCATTCCCTCAGCTCCAGGGAATGACCTGCATACCTCTTCCTGGCAGCTCTGAGCTCATTTCCAGCAAGCTGGGAAAAAACATCGCTGGATCCATTTTCTTCCCCTTCTCCTTTTTTTCCCTTTTTTGAGGAACCTTAGGCAGCGGATCACAATAGCTGTGACACAGGCCAGAGAGGGGAATAAAAAACACATGCAGCACAGTGTGTTACTGGCATGCTTTCTCCTCTCTTCTTTCTCTTTCTCTCCCCCTGCGGAGTGTTTGCTTTTAGGGCAGGCGTAGTTGACCCTGGAAAGTCCAAGAGTTCATTTTACCCTGGAAAGTCCATTGGATTGACTCCAAATCTGCCCCCCTAAGTGTGAAGCAGGGAACATGGACGGCATATGCTAACACTTTCCCTATACTGTTCTGTTTACATAATAAAGTGCCTAGATATGAGCATGGAAATTTTCTTTTCAACATTAATATTTGAGTTTTAAGATTTATCGGTGCACCAAAAGTCAAAGTGTGGACACACGTGCTAAATTTATGTTGGAGTCATTTACAGTAATGTGATAAAAAGTTTTGTAAACACTATTGAGTGCCTGTAGCTCAGTTGGTGTAGTATTGCATCAGCATTGCAAAGGTTGTGGGTTCATTTCTCAGAGAACACACATTTTTTAATTATCTTGTGTCTTGTATAATCCCATTTATTCATTTGGCAAATGTTTTTATCCAAAGAGACTTAAAGTGCTTTTTAAGCTGTACATTTTGTCAACGTGTGTTCCCTGGGTTTAAACCCATGACCTTTTGTGCAATGCTCTACCATTGAGCTATACAATCATAAAGTATCATAATCCCATTCATACAGTACCGAAATTCCAATGTCATAATATTCCTATATTATGTTATGGTATGCATTGGTATGTACACTCGGCTAAAGGATTATTAGGAACACCACACTAATACTGTGTTTGACCCCCTTTTGCCTTCAAAACTGCCTTAATTCTACATGGCATTGATTCAACAAGGTGCTGAAAGCATTATTTAGAAATATTGGCCCATATTGATAGGATAGCATCTTGCAGTTGATGGAGATTTGTGGGATGCACATCCAGGCCACGAAGCTCCCGTTCCACCACATCCCAAAGATGCTCTATTGGGTTGAGATCTGGTGACTGTGGGGGCCATTGTAGTACAGTGAACTCATTGTCATGTTCAAGAAACCAATTTAAAATGATTCAAGCTTTGTAACATGGTGCATTATTCTGCTGGAAGTAGCCATCAGAGGATGCGTACATGGTGGTCATAAAGTGATGGACATGGTCAGAAACAATGCTCAGGTAGGCCGTGGCATTTAAACGATGCCCAATTGGCACTAAGGGGCCTAAAGTGTGCCAAGAAAACATCCCCACACCATTACACCACCACCACCAGCGTGCACGGTGTTAACAAGGCATGATGGATTCATGTTCTCATTCTGTTTACGCCAAATTCTGACTCTGCCATCCGAATGTCTCAACAGAAATCGAGACTCATCAGACCAGGCAACATTTTTCCAGTTTTCTGCTGTTGTAGCCCATCCGCCTCAAGGTTGTGCGTGTTGTGGCTTCACAAATGCTGTGCTGCATACCTCGGTTGTAACGAGTGGTTATTTCAGTCAAAGTTGCTCTTCTATCAGCTTGAATCAGTCGGCGCATTCTCCTGACCTTTAGTATCAACAAGGCATTTTCGCCCACAGGACTGCCGCATACTGGATGTTTTTCCCTTTTGTCACCATTCTTTGTAAACCCTAGAAATTGTTATATATCAGTGTTTCCCAAACTGGTGGTTCAACTGGAGTTGATGAAAAAAAAATTACAATTAAAGGAAAACACCACCTCTTTTTTCAAATCCGTGCACTTTTAATCTTTGTACAGCGCTTGTTGACTGTGTTAGCATTTAGCCTAGCCCCATTCATTCCTATGGCTCCAAACTAAAGTTTTATTTTGTGCCACCATACTTACTCATGTAACAGTCTTTAAATAGAAAAAACATGAAAGTGTTTAGTGGATTCTAAATTCATCCCTGTTTGGATCCTAAGGAATGAATGGGGCTAGGCTAAATGCTAACACATTCACGACACCCTGTACAAAGATTAAGTGCACGCTTTGAAAAAAGATAGGTATGTATTAATTTGTCTAAGTTGAGGTAAGAACATAGTAAAATATTGAAAAACGATGGTGTGGTCCTTTAAATCATAAAATGTAAACCAATAATTTTAAAGTAAAAAAAGTAAAACACTAACTAACAAAATGTGTATTTATTTGTTTAATTTGCATGTCATGTGACCATTACATGACACATCATGCAAAATGGACAGATACTTTTTATGTACCAATAAGAAAGAATTACAAGATACTACTGATAAAAAACTCCAAAATGGATAAAAAAATAAATGTTTTTGAAGTTTAACATGCTATGCACTATTAAATTATGGAAATATTTACTATATATCTTCAAGTTAGTAATTTAGGTCAAGGGGGTTTGGCTAACAGAAAAATGTGAAAATCCCTATATTATATTATGTTAAGGTATTTTTGTATTTTGTGTATTTCCGGTGGCCAGTTTACTTACCCAAACTCATCTGTGCGTCTGCACAGCCCAGCGTTAAAGGAAATGCCAGTCATTGCACACCTGTACCGCGCCCTTACCTGTGTGTGTCAGCTTTGACGTCAGCACACATCAATCATGTTTGTTCTCAGACATCCTGCTCCGATCGACCGAAAGAAACATTCATTTGTATATTATCATTACGCTTTGACCGTGTGTGATCTGTGCGTAAAAAATCTGCGTTAATGCCTCATTTCTCGTAGTACTGACAGTTACAAATTTGCTTTGTGTTGTTTGTATAATTATTTCCTTGGATGAATATAATTCATTTGATTAGATCTTTTATTTGCTTCCAAGAAATGACATTGATATGTTTCTGAAAGTATTGTAAATGAAATATGATATCTAAATATAATGAATTCATGAAGTCATTTCATTTTTTTTTTAAGTATTACATGAGTAAAATAAAGATAGCACATTACAATAATGTTGTATTTGTTAACATAAGTTGCATAACTAACACTGAACAATACACCCACAGCATTTATTCATCTTAGTCAATGTTATTTCAGCATTTACTAATGCATTTTTAAAATAAAAAATTATGCACAATGAATATGAACAAATTTATTGGCATTAACAAAGATGAATAAATTCTGTTATCTTTTTCATTGTTAGTCCATGTCAGCTAATAAATTTACTAATGCAACCCTTTCCAAAAAATCGTTTTATTCATATGCATGTTTTACTTTTTTATTACATACATGCAATATTTAAGCATTACACTAATAGTTATAACATGCATAGTAAGCGCGTTTTCAGTTTATTTAGTTATTCCCGACAAAGCACGGAAAACCAGATTTTCCCGAAGCACTCTTTCCATGCTGTCACTCCAGGGTTGTCAAAGATCAGATTTTCCCCCCTTTGTTCCTTAGGTTGACAAAAAAGTAGAAAAAAAGCTGTTGTTTGCACAAGGGCGGAGAAAACCTCCACCTCTCCTGTGTAAACTTGCCTGCGCTGGCTGCCCTGGAGCCGCTGTGTGCTGTCTGAAGTTCATGAAGTTCACTCCCATTACTCCTATTTGCTGGCACCTGCTCAAATCTCTCCGGGCAGGACGATTTGAATATTGACGTGAGCGTTACGTCTCATGACATGAGGTTGCAGGCCTCGGCTTGTAGCAGTGCAAAGGCTGTTTTGCAGAGTAGTTTGTTTGGTACAGATGTGTTTATTCAACCTCCAATGCTGAGATTGATTATGGGTGTTTGTAAAGTACGCCTGACGCTAAAATGTCCAGATCTAGATGCATGTTTGCATATTGGTCAAATGTGTTCATTTAGTTGAATGCATCTTTAAGAGTGACCCTGCCTGTTTTTGTGATTGACTGTTTTATGCATAAAATCATCCTGTATAATGTAAACAACAATTCAATATTGACTAAGTAAGGTCATGTCAAAGTTGAAATCAATGTGAAATCAAACTTGTTCATCACCTCATCAATACTCACTGGGTGATTCTCACAAAAACTTGCTTTTTAAAAATGTCAAGCATGAAAATGTAAAAATTGCTTAAATTTACTTTTTTTCCCACCAGACATTGAAAAACAAAGTCTGGAGTAAATGGGAACATTAATTTAAAAACTTTTACTTATCATTTAACACTTTTTGTAATATAGTTAAAAAAATTAGTCCTAAAAAATCTCATTACCGCAACAGTCAGAAAGCATCAACACTGACATATTTTCAAAATGACATGACAAACCTGAAAGAACATAATTTGGAGATTCTGCACATGCATTTAAAATCAAAGTATTATGCTTCTATTAATTTAATTAACATTTAATAAGCATCTGTTGCGGTAATGATAATCAAAATGTCGTGTAAGCATTCTGACAAGACAATATTTCAAATTAACTGTAAAAAAATGATCTTACCTGGTAGCCATCTTGAAGTAACTGGTCCATGTGCTTGGTCACTCAAAATCAAACTTTATTAAAATTCTGTATGTGTGCTTAAACTGTTCTCAAAAAGTGTTGCGGAGGATGAGAACATCAGGCATGGACACATCATTTTCCTAATTTTTCTTCATTATTATTATACATGAATATTCAGTAAATATTTTTTCTGTCATCTAAAGTAGTCTAGCAAAACATCCATTTTTTTATTCTTAATATTTTTGTGTTAATTTGATTAAATTACAACATAACGCATGTTCAAACACAGCCAGACACATTGCGGTAATAAGAATTTCAGCAGAAAATGAGATAAAATTTACAATTATAAATTCTTATGTTGAAATCGCACATTGTGCAAGGTAGAACACAGTATTGTGTTAATTCTGATGCTTTTTAACGTTACTATATTACACATTTTAAAGCTAAAATCATTAGTGCTGTGGTGTTTCAATGGTTTCGTGAGAATCACCCCACTAGTCAACATTTGAAGTGGATCAAAACCTTTCCTAAAAGTTTTCTTAAAACCAACATCCAACACCTGTTCTTGTTTTAGGACAAATTTGATGAATGTTTTTGATCCACTTCAAATGTTGACTAGTATATTTGTGACGGGGTCACAAATTATACAAAAGATTCAGTTACAGTACATGCATGAAGCAAGAGACGTGTTTTATATTTGCAGGAATCAGTTTTCTTTCTTGAGATTCATTGCGGGTTAGTGAGTATCACCCCAGGCTATAACCTATATACACACTACTCAACAGATAGACGTATTTCATTCACAAGCTTGTCTTGTCATTGTATATGCGCTTACTCCAGTATTTAAAGTAAACCTCATGATAAAACCCATATGTCGGGTACGTCGAAACTAGTCTGATTGTTGACCCTCAATATAACTCCTGGTCCAGTTTAACCTCATTCTCAAGCAAACTAACAAAATGGCATTTTTGTTTTGGCGAATGACAGATTCTTTTGTTGGTTTTTGGACCAATACTAAGGCAGACCTTTATTCTAAAACCACAGATAACCTATTGCCAAGTTAAAACAAATCGACTTTAACAAGTGTTTTGATGAAGAGATGTTTTGTGAATGCATGTGAAATGAAAGCAAGTCACTTTTTGTCACCACCGATTGTTTTCCATCTCAAGAGGGACGGCCTACAGCTTACCTGAAGATGTGCTGAGACTCTTTAATATGTGTGAGAACTGTGTAGGTGGTCATTTGTTTTTTGTCAATCAGAAAACGTGATTATGCAAACGCATGATTCAATGCATATTCAGCCAAAGTCCGCGTAGTTATGCAGGAGCCGCATTTTTTAAATACGCCGCACTTTCGTGGCATAAATTGCAGATTACTGCTTGCAAAATATGAGGGGCTTGCATGATTTCATAATCCCCACATTTTAGTTGCAAAAAGTCATATATATATCTTAGCAGAAAGTTGAAAATTATTGCATTTACTTCACACATGCGCAGCCATGTTCCCTGTTGTCATGGGAATGTTAGGAAGTGACGTAATTAAGCGACGTGAACATCAATGAAAAGCTGCAAACAGTTTTTGCAAGTTCACGCAGTTTTTGCAAGTTCCCGCAATTTTGGCAAGTTCCCGCATATTCCATCGCATTTTTTTAAGAAAATGTGCCGCCAGATCAAGGATTTTTTCGTGCAACAATCACAAAAAAACTCCGCATTTTTCTAGAAGGACTGAATCTTAAGCGAGAATCCATCAACGTTAAAAGAAATCAATAGGTTCAGTATTGTTAAAGTGCACAAATTATCCGATTTACGTTTTTACATTTCCTTTGGTGTATGTGTGTATTAGTTCATGTTAACGATATGCAAAAGGTACAAACCCCAAAGTAAACAATGACGTGAGTTATCGTCTCCAACGTAAATCTCTTTTCTTGGACTACAACAAACACGGATTGGTAGGCAACAGTTTACGTCCTGGGATTGGTGATGTAGACAGGATCCTCACAACCTGTAAGTTAACTCCTGTTAGCATAGCATTGTGAGCGAATCTTTCAAACATGGTAAGGAGCGTCACATTTCCAGCTGATGTCAGAGTTATTCAGGCCAATCACAATGTACAGATTTGCTGGCCAAGCAGGGACACAGAGCTTTTCAAATCTATGCGTTTCAGGAAGAGAGTGTAATCTGGAGCTACAAAAAGTAAGATCATGTCAAAGACAGAAATCAATGTGAAATCAAACTTTGATGCTCCTAATCTCATCGTTAGATTGAGACTTTAACAAGACTTCAAAGGGTCACGTTTTTGTTTTTAATATAATTTTTTTTTGTAAATGGACATTTTATAACCCCCCCACTTCTCTGTCTTTATAGGCAAAATCTTGTTGTCGAGGGAGAGCTCTATCCCATTATACTCAACACACATTTCAGTCAGAAGGTTTGCGTAGAAAACGATAATTCTGACCCTCCAAAATCTGTGGTCTCTGTGAAGAGATGCAGACCGCCCGAGTTAACCAGGTGTCTATGGAGGTCAGAGACGAGTCAAGTGTCAAACCAGAAATCATTCACTTCTGAACAGGTTGGTCAACTCTGCTCTCCTATAGAAATCTAACTAAAGTCATTTTTTTTGTGACTAATGGGGCGTACACACCAAACGTGAATTCAACAATTTGCACAAGTAGATTACATACAAAGTCATACAAACTCATGCTGGGCGATGCAAATGACGCAAATTGCCGCAAAAACACGCGCTGTTTATCTCAAACACGTCTCCCCACAAGTTGAAAATATTCAACTCAAGGGAAAAATTTGGATAAAATACAGTGAGTAATTCTATGCATAATCAGCCAAAGTCCATATATTTGTACAGGGGCCGCATTTTTTAAATACACTGCACTTTCGCCACATAAATTGCTCGCAAAATATGCGGGGCTTGCATGATTTTATAATCCCCACATTTTCGTAGCAAAAAGTCATATATAACTTAGCAGAAAGTTGAAAAATGTTGCATTTACTTCACACATGTGCAGTCAAGTTCCCTGTTATCATGGAATGTTAGGAAGTGACGTAATTACGCGACGTGAACATCAATGAAAAGCTGCAAAAGCTGCAAACAGTTCACGCAGTTTCATCGCATAAATATCCCGCATATTCCATCACATTTTTTAAGAAAACGTTAAGTAATGTTTTTAAGAAAACGATCAAGGATTTTTGCCCGCAACAATCACAAAAAAAAACTCAGTTTTTTAGAAGGACTGAATCTAGAGCGAGAATCGCGATGCTACGCGTTTGGTGTGTACCCAGCATAAAGGGGCGTACAGACCAAATGCGAATTCAACCATTTTCACTATTAATCAATGCAAAGACGCGAATAGACACAAACTCGCACGTAATGACGGCAATTGGGGCTGCACGATTGCTGTGAAAACTTGCAGTAATCGCTCTGTGCGAGTTCGTGTATATTTGCATTTTTGGATTGACTTGTGTACGTAATCTACTTGCGCAAATCATTGAATTTGCATTTGGTGTGCACCACCTATTACGGTTTTGTGATTCTGGTATGAATGACAACTAGCGACTAAAACCGACTTGGTGTCCTCCACCAATTTTGCTGTCGGAGTCAGAAAATCTTGATAAGTTTGTAATGGTGACGAACACATTTACCTTCGTGCATTTGGCAGACGCATTTATCCGAAGTGACTTACAGTGCATTCGAGGTATAACAGTGGTGATGCACGAAGATGAAAATAGTAGAAATAAATGTTAATGCTTTTCCAGCCTCAGGTCTCAGAGTTATCCTGCTTGGGCCGTAGAGGAGTTAGGGACTCTCTGCTGGACGCGGTAGAGGATTGTGGGTCCCCGGGGTCTCAAAGTGGACCCGTTGAAGTGGTGGTTCAAAGAGTCTACTGTATACCCATCAGCCGCTCTAACAGAGCTTCTCCACATCTCAAAACGTTGGACAAATCTCCGTCACGACCAGAACCATCGTCGCGCATCGGCAGGTACTTGATCTTTGATTTTTGTTTTTTAGGTGAATATTATGTACAACGTGCAGCTCAGTGGGAAGCACTTTTGCCTCACAGCAAAAAAAAAAACAAAGTTTAGATGTGGTACTAGCACAGAGGTGTAAGACTTGTTTACCTCCAGATCTGCAGCACCCTCAACCAGCCAAACCAGTTTAACAGACCAGTAACCAGTTCACTTCCTAAAACATTTGTAGAATAACAAAATTTAAATTGGGAACACGCTTGAGAACATTATTACATGCATGAGTCACGTAGTGACCTAATTTATTTGTGATGAATATGAATGTTGATTGAACTTTGTCAATACAATGCAAAACTGCTTGTTGTCGTCAGTCTACATGTACCGCATGTTTTACGTGATATCTTGGGAACATGTTGACCGTACAATAAAGCTGTTGTCTGTTCCAAGCTCCACGATTGAAGTTCCAAGAGGTCAGTCTGCTCACGAGAGTGATAAATGGCTAAAGAGCAACTTTTGCTGCTTATTCTGTCAATGACTAACTAAACAACCCCTCCCAGTACACAAAGTTCTCTCTCTCTCTCTCTCTCTCTCTCTCTCTCTCTCTCGTTCACAGTTCTCTGGGCCATATGGTAAAACTCTACACACATCTCTAATTAAGCCCAGCGATGTCAGTGATCCATAGCCACACGCTTCCAGAGAAGCAGAAAAAAAAGAGAAAGAGCCACAGAGCTGTGACGTGCAGAACAAACAAAAGCAAAGCTTGAAACAAGGCCATGAACCAACAGCAAGAACAAATTGAATTTAATGGGATTTATGCTATACTTGCTGCCACAATGCTATAGGGATTGTGGGTGGATATCATGGTGTTGCTAAGTGGTTGCTAGGGCGTTCTTTGCTGGCCCAGGTCAAAATAACTCATCTCAAGTCTCTATGGCCATAGATATAAATACATAGATGCCTTATTCGTTCGCCATTTTGGATTAGTCCTGTTGCAGACGTTACTCACAGCTTTTCAGAATACCAAAACGTTGCACAGCATGTGGTTATAAACTCTTTATTTATTGCAGTATAGTTTATAAACTATAGTAACTTTTAATGTAGTGTTACCTAACATTTGTTCGTCTTGGTGTGTTGTGTTAGTTTCGCAATTGTAATGTTTCGAGCACGTAACATTTGGTAATCGTACATGCGTTTTGGTAATCAGATGCGCAGCTACCTCTCGAATATACACGAACTAGCTTAAGGGCGAAGTATGGTCTATTTTTACGTTTAGGGGATGGTTCGCGTACAGTGCGCGTGACGCAGTTTTCTTCATTAGAAGAGTGCACGCGTCCTGCTTTTTGAAACCCCCCCATACATACGTCGGGTAGGTCACGCATGCGCCTACAGTAGAATGTATTATATATAGCCCAGGAGATGCATTGCATTTCGTCGCAATGTGCATGTGTCGAACATCTGTGTACACGTACGAGTCAAATAAACTGTATTTTGCGACGATGAGTATTCAACCGTGCACGTACGTTCACGTACACTTAAAAAAAACTGACTATACTCCGCGCTTTAGCTTGCAGGGTTACCAGAAAAAACTCATCCAAAATCTAGCCCGATGACCTTATCCCAAATATCAAAACTTTCATGAACTAAATAATCATACTTTTTTTTTATTAAAAACATTGCACATTTAACCTGCGAAAAAAATCGCTTTATAGGGCGTACACATCAAACGTGAATTCAGCGTTTTGCGCGAGTAAATTACATACAAAGTCATGTAAAGATCCGAAAAGACACGATCTCGGGCAGGGCAAAGCGAATGACGTAAATTGGGCTCATATTCGCGTAAGTTGAAAATATTAAACCCAAGCGAAAAATTTGCATGATACGACATTAAATACTGTAAATAATCTAGAGTGAGGAAAGTGATGCTTTGCGTTTGGTGTGTACGCAGCATTAGAATGATTAGATACCGCAGGAACAGAGTAGACTTGGCAACGCAGGTTTACATACTGCCTTGGTCCATTCCAATGTGGTAGACGACTTGTGTATAGCGGCACAAAGCAGCAACCACTAATGAGGTATCTATACTATAACTATGTCTATAACATTCTGATATGAAATGGATTGTTTTCCTTTATTGTAAAACAATGGTATTTTTCCCGATTTTTGGCAAAACTTAGATGTAAAAAGGATCAACTCTGTCAGCTGACCCGCTTGGACTGGCGGTGGGTCGGCAAAACATTGCTCTCTCCAGAGGTCCACTGTTTATTGTCAATGCTATAAACACAAACACACCGAGTTTATATTCCTCTACACGATCTGAGAACTTTTGCCAAGACAAGCAACAAATCAAGAGGGAGAAATTATGGGATATCATCATCAACTGATATTTCTGGACAGAAAGTGCCAGGCAGGCAGATATGTGTATATTTAGATAACTTTTGATATTGCAAAGCTAAATTTCAGGCCCTTATGAGGAGGCTTATAATCGTATTTAATTGCATTGAATAGGCATTTTATATTCACTCTCAAGTATTTATAGTGTCTGCTGGCTGTGTTTGTACCCTGACCCACATCAGGTTAAGTCCAGCGATGTTGGTCACAACATTATCCTCCTGTCAACACACATACTGAACCGTCTGACCGGGATCTAGTTACTTTTTCCATCTCGCTTCATCAACATATCCACGTGCGTTTTGGACAACCAAACAACGTGTCTCTGAACGACTAAGAGTTGGGAGCGGGTGTGATGGACGTGGATTACTCGATGTCCTCTTCGATGATTTATACACAGTCTGTCTATAAATAAAACTGCATCCGATGCTTATAGAGCCTTTTACAGTTTGTAAACATTATGATGTTTTTTGTGGGCGGAGTTTCGATGGAGGCTGACTAATGCTAGCTAGATACGTTTGGTAACACTTTACAATAAGGTTGTATTTGTTAACTTTAGTAAATGCATGAACTAAAAATAAGCAATATAATTTGTCATCATTTATTAATCTTTGTTAATGCCAATAAAATTATTCATGTTAGTTCATGGTGCATTAACGTTAACAGATACAACTTTTGATTTTAAAATATATTCATAAATGAACATGAACTAAGATTAATAAATGCTGTTGAAGTATTGTTCATTGTTCATGTTAACTAAAGAATTATTACACTTTTATAAAAAAATCGGATAAATTGCTTACCCCCATATCATCCAAGATATTTATGTATTTCTTAGTTCAAGAAGAAATACATTTTTTAAAAGGAAAACATTCCAGGATTTTTCTCCATATAGTGGACTTTAGTGGACCTTAACAGTTTACAATTTCAATGCAGCTTCAAAGGGCTCTAAACGATCCCAACTAGGGCTGGGTATCGATTCAGATGTTCCAGATCGATTCAATTTCGATTCAAAAGCTATCAAATCGATTCGATTTCGATTCAATTTTCGATTCAGTTTTCGATTTCGGTTCTCGATTCAACTCAATGAATATAGATTTAATGCAAATACTATATTAATACAACCGAGGCATTAGGGTCTTATCAAGCGAAACAATTGTCATTTTTACAAAAAAAGTACTTTTAAACCATAACTTCCCATCTTGCACTAATGCTGCATTTACACCAACTGCGGTAGAGGCGTGAAGCGCGAGTGATTTCAATGTTAAGTCAATGTGAAGGCACGTTGACGCGTGTCAGGAGTTCCTGCGGCGCGGAAGAGGCGTTCGGCGCGGAAGGCGCGTTTCCGCCTCTTTCGCGCGTGAAGCTCGCGCGAAAGGCGCGAATTGAGCGTTGTGCGCGGTACGCACGAATGTGCTTTTTGTGTATTTTGCGGTTCACGCGAATTTGCGGCTGACGCCCGAGTTGAAAAATTTGAACTTTGGCGGAATTTTGGCGGAAAACATTCGTCTTGCAAACAGACAACCGCATAGCACTTGCCCCTCCCACAAGAAGCGGAGTTTGCCTCTGACGCGCGTCAAATGCAAACGCAATTTTGACGCCCAAAACGCGGTTGGTGTAAACTCAGCATAACCGTGTGATGCGCCATCGTGACCTTACGTATTATGTAATCATGTCCAAATATCACGCAGTTCATACGCAAACTACCACTCCAGTGTTTACAAGTGTGAAGAAAGAGGACCGTTCAGACGTTGTTGTATGTGGAATGATACTACTTAATGTCTTCGTGTTACTGTGCATTCATACCGCCACCGGCGAGAGCGGCAAAGTGGTCGGAATTCATTCATTTTCAATGAGAGCCGGCGTCGAGCTCTGGCAAGCAGCGGCGTGGCGCGTCATGTACAGTGTGAGCGTCGAGGAGAGTTGAAATCAGCTCAACTTTATGGTAATGAGATATGACACGGTTCGGCGGCAACCAATCAGAAGGCGGAAATGTTCGCCGACAACCAATCGGAAGGCGGAAATCTCCGCCTAAGAGGAGTTCAGAGAATTGCATTCGAGCGTCAGACCGTCCACTACACCTTTTCTTTAGCGTCGTTGGCAGGGCAGCCAGAGCTTTTATTGACGCTTTTGCCGGTGGCGGTGTGAATGCACAGTCAGTTTATTGTTTAAAATGGTCCGCAAGTGTCGGTTTACACATATGTAACGCGTGACCTTCAACGTGATTGCGCAATACGTAAGGTCGCTTTGGCATGTCACATGGCTACTGCAAGACGAGAAGTTGTGGTTTAAAAGTACTTTGTGAAAATGACAATTGTTTCGAAAGTTAAGACCCTTATGCCTTGGTTGGGATAGTTTTTGAAGCTGCATTAGAACTGTAAACTGTTAAGGTCCACTATATGAAGAAAAATTCTGGAATGTTTTCCTTAAAAAAAAAGTATTTTCCACTGAAGAGAATCAACTTTTTATTTTTTTATGAAAGTGGAGTAATCCTTTAACTAATGTTAACAAACACAACCTTATTGTAAAGTGTTGCCGTAAACAATTACTGAACAAAATCTAATTTAATTTAACTTTATCATTGTGTGTGCTCCCTGTGTAGCTCAGTAGTAGTGCATTGCATTAACAGTGCAAAATATCATGGGTTCCAACCCAGGTAACAAACATACTGATAAAAAATGTATTCCTTGTAAGTCACTTCAGATAAAAGCGTCTGCTATTTGCATAAATGTAAATGATAATCGAACCCCTGACCTTGCTAACATGATGCTTTACCGATACAAGAAATGTGACTTATTTGAAGAAACTCATAAGGTAACCCTTAATAGTACATTTTAGGACAATATCTAAGTGATATTGAGCGGTATAGAATTTACATTAAACTCTTATTTAATGTTGCATTTAAAATAAAAATAAAAATAAAGCTTGTTTTAGTATGTATATGTTTTATTTATTTTAATAACCTCAAATCTGAGCCAAACGTCTTTACAAACTAACATTAATTTATTCACCTTTAAGACAGCAGTAAATGTATAAACGCATTGTTCTCTGTGTTCAAACTGTCTTGGCTAGTTTATAAACATGTTTCCCATCAGATTTAATGCTTGAAATCCATTTCCTTGTTTATACGCTCTGACATGCATTTTCAGATGTTGACAACATCTCTCTGTTTCTGGAACGTTCATATGTTTCGCCTCAACAAGACCAACCCATCTCATTACAAATCAATGTTGTGTATTTTGGACTGTTCGTTCGCAATTACGTCCTTTTTTCTCGCTTTTTTCTCTTTCTTAAGTTTCTGTGGCCGCTTTCCAGACAATAATTACGATTTAACTTTGGGTCCAAAAAGATATGTTGTTCCAGTAAAAACTCAAGGCAGTAAAAACAGGCTGAAGACGTTCTCTGTTCGTTGACAGGAGGGGTTGGATGTTTTCTAGAAGAAGTGGAACACAATGTGCTTTACATCTCCGATTACAACCCTGTTTATCAAAATCTCAGATTTTATTGGTCGAAGCCACCCGGAAGCAACCCTGCCCACTTTCCCTCATCCAATCAGGCATCAGAACCGTTTTTGTGTATGTGTGAAGGAAACGAAAGGGGAGTGGGGTACCTCCATCGAGTGTGCTTGTGAAAAGTGTGTGCGCGAGTGTTTGGACAAGCTCAATGGATCGTGTTCCTGGAAGCGCCCCCAAGTTGCTGCGAATTCCTCACAATAACAAATTCCTGAAAGTGTCTAGTGATTGCGGCCGGCCAGTGACAGAGACCTTAACCCCCTGTCTCGCTGCGCTGGAGGAAGTGTTTGAAACACACAAGGGGGGTTGTTTATGTCAACCTGGCTGTACCACAAAATGCTACTGGTCCTTCACCTCTCCTGTTCTCCGGTTTCATAGACATACGCGGGTCTAAACAAGCCTCAGTATTCAGAACATCGAACTCCCTTAACCTTGGTGTTCTTTAGCCAGGCAAGAACAGGTAACAGTCGGTCACGATGACTTCAGATGTGCCTATCACAGTTCATCAGAGGTCAAATCATATCACCCTTTCACCAGCGTTGATGTGCTGTCCTGATAACGTTTCGTTTTTTGCATTCTGAATCGTTTCCTTCTAAATTGGAAGTCGTTTCTTTTTTTGATTTACTTTTGGACATTTTTGGTGCTTGGAGTATAAACATTTTAATGCGAAACATCTTGTTGCTTTATCCGAATCTGGACCGGACCGAGTTGCACACAATGTCCCTTTCGAGACAAAGTGCTTTTAGGAGTTTTTGTCTGAGTGTGAAATATTGTACAAAAATAGATTGAAACTGGTTTATTCCAGAGTAGAAGACTATGTTGTCAACATTTTGATATTTAAACTAATTGTATTTAAAGGTGCTCTAAGCGAATTCACGCATTTTAGACCATAAATTTTTTTTTGATACATACAGCAAACATCTCCTCACTATTTGCTTGCTACCTGACCGCTGATCAAACTGTAAAAAAACACGATCTCTGTAGACAGCCCAGGCTCCACAAACGGCAATAACAACACAGTGGCCAAACCTACCAACACGAAACATAACAATGTGTTCCAGCCAATAAACGACAAGAAGGATTTGGGGGTGGGGGTTGGTCGTGTTCATGAAAGCCCAGGAGGGGGAAGAGTTAGCTACACTCCGTTGGTTTGAAAACAGTTCAAACATCAACAAAAAGTGACGTCACACAGATTCGCTTAGAGCGCCTATAAGTTTTAGATAAGGCTTTGTGTAAATGACATAAAATTGGTTGCATAGATCAGTAGAACTAATTACAATTCAATACGCAAATAAAAAAATCAATTACGTAAAAAATTACGTCTAATCCTAATCAACTATACAAATGATGACATCATCATACTTATTTAGGTGGCGTGTACACAAAGGCGTTTCCAATTGTTTCCAATGGAAGTGTCGCACTTTTCCGCTGACTTTTTTATTTTTCTGCGCCGAGAGCCCAGAGTTGAAACATTTTTAGCTTTGCAAGAAACACTTCGCTCTGCAATGTCACTTTTCACTCGGCCATCCAATCACAGTGATGATGTTGATATCAAGCAACCGTGGGGTAGTTCGCATGTAGCCTAAGGTTAGCTTTAAATTTCTAGTAAATTCATTTAGAAGATAATCTGTGAAGACAGTGTAATTTTCATAAACTTTTGTTTAACACAAAGTTTACAATTGTTTTTGATAAGTCTATGGAAAAAATGAATGGGTTCTTTGGCGGTGTAACTTTTGTCTTGCTAATTTCCGGGTCGGCCTACAAAGATATGTCATACCTGCGGCACTCGGTTGTTGTGCAATAGTAAATGTTTTAATGTTAGTCCTTTGTATTTTAATACAAAAATACAAAAAGCACGCTCTTAGCTCGAACTATCCAAAAAAACGAAGTTTATTAGAAGTTGTTCGACATAAAATCTTTACGTTAAAATAAATAAAATGCAAAAAATTGCCTATAATACCGAACCTGTTTCTAAAACATGTAATGAATGACTTCTAAAATCATCCCTGTTATTTTTACATACCACTTGGGTTATCTGTACTGCAATCAAATCACTGTCTGTCATGTGAAAATATATTTAAATCCAGACCTGTTTGTTTAGTCCTGTGGTTTACTGTCTCCAAATAAGTCTCAGTCTCTATGAAGTGACTTTCTGAATACTATTAATACCTGCAAAAATATCATTTTGAGTACTGAAGCACATGCATGCAACCGCTGGGAGTCAAGTCATAAATCAGGTCATAAGTTAATCCCTGTTTAAACATCTAGTAGTGTTTGTTTGTCGGGTGATGTTCGCCTCTTAATCATAGACTTTCAATAGTGGTTTGTTTCTGTACCTGTGCTGCTTTTTAATAAATATGGTTTTTCATTTTATAGTCGACAAACTCATTCTTTTTGGATTTTGACGTTTCTGTCAGCCAGAGAGGTTATTTTAATATCCGTCTTAACCTCTGTATCTCTTTGTACTAGTTAAATAATCACTGTTACTGCATCACAGCTGCGAATGATGGTGGTGTCCGAAGTAACAAGACATTCATTGTACATTCAGTGCTCCATTTAGTTACCTGATGTTTGGTTATTTACATCTGATCTGATGGTTTGCATGGTTATCTTATGCTGCGTACACAGCAAACGTGAAACACCGTGTTCCTCGCTCTAGATTACCTGCGGGATTTAACTTTGTGTGATGCAAATTTTTGTTGAATATTTTTAACTTGGGGAAAGACTAGTGCTGGGCAAAAAAATGTATTTTTCGATTAATCGTTTTTTAAAACGTGGTCGATTCTCAAAGAGCAGAATCGATTTTTTTTCCCCCCATATTTTTTCTGCAAACATTGAACGTAATATTAATGCTAATCAAATTACTAGTCTTCTTCACTAGATGTCACCCTCTTTTTTGCCTTGCGCGATGTTACCAAGGAGCGAGAGGTGAGCCTGTCATTCTTTCATTTAGTCCTTAAAATGGCAGTTTTGGGTGCTTCATCGACATTGATGCCACCTTCACATAAAAAGTAAGAGGTATGGAGGCATTTTAGATTTCGCTAGCAAGACGACGACGATAGTGTTGTGGCTTTTAATTTCTTTTTATTAATTACCCACTTGTAAACTGCTGTTCACTGTTCTTTTTTATTAATATAGTATTTGTATTAAATCAATATTCATTGAGTTGAATTGAGAATTGAACATAAAAACCGACCCGAGATCCGGAATCGAAAATTGAACCGAGAATCGAAATCGAATCGATTTGATAGCTTGTGAATCGAAATTGAATCGATCTGCAACATCTGAATCGATACCCAGCCCTAGCAAAGACACATTTAAGGCGAAAAGCACATGTTTTCGCATCTTTGCACCGCGCAATTCGCATCATTAGCCCCACGCAGTTTGTGTCATTCGCATCAGTCCACGCGATTATGTGTGTATTTGCGTCTTTGCATCAACTTTGTATGTAATCTGCTCGTGCGAATCGCGTTTGGTGTGTACGCCCTGTTATGCTGCGATATCTCTTTGAGAAATTTTCGCTTGATGACGCATTTGAGGTGAATAGTGTGTGTTTTCGTGGCAAAAGCGCCACCCAATTTGCACCATACGCATTGCCCCACCTGAATTCGTGTCTATTCGCGTCTTTGCATTGACTTTGTATGTAATCTACTTGCGCATATCGTTGAATTTACGTTTGGTGTGTACGCCCCGTTATGCTGCGATATCTCTTTGCGAATTTTTCGCCTGAATTGAATATTTTTAACTAGCACGAAGATGCTTTTGAGGGAAATAGTGGGTGTTTTCTTGGCAAATGCGCCACCCAATTTGCACCATATGCATTGCCCCACGTGAATTTGTGTCTATTTGTGTCTTTGCATTGACTTTGTGTGTAATCTACTTGCGAAAATCATTAAATTCGCGTTTGGTGTGTATGCCCCGTTATGCTGCGATATCTCTTTGCGAATTTTTCGCCTGAGTTGAATATTTTTAACTAGCACGAAGATGCGTTTGAGGGAAATAGTGGGTGTTTTCTTGGCAAATGCGCCACCCAATTTGCACCATACGCATTGCCCCACGTGAATTCAATTTGTGTCTTTGCATTGACTTTGTGTGAAATCTACTTTCGAAAATCTTTAAATTCGCGTTTGGTGTGTATGCCCCGTTATGCTGCGATATCTCTTTGCGAATTTTTCGCCTGAATTGAATATTTTTAACTAGCACGAAGATGCGTTTGAGGGAAATAGTGGGTGTTTTCTTGGCAACTGCGCCACCCAATTTGCACCATACGCATTGCCCCACGTAAATTCAATTTGCGTCTTTGCATTGACTTTGTGTGAAATCTACTTGCGAAAATCTTTAAATTTGCGTTTGGTGTGTATGCCCCGTTATGCTGCGATATCTGTTTGCGAATTTTTCGCCTGAATTGAATATTTTTAACTAGCACGAAGATGCTTTTGAGGGAAATAGTGGGTGTTTTCTTGGCAAACGCGCCACCCAATTTGCACCATACGCATTGCCCCACCTGAATTCGTGTCTATTCGCGTCTTTGCATTGACTTTGTGTGTAATCTACTCGTGCAAATCGTTGAATTCACGTTTGGTGTGTATGCCCCGTTATGCTGCGATATCTCTTTGCAAATTTTTTGCTTGAGTTGAATATTTTTAACTAGCACGAAGATTCTTTTGAGGGAAATAGTGGGTTTTTTCTTGGCAAACGCGCCACCCAATTTGCACCATACGCATTGCCCCACCTGAATTCGTGTCTATCCGCGTCTTTGCATTGACTTTGTGTGTAATCTACTCGCGCAAATCGTTGAATTCATGTTTGGTGTGTATGCCCCGTTATGCTGCGATATCTCTTTGTGAATTTTTCGCTTGAGTTGAATATTTTTAACTAGCACGAAGATGCTTTTGAGGGAAATAGTGGGTGTTTTCTTGGCAAATGCGCCACCCAATTTGCACCATACGCATTGCCCCACGTGAATTTGTGTCTATTTGTGTCTTTGCATTGACTTTGTGTGTAATCTACTAGCGAAAATTGTTAAATTCACGTTTGGTGTGTATGCCCCGTTATGCTGGGATATCTCTTTGCAAATTTTTCGCTTGAGTTGAATATTTTTAACTAGCACGAAGACGAGTTTGAGGTAAATAGTGTGTGTTTTCGTGGCAAACGTGCCACCCAATTTGCACCATACGCATTGCCCCATGTGAATTCGTGTCTATTCACGTCTTTGCATTGACTTTGTATGTAATCTACTCGTGCAAATCGTTGAATTCACGTTTGGTGTGTATGCCCCGTTATGCTGCGATATCTCTTTGCAAATTTTTTGCTTGAGTTGAATATTTTTAACTAGCACGAAGATTCTTTTGAGGGAAATAGTGGGTGTTTTCTTGGCAAACGCGCCACCCAATTTGCACCATACGCATTGCCCCACCTGAATTCGTGTCTATCCGCGTCTTTGCATTGACTTTGTGTGTAATCTACTCGCGCAAATCGTTGAATTCATGTTTGGTGTGTATGCCCCGTTATGCTGCGATATCTCTTTGTGAATTTTTCGCTTGAGTTGAATATTTTTAACTAGCACGAAGATGCTTTTGAGGGAAATAGTGGGTGTTTTCTTGGCAAATGCGCCACCCAATTTGCACCATACGCATTGCCCCACGTGAATTTGTGTCTATTTGTGTCTTTGCATTGACTTTGTGTGTAATCTACTTGCGAAAATTGTTAAATTCGCGTTTGGTGTGTATGCCCCGTTATGCTGCGATATCTCTTTGCGAATTTTTCGCCTGAGTTGAATATTTTTAACTAGCACGAAGATGCTTTTGAGGGAAATAGTGGGTGTTTTCTTGGCAAATGCGCCACCCAATTTGCACCATACGCATTGCCCCACCTGAATTCGTGTCTATTCGCGTCTTTGCATTGACTTTGTGTGTAATCTACTCGCGCAAATCGTTGAATTCATGTTTGGTGTGTATGCCCCTTTATGCTGCGATATCTCTTTGTGAATTTTTCGCTTGAGTTGAATATTTTTAACTAGCACGAAGATTCTTTTGAAGGAAATAGTGGGTGTTTTCTTGGCAAATGCGCCACCCAATTTGCACCATACGCATTGCCCCACGTGAATTCTGTTCGCATCTTTGCATTGACTTTGTGTGTAATCTACTTGCGAAAATCATTAAATTCACGTTTGGTGTGTTCAATAAATAAATGTATTTATAATAAAAATAACAATAAACAGTTCCAGCTTCTATAAGTAAAATAGTTTGTTACTTTAACTGTAGACAATTGATGGTTTGTATTAATAAAACATAACTCATCAAGTCAGATTTTAGCCAGAATATGTTTTATTTCTGTTTTTATATCTGTCTCTCTCTTTCTTTCTCAGGTTATGTGCTCTTGTTCAGGATGGTTATGGGATGTTCGGTGATGTTTTGTTGCAGTACGTGTCCTCGGATGCTGAGGTCCAGCAGATCTCTGAGCAGGTTGAAGGGAAAGTTTGTGTCCTCCAGGGCCTGCGGGTAATTCAGCGTCTCACCCGTGACAAGTGAGTCAGAGTCAGATGACATCTTGTTTAATCACATGACATTGATAACATTGTTTAATGAGTTTAATAAATCACACCCAGATTCATTTCTTCAGAAGTTGTTTTTTGAGCCAAAGCCTGGCTGGTTTATACACATAATGCATACCTGTCAACCCTCCTGATTTTTTTCCGGGTTTCT
The DNA here is from genome assembly GCF_027580225.2 of Misgurnus anguillicaudatus. Lineage (NCBI taxonomy): Eukaryota > Metazoa > Chordata > Actinopteri > Cypriniformes > Cobitidae > Misgurnus > Misgurnus anguillicaudatus. The sequence goes on along the minus strand of NC_073361.2, from coordinate 29,403,149 downwards.
TTTGTATTTTACCATTCTACCCCATTTAAATAATTTCCTATATTTTTAGTCTTTATATTTTGCATTCACCTCCGGTAAAGCAGACTGCAGTATATCTGTAACATATCACTCAAACGACACCCGAGCTTACCGAGGATGTGTGGAGGATGACGAGCCGCGCGCAACGCTACAACCGACACGCGCATTAGTGCACACGTCCACCTGCATACACAAACTTGCACATTTGGATGTGCGGGCTGATGCGCGTGGGGGGTGTGCATTTTTTTATAACTTAGCGTGTTGGGAAACACTGCTCTTGGTGCTTTACTGCTTAACTCAGATGTTAAGAAATGCAACGTCTGCGCCCCATGTATATAACAAGAGCCATAAAAACAATGGTACAAGGTATACATTGCAAAAAAATAGCTCTTACTAAGTATTTTTCTCTTGTTTTCAGTGCAAATATCTAAAAAAATTCTTAAATCAAGATGCATTTTCTTGATGTGCAAATTACCTATAAAAATAACTCTAGTTTTTGCCAAAAATATCAAAGTTAAGTGAATTTGTGCTTAAAACTTTTCTTGAATTAAAGGATTAGTCAATTTTAAAAAAAAAAATCCAGATAATTTACTCACCACCATGTCATCCAAAATGTTGATGTCTTTCTTTGTTCAGTCGAGAAGAAATTGTTTTTGAGGAAAACATTCCAGGATTTTTCTCATTTTAATGGACCACAACACTTAACAGTTTTAATGCAGTTTCAATGAAGTTCAATGAACTTTAAACGATCCCAAAAGAGGCATAAGGGTCTTAATCTAGCGAAACGATTGTCATTTTTGGCAATAAAAAAATGCACTTTTAAACCACAACTTCTCGTCTATCTCCGGTCCTGTGACGCGCCAGCGCGACCTCATATAATTGCGTAATGACGTTGAAAGGTCACGTGTTACATACATGAAACGCACATTTGCTGACTATTTTAAACATAAACTGACACAAAGACATGAATTAGTATCATTCCACATACAACAACGTCAGAACGGTCCTCTTTCTCCACACTTGTAAACACTGGGGCGTAGTATCACATACGTCATCCGTGACCTCTTGACGTGATGAAGTATTATGTGAGGTCGCGCGGGCGCATCACACGACCGGAGGAAGACGAGAAGTTGTGGTTTAAAAGTGCATTTTTTTTTCTTTGCCAAAAATGACAATTGTTTCGCTAGATAAGACCCTTATGCTTCGTTTGGGATAATTTAGAGTCCTTTGAAACTGCAATTTTAAACTGCATTAAAACTGTTAAGTGTTGGGGTCCATTAAAGTCCATTAAAACTAGGGATCGACCGATATGGATTTTTTTAGTGCCGATACCGATTTTTGTTTCATCAGCCTTAGCCGATGACCGATACAGGCTGCCGATTTTCTTTAGCCGATATTTGGAGCCGATACTGCTTTTGCTCACTCAATTTACATCATAAAAATGGCACGATGACACCATATGTCTCAATTTTTAAAAAAAATTATTGAACTTAATAAAAAAACTATATTTAAAAAATAGTAAAAACGGGTGAGGGTGCTATGAAACCATGAACTGCACTCTCCACAATGACGAGGAACTATCAGCAAAGGATACTGATTTCTAGCACTTTACTACTACAAATATATATAGAGATGAGAAATAAAAACCCGCTTTGTGTAGCTATGATCAGCTGTTAGGCCGAGCTTTCGATGTTGTCATGGAAAGGTTGGTTGTTTTTAGTCACATGACCTGCAATCCCTTGCGGCTTCCAGCACTCTGTCTATAAATAATGCTGGAAAAAAATCGGCGAACACAGCACCCACATATCGGCCGATGCCGATACACATAAAACACGCAAATATCGGCCCGATATATCGGCCGACCGATATATCGGTCTATCACTAATTAAAACTAGTAAAATCCTGGAAAGTTTTCCTCAAAAAACATAATTTCTTCTCGACTGAACAAAGAAAGACATCAACATTTTGGATGACATGTTGGTGAGTAAATTATCTGGATTTTTAAGCAAATGGACTAATCCTTTAAGTGTTTTAAGAAAAAAGTAAAAAAAAATTCTTACCCCATTTTTTTGTTTGGATCGTAATTTAAGAATTCTGTGATATTTTTACTGAAAACAAAACAAAAATACTAACTAAGAAAGTAATTTTTTGCATGGAAGGGGGGCTGTTAGGGTTCATGAATTTTCCCTTATTTTCAAATCCCAATGTTGGCAAGTATGACATAATGCTGTTGTGCTTTTTTCGATCACTTTCCTCACTTCCTCTTCCCGTCATTTTCTGTCTACTAAAGCTGTATGGGTAGTTGACACATTATAGCTATATGCATTTTTTATCAGGATCATTTTGATGTTTATAAAAGTTGAAGCATGAAATTTGCAGTGTGATAAATACATTGGTATTAGTGCAAATATTTCATGTAGTCTTTTGAAAATTAAATGGAAATATCTTAAATCATTGATATTTGTGACCCAGTTTAAAGTAATTTTTTGTGATTTACTGTTTTCTAAATAAATTGATCCTACATAATGTAAAATATGTAAAAATATACCCTTGATATCTTTAATATTGACTCAGTAAGGTCATGTCAAGAATTGAAATCAATGTGAAATCAAACCTTGATGCTCCAATTTTTTTGCATAGTCTTTTTTAAATACTGATTGTATTTCTTTATTTTTAAATTGTCTGAAATATTTGAAAACATTCACACACATACAGTATGTCCACACTGAAAGCTTCTGTTTCCACTCGCACCTGCTCACAGTGTCTCGAGCGCACCGCACAGTTAGATTTATGTCTGTAATGGGTATTCCTGGCATCTCACCCTAAATATCATCTCAAGGTCAACATCCATGTTGTTTAAATTAAGGATGGCATGTGACGGGAAATTCTGGTGACGTGTTTTCACGGATTTTAAACACGGACATAAGATACCTCCTAACATTCATTGCTTATGTGGGATCAACAGCAATATGTGCTGTGAATGGGATATTGGTTACTTGAAGAAGTAAAATTGTTTTATTTCACCTTAATTTTATACAAAACCCAAAATGACCACAAATGAAAAATGGTATTTGCTAAAAAACTACATTGGCTGTTAATGTATTCACACTGTTTCAGATCAAAGGTGGACAGTAGTGAAGTATTTTTACTCTACTCAAGTATGCATTTTTCAAGCGTCTGTACTTTTTCTTTGGGTTTTTCTTTGGCAAACGTTTGCTTGACTACATTCCAAAGCATAAAGGGGTAGTTCACCCAAAAATGAAAATTCTGTCTCATGTTGTTCTCAACCTGTATGAGTTTCTTTATTCTGTTCACCACAAAAGAAGATATTCTTATAAATGATGGTAAGCACACAGTTGACAACTTGCATAGTAGGAAAAACAAATGCTATTGAAGTCAATGGGTACTACACGTCAACTGTGTGCTTTCCATCAATTATCAAAATATCTTCAGCAGAATAAAGAAATTCATACTCGCATATTGTGTAGGGTGAGTAAATGATGACAGAATGTGTGTTTTTGGGTAAACTATCCCCCATAATATTGTAAACTTCACTCTACTAGACTACATTTAATAAATAAAAGTTGCTTTTTTAGTTTTAACGCTTAAGTACATTAAAAATCTAGTATTTTCTTTCTTTTACTTAAGTAACACTTTTATTTATTTTAATTCAAGTAAATTTATGGAGGTACTAGATTTTTATTGTATTTAAGTATTATAGAAAAAAATGACCGAAATATTCACATCAGAAGTTCATATCACATTATGCATTTTGCAATGGTTTGGAATATGTGTTATTTTAATGCTTCAAATAGTTACATAAAGTCGAAGTTTTAGGTTGATGCAGATAGCAGGCGAGACCAATACACTGCAAATCTTGATGCCCAATTCCGATTTGTTGCCTGTATACGATTTACATCATCTTTTAAAAGTCGTATCCGATATCAGCATTAAAACGAAACACTTGGCAAAACAATTCAAGGTAGATATACTGACCTAAAACTAGGGCTGTCACGATTATGAAATTTGGCGGACGGTTACTTATCTAATAAATTGTGACGATTATGGCAATTAATTGCTTGTTTTAGGGCTTTGACGATTATGTCGATTAATTGCCTATTTTATTGCTTTGACATTTAATTCTCATAATTTTTTTCTTTGTTTATTAAATAATTTTCACATATTGTTGTGATTATTTAAATTTAATCTTTTGCGAGGTTTACCTTGCAGTAAATATTAATACACAACACATATTTAAAAGTAATCTGATACGGTCCCATTTATACAGGCACTGCAGTTCCCCCTTGTGTTTTTTAGAGAGATGTGCAATCATTGCGGTGATCTGAAATCATCGCGATGAGGTCAAACGATTGCAATGAGACGATTATTTAATCATTGTGACAGCCCTACCCAGAAAAGTTTAAACCATAGAGGAAGTAAACTGTTGCGATATGCAATTGACACAGAAAAATTATTATTATACAAGATTATAGAGATTTATTTCTGTACCAAGACATAAAACTTGAACATTACTCCACTAAGTGTAGCCGTCGTCCTCCATTGATAGCGGGTGGTGTCTACCTGAGTTAATGTCATTTCCCAGCGTCACAGTTTCAATGACGCACAACACGTCTTATGTACGATCTGTCCACTTACATTGCGGATGCGAATACATGTATCCGATTCATATCCAATTTATTTCCACATATCAATGAGGCAGGAAACCGAATGGAGAATATGCGTTTTTTTCCTCGTGGGTCATATCCGATCTGTGTCACTTGAGGGGAAAAATTTTGTTATTTCAAACAGGCTGTGTAAATACGGTGATAAGAGAGTAATGCTTTCTTTTTTTTAGAAAGAATTTAAAACTTGTTTGTTGTTATATGAGTTTAAGTTTTTAAAAATGAATATAATTTAATTTGATTTTACAAATTTAAAGCATTATCAAATTGCAAATTTTTTAGCAACACTGTAAAAAGTGAAATTTGGACCTACTTAAAATAGACTTCAATTAGGGGCTGTCCACACGGAGACGCGTATCACTGTATACGTATAAATTTGTTATCGTATTGGCGTTTCATCCACACGGATCTGGCGTTTTGGGAGACTGAATCCCCTATTTTTTGAAACCGGGTCCTAAAGTGGATAAATCTGAAACCGACACCCTTGCGGTTTCGTCTGTACAGCCAATCCATATATTTTGTGAAGCGAAAACGTCATCATGTCACGTGTCGGAAGCGTCACACGTAACAGCAACAACAATAACGGCGGACTACGTGATTGTGTTCGTGCTACAGAAGCTACTAAAGCCTACTAACTTTATTACAGCAAAATCTATTGCTTCTATGCAATTGTGGTGACCAACAAGCGATAATGGACAACACCATACGTTGGTTATGCGCATGCTCAAAGTCTTCTTCTCCGTGTATAGTGTATATCTGTGGCAGAATTACAGCGCCCCATACTGGTCCGGCATATATACTACACCGCTTTCAGTCGGTTTCAGTGGTTTCGTGTTTACGGATTATTTTTTTAGAGCAAGGAAAAAAATGATCGGATAGGGAATGCACCTGCTTCGTGTGGACATAGCCTTAGTTACACTTAAAAATGTAAGCTTTTTCAGCTTTAAAGGTGGTGTGTGTAAATTTTAGCGACATCGAGTGGTCAGATTGTGAATTGCTACCAACAGCTCACCCCTCAATTCAAAACGCATATGTTAGCCGCCACACGACAGACATGTTGTCATCTGAGACAACGTAGGGACGAAACGCGCTCTGTAGAAGAGTTTGTCCATTTAGGGCTCCTTACGAGGTTTGAAAGGTTTTCGCTCACAATGCAATGCTAACAGAAGTTAACTTACAGGCTGAGTCTGAAGCGGGCAGATTATGATAATGTCGGTCTTGTCAACATCACCAATCCCAGGAAGTAAACTGTTGCCTACAATCCATGTGTTTGTTGTAGTCCAAGAAAAGAGATTTTTGTTGGAGACGATAACTCACGTCATTGTTTACTTTGGGGTTTGTATCTTTTGCATATTGTTAACATGTACTAATACACACTTACACTACCGAGCCCCTAAGGTAAAAAATCTAAAGTTTAGTTTCATGTGCTCACGTGAAACTTATGCATGCTTACGTGAACTTTCGCGTGCTTACGTGAACTTTCGAGTGCTTACGTGAACTTTCGCGTGCTCACGTGAAACTTTCGCGGGCTCACGTGAAAAGTGCTTACAGACCGAAGGAAATCACGTGAAACTTTTGCGTGCTCACGTGAAACTTTTATGTGCTGACGTGAAACTTTTATGTGCTCACGCGAAACCTTCATGTGCAGAATTTTTGTTAAAGTTTTGTTTCGCGTGCGCATGTGAAAGTTTATAAACGCGATAGTTTCATGTGCGCATGCGATAGTTTCACGTGCGCAGATGAAACTAAACTTTATTTTATTTCTGCTCCATGTCCCTTTAGGGGCACCGTACTTACACTTCGAAGGAAATGTAAAAACGTGAATCGGACCATAGATGGTCTTTACTTTTTACAGTGCATTGCATTTTTTCTTCAGTATCATGATTGCTGTTGAGTGTAGTGAAGTAAAAGTTATACTTGAAAATGTACTTCAGTAGATTCAAAGTATTTCACCAGTGTCCATCTTTACTTCAGACACATCAGTCATGAGAGACATTAGAAACACTGATATTTATCAGCAGCCTGGAATGTCATGTTTTGAGGTGCACAAGCCTGAATGAAATTTGAGAGCTACGTGGAAGATTTAAAGAAAGAAAATCGTGATTTGGAAAGAATTGAAGGTAACATTATTTCCAGGTTAAGGTTGAGAGTTTGGAACGTAGCACAAGTGAGCAATTTTAATTTTTGGGTGAACTTTTTCTTAAACAAATATTTTCAGCTGGTGTGGGTCAGTGATGTGCTGAATATTAAAAGATCTGAGGTTCTGAAAGCCTTTATGAGGAGATTTTCAGAACCTCTTTGTTTCTACTTTTTTGTTATTTCAGATGCCATGAGGAGACACATTTAAAAGGGGGTAAAATGGTCAAGGGTGAGAGAGAATTTATAGTTAATGTTTAGACATCCTTGAAACATGAGCAATATATCTATACCGTGAGATGTAATGAAATGTAAAGCGGACTTTTTGAACCTCTTATCATCGTCAATGACCCCCCTGGCCTCACTAAAGCTCAGTGTTCAGTGATAAGCTCAATCTCAGCCGTGTCGGCCCGCTGGACTGGATGGGGCGGTTGAGCGGGTCACAGGATGAAGGGGCTGTGAAACTTGTTCTGAATCGCCTCTTCATACTTCACTCTTTCACGCTCTTAAAGATAAAGACACTAAAGGGTTTTATAACCTGATCCCACAGATAAGGAGCGTTTTAATTTTTAAGAAAAGCCAGCATATTGGTGTTTTAAAAAGAATAGAAACTAGAAATTCTGATGATCAAGTACCTCATGATGTTCCTGCATGTATCTCAAATTGTTAAACATTGTGTTAGCAAAGATTATGGGTTCGATCCCAAGGAACACAGATGGATAAAGTCTGTTGAAAGAGTCACGGAAAGTTTTGAGAGCACATAATGCGGTGTATAACCACGTGTAGACTTTTCTTGTCTGATATTACATTTTCAAATGGTTTTATAGGATGACTAGGCAGATTTCTGGGTTTCCATCTAAGCTCGTAATCAGATCCTAAAATAACAATCGGCTTGCCAAATTTTAAATGAACAATGCATTCAATGAGCAAAGATTTAATCTTGAATGTTTTAATGACTGTTTACCTCAATATGTGTGTGTGTGTGTGTGTGTGTGTGTGTGTGTGTGTGTGTGTGTGTGTGTGTGTGTGTGTGTGTGTTTGTCTGTATGTTCGCACATGGACAAGCCTCAGCATGCTAGTGAAACCAATCTCATGCATGTCAGCAGACATCTCCAATTTAAGCTCAACCTGGCAACATGTCAGACTGATTGGAGTTAATGATCCACACATTGTAAACACTTCACCTTTGCTACTGTATCCCATGCATCTGGAAGAATCTCGTAACTTTGTGCGTTCTGATTAAAGGGATAGTTCCCCCAAAAATGAAAATAATGTCATTAATGACTCACCCTTATGTCATTCCAAACTCATAAGACCTCCGTTCATCTTCAAAACACAGTTTAAGATGTTTTATTTTTAATCCGAGAGCTTGTTGACCCTTTATTGAAAGTCTACGTACGGTATACTGTCCATGTCCAGAAAGGTAATAAAAACGTCATCAAAGTAGTCCATGTGACATCAGTGGGTCAGTTAGAATGTGTTGAAGCATCAAAAATACATTTTGGTCCAAAAATATCAAAAATTCTAACTTTATTCAGCATTTTCTTCTCTTCCGCGTCTGTTGTGAAGCACATTCGCGAGACTAAAGTCACGTGACTGCAGTGACGCGTCTAATGTGTTATCCTCAGACATGTTTGCAATTTTTTTTTTACTTACAGCGTGCATCTCACTCAGATTGTAAACGAAGCCCGGGCACACAAAACAAAACAGCTGGGGCGCACCAGATAACACGTCAGCCGCGTCACTGCAGTCACGTGACTTTTAGTCTCGCGTAGCCAGACCTTCAATACTGAAGGTCTGGTGTTTTTCGCTGCTTTTTCTGGACAAAGCCCGCCCACGAGCTGTTTGACCGACATGTCAAACAACCAATCACAGTTTGTTTCATCTAGCGTCACGTTTCGGACTCCCCACAATAACGAGCCGGCTGGCAACAAGTCAGTTAATGAAATAACCAGCCGCAACCGAATAGCATCTAAATAAACATTACTCACCATAGAACATTGTTGTGCACTTCATCAACAGCCACACCAATGAGACGCTCCCGTTAAATGTCTGTTTGAAGCATATCTTTCCACTTTTTAACACATACAAGCAATTCAGGAGAACCGAACTTTTTGACTCCACTAACTGCCTCAAGTAAAACTCTTGGACGTCTTTTAGAGAGTCTATGCCGCGAACTTTGCATATTTTTGAGAATCCAATGTTTAGCTAATCATGATAACTGCTCATTATTATCCACGTGAACACGACTGATTCTCTGCATCAATGGAACGTCAGAGCTTTGTTTTCCAGGGACCGAAACTAATCGCGACACTCGCATCTCCTGAAAATCCGGTTTATTTCAACCAATCAAAGACGACTTTGACATTCTCACAGGGTTTCCAGAAAAGTGTACGAAAAACATCAGACGTTCAGCCAACAGTCTGTGGGTGTGACGTCAGAGGCTGAGACTACGTGACTTTAGTCTTGCGCATGCGCTTCGCAACAGACGCGGAAGAGAAGGAAATGCTGAATAAAGTCGCAATTTTTGTTATTTTTGGACCAAAATGTATTTTTGATGCTTCAACACATTCTAACTGACCCACTGATGTCACATGGACTACTTTAATAATGTTTTTATTACCTTTCTGGACATGGACAGTATACCGTAAGTAGATTTTTAATGAAGGGTCAACAAGCTCTCGGACTAAATATAAAACATCTTAAACTGTCTTCCGAAGATGAACGGAGATCTTATGAGTTTGGAACGACATGAGGGTGAGTCATTATTGACATTATTTTAATTTTCATGTTAAGTCCAATATTAAATGAATTTGTGACACCACAGAAAAATGGGATATTAACCACCCAGCCAAATTTGAATGATTAAAAAAATGGCAAATAAATAAAATAAGTTATCAAAATCTTCTATCAAAAGCTGCTGTCAACTTTCAAAAACCTGAATGGATGCTTGCGATTGTATTAGTGGCGCAGTGGCTCAAGTGCATCATTGAGCCACCATTTTAGCCCCGCCTACAAATTTTTTAACTCAAAAGTCATGACAAACTGTTTAACGATCTTACTCTGCAATTCAGTACTACATAGTTTAAAGTCTTTGTGGTGTGTTTCAGCAATACATTTCTAACATTTATTATGTGTTTAGAAACCATTTATAAGATTGACTTTATAGGGACTCATCTTTTTTGGTCTCTTCGCAGATGTTCTTCGCTCTTTAGCATGATTGACAGTTTGTGGCCTCCACTGGTTGCCCCGAAATCTCATGAAAATCTTCTGCAGTCTCCCAGCGTAAGTCTTGATCGGTGAAGGTCACTTTATAAACCACAGCATATTTATATTGACATGAAGATTCCTCATAATGTCAAAGCAACCACATCATGGCATATTTACAATCAGTACATGAAAATAAACTTTTATCATTTAAAACTACAAAAGCTTCTACATGTGGCTCATTTTTTGGATACATGTGCGTGACGGCTAAACAGACCAACAGCTGTGTTGTTTGTGTGTTTAGGAGGCGATATGGGGTCTGACTGTGTTTTTAAGTTTTGCCCCATTGTGTGTGTGTCTACGTAAAACACTAACATTTTATTTTTAAAGAAATATCCTGTTTTTTTGACATGTCACATTTAAAGGGATAGTTCACCCAAAAATGAAAATTCTGTCATCATTTACTTCCTCTCTTGTTGTTATAAACCTGTATAAATGTCTTTGTTCTGATGAACATGAAGGAAGATATTGAGCTATGTTTTTATCTAAACCATTCATGAGCCCCATTCACTTTCATAGTATTCTTTTTTCCTATTAAGGAAGTAAATTGGGCTCCTGATTGGTTTGGTTACAAACATTCCTCAAAATATCTTCCTTCATGTTCATCAGAACAAAGACATTTATACAGGTTTGTAACTAAATGAGTGAGAAATTTTTTTATTTTGTGTGAACTGTCCCTTTAAAATATTAAACTGACTTGTTATCGTTGTGGTTTGTGTATGTTTCAGGGTAGGGTCCCACCACCTAGTTTTTGCTATAGGTTGAGCGTCCAGCAGGGTCACATGATTCCTTTGTCAGGACAGACTGTCTCACCTTTGTATCGATCACCTGTATTACAGACACTAAGAGAAATCATTCAGGTAAAACATTTAAAACATGCTGTGATCACTCAGGGTCTGCCTACATTTGGTATTAAGATGTGTTTTGGTCAATCGGATCACAAGTGGATGTAAACGGTGTATGAAACTTTTTGCGCTCGTCCACTTTCGACCACATTCAGAGGTAGTTTAAAAAGGCGCATTATATTGAATTGCTTTTGCGGTGTAGACGCATGCTCATGTGGTCGAATGGGTTCGAGCAGCCACAAAAGACTGGCTACTCTCCGCCTATTGATCTAATGTGTGTGATGTACAAGCACAATTTTGTTTTTACATCGGTCCTGACTCCAAGCATGAACTCATAGGGCCCTATTTTAATGATCTAAGCGCATTGTCTAAAGCGCACAGCGCAACGTCTAAATGGCCGTGTCCGAATCCACTTTTGCTAATTTAACGACGGGAAAAATGGTTTGCGCATGGTCGAAAAAGGTTGGTCCTATTTTTTTAATGAGTAACGGGAGTATTTTGGGCGTAACGTGCAATAAACCAATGAGAGTCTCAGCTTTCATCCCCTTTAAAAGCCTGTTGCGCTGGCGCTATGTCTAATCCCTATTTAGATGACGAACTTTGTAAACTGAAAAACTAAGTAGAGGAAGAAGATCCCCAGTTTAAGATTAATGTTAAATAATTGTGTTGTTTTTCACTTGTATTGAAATTGTTATTTTTCTTTTAGTCATGGAAGTAAAAAGCAGGCTTTTAATGGCTTAAAATGTAGGCTATGGCTATCCAATATCATCAAAATAATTTACAAGTATGTAAGAAAAGGTTTGTACAAATACTTTATTTGTAACAAACAGGAGATAAAGAATTTACAAACGGCTCCCCGCACGTTTCAGCACTTGGACAGCGTTTTTTTTAAGCAAAGAGTTTTTTTAAGCATTACTTAAAAATGTTTCTCATCTCACCATATCCACAGCTACATCATATACAATAAATCCGTGAGGTAGCATTAAAAAAAAACATTTAAAAACAGATGCATTTGTTTAAAGCAAAACATTTATTTACTTACCAGGCTACAGGTGAAGCAGCTCTTTGCGCCTTCTAACGTCTCCTAATCGGTCCTCATTTATGTCCAAGAGACTCAATAATAATCTTTTACATTCAATCTTTTAATCTTTCATATTTAAAAGCGTTTTTGTGCTGCTGCGCATTCATGTATGTGATAAGCAAACCCGCGTTGTCGTCCCATTTATAGGCGCATATTAGTAATGCGCACTTTAAATAGCAAAAAACATATTGCGCCATTGACTTTAGACTTTAGATCAGGTTTTTGTTGGTCAATAACGTAGTCTATTTTAGTTGCCTCAAAATAGACACGCGCCAACAATCCGCCTGAACATACCTTGTTTTCAGACCAGAACGCCCATGGGCACAAAAGTGAGCGCAAATGCATTTGCTATTTAAACAGCGTGGCGCTAAACGTGAAGATTATAATTGCGCAGGGTGGAAACTAGCAAAAGACACTTGCGTTGCGCATTGCGATGCATTGCGTTGGGTGTAAAAGAGAGCCCATAGTGTTTGCCGCTATCTTTAGGCTTTCATTGATCAAAATAAAGCTGCTCTTCACCTCTCATTTTTGCGAGTATGAAAGTTGAGCAAGCTTATTTCATCAATTGCTCTGAAATATTTGAGAACACTCTTACATATACATTTACAAAATGTTGTGCAGCATGTTTATTATTAACAACAGCAACGGCACTCTGACATAATATAAGAGTTGTTTCCTCATGCTAAACGTAGGCAAAGTGTCAAAATAGCAGTTGGACTGTGCCAAATGCACTTCGCCGGGGTTCCTACAAATTTCGGAAAGTTTTTTTCGATTACGTTTCAGGGTATTCTATACGTATCATTTCTTTTTATGGGCACTGCCCCCGGAAAACCCCGCCCACCCGTCGATCAGCCGGAGACGCTAGAACTTGCAAACATCACATCACGCAACAGATTTGTTTAATTTCAAATCTCAACAATGGCACGAAAGAAGAAGTGTGTTTTTGGGTGTAAGGAGAAGAAAGTCAGCCTTATGGAAACAATGGATATAGTTTATTATCCAGAGTTTTGCGTGTGTGTTTAATGCGCTGGATTTCATTGAAAACTCCCAACCGAGTCATGAGTTGCATGCGGTAAGTAAGACTTCTGTCTTATGTTGGAAATAGGTGCGTGCATATGATATAAATGACACGAACATGTAGTGAATCATAAGTTAAACAGTGTTGTATAGTGTTGCAATGTTTCAAGTTGTGATCAACTGTAAAATGTATTAGCATCTAGAGTATCTTGTTCATTTAATAAAAAAAGTAATGTTCTTGTTTAGCATTTTATCTTTTTCCTTAAAATGTATTTGGGCAAAATTTTGCAAGATAATCACATAAAACAAGCAGTTTTTACAAAGGTAAATGTCTACTTTATTGACTTTATCAAATGTGAACTTTATTGGCATGATTTTGCGAATTTACAATATTGCAAATTGAGGGATGAAATCTAAAATAAAATGTTATAAATTAATAAAATCTGCCTTTAAAAACTGACTTTTAAAATATGACCGACTGAGATATTATATAGTTATAGTTATATAGTTCTATTAAATAGAAATATACATATTTACATAAAGAGAAACTTGAAATGGGAATCTTTCTCTCTCACTCTTTCATTCATTTATTTAGACACACAAAATAAAATAATTTATTAATTATAAATATTAAATAATAAATCATTAATTCATTTACAGATTTAGCAATAAAGGAGCTTGTGCATGTTGAATTTATATGGTTTGTTAAAAAGCAGTAAATTAAATTAATGATGAACAGGTTTATTGTTTTTTAAGAATAAATTCAAAACTTTCATTAATTTCTCTCCCTGTCTCTCTCTTTTACAGATTAAGACTGAACATTATTCAGTTACAGGTTTAACAATTTATCTGTTACAGATTTAGCTACAGAGTATCTTACCCATGTTGAATTTATATGGTGTTATAAAGTCCTATGTGAAATTATTAATGAACCGTTTTTAATTCTCTCTGTCTCTCTCTTTTGTAGGATGACTCTTCAAAGCATCGTTGCAGCTTTCGAGCCACTTTAGTTCATAAACAATCTCTGGTAATTTTTTCATCCACTATTGTTTGCATAACCTAAATGCATGACGTCAGATAATCATTATTCCTCCCATCTCTGGCTGTCTGTCTCGTCCCGACTTCACCCTATGAGAAAAGTGTTTAGCGTCTCCATTCATTGTGTTCTTAAGAACCCACCATAACTGCTTTCCCAGCGTGCTTGCCAAGACTTAAGCCCTCAGGGTTACTACCAAACAGTACACCTTTAAAAATACTTTCACAAAGCTTCACGCACTCATGACATATCTTACCGTAAGTGACATCATTCAGTGACTAATCTACATTATTGATCTGACAAACTTTGGACTTAATCTGAGGTTCAGGGTCACGCTTGTGCATCATCAGATGTTTTCCTGGACAGGAGCTGTTGTTTTGATGGGATTTTGATGTTGCATGTCTGTGTAGGTGTATATGGGAAAATGTTTTCACATTGGTATGCTTTAAACTGAATTGATTTAGTGTACTCAATCTACTGTGCAATAAATAATATGCAAATTTAGTGTAAGCAGCCCCAATATTCAAATATATTATTTACATTAACAGACATATTTATGAACTTCCTTCTGGTGACACAAAAATCCATCTCCAGCTTATTATTTACTCATTTCATTCAATAAAGTCTTTAGAAGATGAATTTTTTTGCATTTACAAGGTATAAAAATGGACATATAATCGTGGATATATCACCATATTGCAATTTGATATAAAAACATAATACATTTTTAAAAATCTTTTAATGTACACCTGTTTTCCTCAGAGCTCGAATGCTGGTGAAAGTGAGATGTTGCTGTTTGTGACAGATCCCAGTCTTCAAACAGATCCAAACACTAAGAGCTGTAGGAAAATTGTACCCGTGTGTCTTAGCCCGTCCTGTCTGATCCGGAGATCGGTAAAACAGGCCCTGGATACCTCGCAGGATCGACCCATTCTGACTTTCAGAGACGCTGTGAAGGAACAGGGTATGGTATATTGTCAGCTAGATATACAGAAATGATTGAATGATCAACCTGAGGTTGAACGTTTCACCGAAGTGTATTTCACTGCTGATTAGTCGCTTGTAATTATTAAAATGACTTGGTTATGCCACCATTTTTACTGTGTAATGAAACAAAGTTTTTGCTCTGCAAATATAATTGGTGATATTTTGTTTAGTTCATCCCAGAATAAAAAAATTGTCATTACTTACTCACCCTCATTTTGTTTGACACCAGTAAGACCTTTGTTTATCTTTAGGACGCAAATTAAGATTTTTGATAAAATACGAAAGCTTTCGGACCCCAAGTAGACAGCAATGCAACTCACAACTTTTAAGGCCCAGAAAAGACAGTAATGATATTATTAAAACAGTCTTGAAACTGTTAACATAAATATGCATAGATGCCTCATTCGACTGCTTCATAAATGCGAGCCGTTAACTTTTTAAAACTGTAATGATGCAGTTTTTCATTGTGTCAGTCTTCGATGTGTGTTCAAGAAAACAGTGTATGCCTGCGTTAAACACCAGTGCCGTATGCCAGACAAAGACATAAATATACATAGATGCCTCATTAGACTGCTCCATAGATGCGAGGCGTTAATTTTTTAAGACTGTAATGGTGTAGTTGTTTATTATGTGTCAGTTTTCGATACGTATTCATGAAAACAATGTATGCCTGCGTTAAACACCAGTGCCGTATGCCAGACAAAGACATAAATATACATAGATGCCTCATTAGACTGCTCCATAGATGCAAGGCGTTAATTTTTTAAGACCGTAATGGTGTAGTTGTTTATTATGTGTCAGTTTTCGATACGTATTCATGAAAACAACGCATGCATGCGTTAAACACTGGCGTCGTATGTCCGGCATAGACATAAATATAAATAGATGCCTCATTCGACTGTTCCATAGATGCGAGTTGTTAACTTTTTAAGACTGTAATGATGGAGTTGTTCATTATGTGGCAGTTTTCGATGCGCGTTCATGAAAACAGTGCATGCATGCTTTAAAGCAGCAGTGGGGAACCCTGGTCCTGGAGGGCCGCTGTCCTGCAGAGTTTGGTTCCAACCCTAATTAATCACACCTGAAAAAAACAAATTAAAGTCTTCAGGATTACTTGGAAATGAAATTCAGGTGTGTTTGATTGGGGTTGGAACCAAACTCTGCAGGACAGTGGCCCTCTAGGACCCAGGGTTTCCCACTCCTGCTTTAAACACTGGCGTCGTATGTCGAGCATATACATAAATACACATAGATGCCTTTGTCGACTGCTCCATAGATGCAAGCTGTTAACTTTTTAGGACTGTAATGATGCAGTTTTTCATTATGTGTCAGTCTTCAATGCGTATTCACGAAAACAGCGCATGCATGCGTTAAACACCGGCATTGTATGTCGGGCATAGACATAAATATGCATAGATGCCTTATTCGACTGCTAAATAGATGCGAGCTGTTAACTTTTTAAGACCGTCATGATGCTGTTTTTCATTATGTGTCAGTCTTCGATGCGTTTTCACAAAAAACAGCACATATATGTGTTAAACACTGGCGTCGTATGTTGGGCATAGACATAAATATACATAGATGCTCAGTCGACTGTTCCATAGATGCGAGCTGTTAACTTTATAAGACTGTCATTATGCTGTTTTTCATTATCTGTCAGTCTTCGAAGCTTATTCACGAAACGGCACATGTATGCGTTAAACACCGGTGTCGTATGTTGGGCATAGACATAAATATACATAGATGCTCAGTCAACTGTTCCATAGATGCGAGCTGTTAACTTTTTAAGAATGTCATAATGCTGTTGTTCATTATGTGTCAGTTTTCAATGCGTGTTAACGAAACGGCACATGTATGCGTTAAACACCGGTGTCGTATGTTGGGCATAGACATAAATATACATAGATGCCTCAGTCGACTGTTCCATAGATGTGAGCTTACTTTTTTAGACTGTCATGATGCTGTTTTTCATTATGTGTCAGTTTCTAATGCGTGTTAACGAAAACTGCGCATGTTTGCATTAAACACAGGCATTATATGCCTGGTATAGACATAAATATACATAGATGCCTTATTCGACTGCTCCATAGATGCGAGCTGTTAACTTTTTAAGCCTATAATGATTTAGTTTTTCATTATGTGTTAGTCTTCGATGCGTATTCACGAAACAGCACATGTATGCTTTAAACACAGGCATTGTATGTTAGGCATAGACATAAATATACATAGATGTGAGTTGTTAACTTTTTAAGACTGTAATGATGCAGTTCATTATGTGTCAGTTTTCGATGCGTATTCAAGAAAACAGCGCATTTATGCGTTAAACAACGACGTTGTATGCCAGGCATAGACATAAATATACATAGATGCCTCATCCGACTGCTACATAGAATCGAGCTGTTAACTTTTTAAGACCGTCATGATGCTGTTTTTCATTATGTGTCAGTCTTCGATGCGTATTCACGGAAAACAGCACATGTATGTGTTAAACACCGGTGTCATATGTTGGGCATAGACATAAATATACATAGATGCCTCATTAGACTGCTCCATAGATGCGAGTTGTTAACTTTTTAAGACTGCAATGAGGCAGTTGTTCATTATTTGGCAGTCTTTAATGCGTGTTAACGAAATCAGCGCATGCATCCGTTAAACACTGATGTTGTATGCCAGGCATAGACATAAATATACATAAATGCCTCATTTGACTGCTCCATAGATGCTGCATAAGGGGCGGTTTAAAATCCATGTTTGAGCTGCCCTAATTCAATAACACCTTGCACTGACATATCTTAACATATATTAATGCCATTGTTTTGTCTCAAGATGCACACCAGTATTGTTTTTTGTAAGGTTTGTTTGTAAACATTTACTTAAATGTTCTAATATAACTAAGGCCTACGCTTGGATTAATCTAAACCCTGTCTGTGAAAAATGTGTATTTTAAGGTGTTAAATGGTTTTTTGATTTTGGGGTGTAATATGACCTTACCATTAGCACAAATGCTTTCTAATGCATTAGCAGTGTAGTTTATCTATGTTAGTGTTTTTAAGAAACCGTTCAATGCAGCCATATGGAATCCGTTTAAGTCTAAACTATTCATGTCTGAACTTTTAAGAGATCTAGAGGTCTTCACCATTAATCTTGACAATGTCTTCATAACCTTGTCTTGAGAACATGTTGTGACATAACAGTGCTGGTCTTTCACTAAACCAGGTCAAATATTTTGTGTGGAGCAGACGTTGATCCAACTGGAACCAGAAGACCCTTCCTTCTGCATTCCCCGGCCTATAATACTTGACCAGCTGTGTCCAGAAACCTCCCTGTATTCTCTCTGCACCCTCACAGGTTGGTATAATCCACCCAAAGCTTCTCCCTGCTATTTTGGTACATTCCAAAATCTCATGGGGTACAGCATGTTTGTTCATTTAAATGAAACCAGTTGTTTGTTGGCTCAGCCATTGTTCCTAAAGCTTTATTAGAGATCTTGTGGTTTATCATTTGCTTTTCTTCTTTCTGTCCTGAAGCAAAGTTGTTTTTTGCCTAGCTTTGAGATGTAAAAGTTTTATTATGCTGAAGTAACTTTTGTTCATTCATTTATTATATAATTTGTAAAGGGAACATACAGTATCACGAACATCTGACTTTTTCTATGTTTAAGTGCTATAATTGGGTCGCCAGTGCTACTATCAACCCAGAAAATGTAAAAATGCAACCTTGTCACTTAGTTTTGGTAAACCATTCTCTGCAAGCTTGTAAAAAAGGAGTCAAATTGAAATTTGGCTCCCCTTGTGATGTCAGAAGGGGATCTATTATACCACCCTTTAATCTTCACTATACAACCATGGCACTCAGTGTTTGCATTGCATCAGCATATTTGCACACCCAAAAACGGCATATTTTTGCTTACATCTACAAAGTGACAATTTCAACATGCTATAATAAATAATCTATGGGGTATTTTAACTAAAACTTCACATACACACTCTGGGGACACCAAAGATTTATTTTGCATCTTAAAAAAAGTCTTGTGAAATGTCCCTTTTTACTCATGCAAACTGAAGCAATCACACCATATTGTTTCATTGTGTAAATGGTAACAGTTTTGGGTGTCCATTTACTACATCTCCATCATTTACAGAGTGTAATGCAATTTTTGATCATATCAGAAGAACTGTCTAGTTGTATATTTCCCTAAAAAACTAAAAATTGTCGGTTTTCTCAAGATAGTACAGACGTGTCTGAGTATGTCAACCAACATTTGTTGTGTGTTTTTAAATATGTGACCCTGTCTGTGAGATCCAGGTTAAAGTCTTATAATCTAATGATGAGATTTGGAGCATCAACGTTTGATATCACTCATTGATTTCACATTGATTTGAATCTTTGTCATGACCTTACTTCGATATCAAGGTTATATTTTCACAGAACATCCATTATGAAGGATGATTAGTAAATCACCCGCTGGGTTTTCAAATACAGGGTCAACTATTTTCTGACCGATCCTCTATTCGCTTGCCTTCAGACATTATGTTTAAAAAGCTTATCTCGGTCCATGTCAAACTGAACAGAAATGAGATTTTTACACCCAGTATTAGACTTTGTAACTCTGTAGCTCTTTCACCCTGTAGATAAGATAAATCATGTGACCTAAAAGTGTAACAAGCACAGATTATTTGCTGCAATGGTCAGCAACTTCAGTTTTTGGCTGCCTGCCTCAGGAATCTCCAGAGAGCAGAGGTTCATATGGGGGGCTGATCGCTGCGGCTGTTGTGTATTATGTAAGACAGATGTGATGCTGTTTCTATGATGTTATTTTTCAGAAAATGTCAGTTGAGCTTAAAGGCCTAAATTTTACTTTCTCTAAGTTTTGCTCATGCAGCGCTATTGCTTGGGGTTCAAGATTTTTCAAAACTCATAATACTTCAACTTTGAGGTGTCGCTTATCCCATGTGTTTGCTTTGCGAACGTGGTGCCTCAAATCGAGCGGGATGTAGAGGAGTAAAGGAGAGTTGTTATTTTTCGAAGCAATTGGATTTACGTTTTTGCCCTGAGGGATGATGAACGGGTGAAAGAAAATCTAAATGACTTACATTTACATCCAAAGACCAGAAAATCTTCGAGAATGTAGCCACATACTGTAGCAACCTAAAGAAAACCATAGAAACATGCTAACAACCACTTAGCAACGTACCAAAGACACTCAGAACCCATTGGCATCTACATAGGAATGCGCCGAAGATGCTCGGAACTCCAAAACAACCAAATAGCAAGGGCCAAAGACACTCGCATTCCCTTAACAAACCACATGGCAGTGTGTAAAATGCACTCGGATACCTTGGCAACCACATAGCAGTGTGCCAAAGACAAATTAGAACCCCTTAGCAACCACATAGCAGTGTGCCAAAGACACACAGAACCCTTTAGCAACCACATAGCAATGTGCCAAAGACACTCAGAACCCTTTAGCGACCACATAGCAGTGTGCCAAAGACACTCAGAACCCCTTAGCAACCACATAGCAGTGTGCCAAAGACACTCAGAACCCCTTAGCAACCACATAGCAGTGTGCCAAAGACACACAGAACCCTTTAGCAACCACATAGCAATGTGCCAGAGACACTAAGAACCCTTTAGCGACCACATAGCAGTGTGCCAAAGACACTCAGAACCCCTTAGCAACCACATAGCAGTGTGCCAAAGACACTCAGAACCCCTTAGCAACCACATAGCAGTGTGCCAAAGAGGCGCTTTTGGCTAGAAGGAATACAGCTATGGCGAAATCTTGTGAAATCTTGCGAGTTTGGCCGTAACTGTATTCCATCTAGCCAGAACCCAAAGACGCACAGAACCCCTTAGTGACCACATAACAGTGTGCCAAAGAAATCTTGGAAACCACATAGTAATGTGCCAAAGACACCCATAACCCCGTGGTGACCACATAGCAATGTGCCAAAGACCCTCAGAATTACTTGGTATCCATATACGTGCCAAAGACACAGAACCCTTTAGCGAATAGATAGAAACGTGCCAAAGACACTCAGAACCCCTTAGCGACCACATTGTTCAGTGCCAAGACATTTGGAACCCTTTAGTGACCACATAACAACATTGCAAATCCATTGAATTTTACATCCAATCGCACATGTGCGACCAGTAATTTTGACCTTTTTTGTGATGTGACACTGAATTTGAAAACAGCACATTGTACTTTCTGCATCTATCATTAAAGAATTTATTAGAAATACAGTGGAAATTAGTAGAAATGTGAATATTTGGTTAGCATGTTGATTTACAGTGTGTGCCCCTAAATTTTCTGGTTGCGCCCCTAAAATTTTCAGTTGGGGGTCACCGTGCTCCTAGTGAAAAAAGTTAGTCTGGAGCCTTGCCTTGACAACCTCATAGTAATGTGCCAAAGACATTCAGAAACCCTTAGCGACCACATAAGAACATGGCAAAGACACTCTAAACCCCTTGGCAACCACATAGCAATGTGCTAAAGACACTCAGAACCCCTTAGCAACCACATAGACACGTGCCAAAGACACTCGGAACCCCTTAGAGACCACATAGCAACATGTCAAAGACACTCTGAACCCCTTACCGACCACCTAAAAATATGGCAAAGACACTCGGAACCCCTTAGCGTCCACATTGCAACGTGCCAAAGACACTCAGAACCCCTTAGCGACCACATAGCAATGTGCTAAAGACACTCAGAACCCCTTAGCGACCACATAGCAACATGTCAAAGACACTCGGAACCCCTTACCGACCACATAACAATATGGCAAAGACACTCAGAACCCCCATTAGCGACCACATTGCAACGTGCCAAACACACTCTGAACCCCTTAGCAACCACATAGCAATGTGCTAAAGACACTCTGAACCCCTTAGCAACCACATAGACATGTGCCAAAGACACTCGGAACCCCTTAGAGACCACATAGCAACATGCCAAAGACACTCGGAATCCCTTGGCAACCACATAGCAACATGTCAAAGACACTCGGAACCCCTTACCGACCACATAACAATATGGCAAAGACACTCGGAACCCCTTAGCGACCACATTGCAACGTGCCAAAGACACTCGGAACCAGTGTTGGGGGTAACGCATTACAAGTAACTTGAGTTACGTAATAATATTACTTTTCTGAAGTAACGAATAAAGTAACGTATTACTTTTTAAATGTACACATTAATATTTGAGTTACTTTTTCAAAAAAGTAACTCAAGTTACTTTTTTAGTTTAATTAATTTGATTAAAAAATATGTACTGAATTAAACTAAACGTATGCACTCTCTGTGCCTGTGAGGAAATAGTTTGAGTCAGAAACTGAGATGGCAAGCCAGAGCTAAACATTTTTGTGATGTAATATGCAATTTCTGAATGCAGAACTTTTCAGTCATAAAAACACCTGCAAGGCCTGAAAGAGATCAAGCTTTAGCCACGAAAAAGTAACGCAAAAGTAACTAAAAGTAACGTAAGCATTACTTTCCATGAAAAGTAACTAAGTAATGCAATTAGTTACTTTTTTGGGGAGTAACTTAATATTGTAATGCATTACTTTTAAAAGTAACTTTCCCCAACACTGCTCGGAACCCCTTAGCGACCACATTGCAACGTGACAAAGACACTCGGAACCCCTTAGCGACCACATTGCAATGTGCCAAAGACACTTAGAACCCCTTAGCGATCACATAGCAACATGCCAAAGACACTCGGAACCCCTTAGCGACCACATAGCAACGTGCCAAAGACACTCGGAACCCCTTGGCAACCACATAGCAACATGTCAAAGACACTCGGAACCCCTAAGAGACCACATAGCAACATGCCAAAGACACTCGGAACCCCTTAGCGACAACCTTCCGATGTGCTAGAAACACTCAACGTCTAAGCAAACACGTGGCAGCATGCTAAAATACCTTAGCAACCATATATACTAACACCATTTGCAGTGTTGCGTTGTGGTGAGCAGTCTCACACAGGCAAGCAACACTCACATGTTCTTCAGAAAATATAAATATTATTCATTTAATCATTTTTAAGGTCCTTAAATTGTTTTTCAGCATTAAGAATGTGTTTTTAAAGTGGCATTAATTAGTTTATTTCATATTATAATAATTTTTGCTGCTTTGTGTTTGCTTTTATAATTAAAGTTGAATCAAATGAGCTGTAATGACTAATTCTGTTTAATTGACTTATTTCTGTGTTAATGGACAACATATGTAATGGTTTGGTGATTGTATTTACATGTGGGAATAAAATGATGCTCATGAACGTTTGGTTTACAGGTATTATTACGGAAGTGGACGAAAGCACAGCGTTCTCTTGGCCCGTCTGCAGTCACTGTGGGAGTTGCCGTTTAGAGACGGCTCAAGATAAACAGTAAGTCCAGAGATCTTTCCAGGACTATTCTAGATCCAAACCAGGTTTTTAGTTCGACGTACCATGTAGTTAGTATGTACAATAGTCAACATTTAAAAGTTGCCTGTGTTTTGATCAGTAGTGGCAGAGCATTGCCTTAGCAGCAAAAAATGTCATGGGTTTGAACAGCATCATGGCTTTTGAAAAGCATCTGCCAAAGGCATAAATGTAATGTATTTCATTTTTTATGAAGTTTGTTAATAATGTTAGTTAAAGGAAAACACCACCATTTTTCAATATTTTACTATATTCTTACCTCAACTTTTAAGACAAATTAATACATACCTAACTTTTTTCAATGCGTGCACTTCATCTTTGCACAGCGCGTCGTGAATGTGTTAGCATTTAGCCTAGCCCCATTCATTCCTTAGGATCCAAACAGGGATGACTTTAGAGGCCACCGAACACTTCCATGTTTTCTCTCTTTAAAGACTCTTACACGAGTAGTTACATGAGTAAGTATGGTGGCACAAAACAAAACGTGACGATTAAAATGATAACTATATTGTATGGCAGAAGAGCACTTAGTTTGCAGCACTTCAACCTCGCGCGCAGTAACATCATCACTTCTGACTACTCGCCCTCTCTCTCAAACTTTTGTCAATATTCCATCAATGTTGCCACCATACTTACTCGTGTAAGTACTCATGTAACAATCTTTAAATAGGGAAAACATGGAAGTGTTTGATGGCTTCTGAATTCATCCCTGTTTGGATCCTAAGGAATGAATGGGGCTAGGCTAAATGCTAACACATTCTCAACGCGCTGTATAAAGATTAAGTATACGCACTGAATAAAGATAGGTATGTATTAATTCGTCTAAGTTGAGGTAAGAACATAGTAAAATATTGAAAAACTGTGGTGTTTTCCTTTAAGATTTAACTAGTTACTACCCTCTTTCTGACATGTAATATTAAAAAAGGCTGTTTGTGTCATTCATTATACCCTAAAAGAAGTTTATATGTAAATGACCTCCATTGTGATTGGCTGCCTTTGCGTGTTAAATGACCAAAATGTCCATGTCAAGTCGCTGAATGCAGAATAGGCATTGATATGTAAATATTTCACTTAAATTGTGCAAATTAGATCTGTGTTGCACATCAAACTTTTTCTTTCGAAAGGTCAAGCAAATGCATGTGTTTTGTGATGTGGCCCCTGTTTCATACAGTTTGGAATGCCAGATGTATGTACAGTACAGGGACTGTCACAGTTTTTTCTCTTGCTTTATATAATCCAGACTTACTTGAACACTGTGTGGGCCATAACATCTGCTGCAGGGCTACTTATATGAAAGTATTAATGCAGTTATTGGCAAGAAATCTGTATTAAAGATTTACTTTTATAAAACATCAGCCACATTATTATCCAAGATGTTTATTCTTAAGTTTTTTACGGAAAACAGTCCAGGATTTTTAATGCAGTTTAAAATTGCAGTTTCAATACAGCTTTAAAGGGTGCTAAACAATCCCAACCGAGGCATAAGGGTCTTATCTGGCAAAACGATCGTCATTTTCTCAAAAAAAATAAAAAATAGTACTTTTTAACCACAACTTCTCGTCTTGCACTGGCCGTGTGATGCGCCAGTGTGACCTTACGTATTATGTAATCACGTCAAAAGGTCACATGTTACATATGTAAAATGCAGATTTGCGGACCATTTTAAACAATAAACTGAACCAAAGACATTAATTAGTGTAATTTCACATACAACAATGTCAGAACATAAACACTGGAGTGGTGGTTTCGCATACGTCACACATGACCTTTCGACGTGATAACGTAATACGTAAGATCACGCTGGCGCATCACAAGACTCATGCAAGACAAGAAGTTGTGGTTAAACAGGACAATTTTTTTTTGGAATCGTTTGGAGCCCTTTGAAACTGCAATTGTAAACTGCAATGAAATGTTTTCCTTAAAAATTTAATTTCTTGTTGACTGAACAAAGAAAGACATAAACATCTTGGATGACATGGGGGTGAGTAAATTATCAGATGTTTTTATGAAAGTGGAATATTTCTTAAATATTTGGTACTTGCACACTAAAGCATCACATAAATATTAATAAACAGGCAAAATAATATTTTGGTGAAACATCTAAAATTACTAAAAGATTAAGTAAACACTCCATGGGGTAGTTGACCTGCATCTGTTCAGAGTTTATGCCTCTTAGCCATCATTTTCAGTACAATTACAACCCACCACATTATGGTTGTTTTCACATTCCAGCTTTTAAGAGTAAAGTTGAACTGATGAATCACGGTTTACCCCTGAATCATACATTTAAACCCTTCAACTGGAGAATGCACAAATAACATCCTTAAAAAACAGCAATAAAAAGTGCATGCTTTGTTGTGTTTAGGGAAGGATTTCGCTGTTTAATGTGTGGAGCAACGATGGACGAACCGACCACAAAGATGCAGCTCGATGTGTTTCTGAACTGTCCATCACTGAGAAACTGTACGGTCAAAGTCAAGGTGAGATTTATACAGGTTGTTATAATTTGGACATAGATCAGATCTTGTGTCATTTTTTATATTTTTTATCATAATGTCAAAGAGACGCTTCATCCAAAAATTGTGTAATTTTAAAACAGAAACATGAAAAGCAACACAAAAGGAAATGGTTTAAATAACACTGATTTTATGCACATTTTGAAGTATCGCATAAGAAACTAGTGATGGAAATGCCAAATTTTATAAAAATCCCTTAAAGGAGACAGAGAATGAAAAAACATTTTTACCTTGTCTTTGTTGAATAATGGTAGTCTACCCACATTCACAAACATACAAAAAGTGCTAAGCATGCTAAACATCTCAGTCTCATAGAAATTCCTCTTTTAGAAATGTCAGCCAGAAAACAGTCCAATCTGAAAAACTGATGCTTATGACATCACAGGCATCTAACTGCCCCTCCACTTTAAAATAATTGGCTACATTTTTTGAGTGGCAGCAAAGTCAGCCAATCAGTAATGAGATTGCAAGTTAAGCCAGTAGGGGGAGCCAAATAGGTGCAAAACCACTCGTTTGAAATCCCCCACCGTAATAGAGCTATCTGAGAGAGGTTTTTAGGGAGCTTCTAAGGCATTACAGACCCAAACAAAAAAAAATTTGTCTACATGTCACATCAAAGAAAAAGGATAAATACTCCGTTCAACCATTCTATGTCACCTTTAATTCACAAAAACGTTTTTATGCTTGCGTGAGGTGGTTTTTGACTTATGCGAAAAAGGGTAAACGTAAATAATGGGAGATGGAAACACATTTGCCGAATAAATTCTGACGTAGCGAACATTAAACCCACGTGACTGCCCATATATGGGGCTCGACTTCATCGCAATGCCCTTGTTGCTAGTGCCTGCATCACAAATTCTGCATTTCTTCTTCCCACGGGTCCTTGAAAGTTTGTGAATCTGGGGAGAAACATTCAAGGCCCTGGGAAGTTTTTGAAAATATACATGCATAGATACAGGTCATTGAAAGTGCTTGAATCTATTTTAAGCAAGAATTTTTGTGGAAAAAAATCCATATTATTCCCTGTGTAGTGTAGGATAAAATCATAAAAATTCTAGACTTCTTAAGCACATGTGCTAAACGCATTAAATGCTTATATCTTCTGTATGCGAATGTTGATTTATACCAAAATGCTTTTTTGCATAGTTGTGTTTGACACATGAAAACGTCTTCTGTTACGTATGTAACTGTTGTTCCTTGAGAAGGGAACGAGACGCTGCGTCTCCCTTGCCATACTTCCCTGTCACGCCATCTTTGGCAATATTTCAGATAGCGATATACTTCCTGGCTCCTGTGTCACCCTGTCTTTGTCGTTAAGGCTCACTATTGGTTGAATTTGATATACACATTCAGACGCACTTACCCCTGGAGGCGTCCCCAAAGTGTCACCGCAGTGACGCAGCGTGAGTTCCCTCGAAAGGAAACTGTAACAATGTATCTTAAAAGGTAACACAATTTAACCTTTCTCTCACTTGAAATGCCCCCACATTTAGTCCTTGAATTTGAGGGTATTAGACCTGGAAAGTCCTTGAAAGATCCTTGAAATTGAAGTTAACTAAGGTGTGGGAACACTGTTCTGTGCACAGCATTCAGTTTGCATTACAAGCTGCACTGCTAGTAAACTTGACCAACCGTAACTAAATCCATTTTTGAAGCATGCCCCCTCTTTTATTTATGTTGGTTACTAGGTTACCAATACCACCGTCATAAGTTCGAACAACTTGATGGAAACGCACCTAATTCGCATGTTTTTATTTTTTGGTGAATTTAGAAAATTTTTGCTTCATTTTGATGAAAAACCAGCTTATATGTCTAATTATGATTCACATGTAAAAATTTAAAGCTACCATGATTTTATCATCCCTGCAAATACTAAATAAAAACCCTTCACACAGAGTTTATCTACAAGTTCTGTTTGGTTTCCTGAAAGTTTCAGGGCCCAATCATACAGAACAGATTTGAGGAGATATCTCAGAAACGATTTCGGAAATGTTGGGTGGGGGAATTAAGTGTTCGAAAGGTTTGACAATAGGAAGATTTAAACATGTTTAAGTATAATGCATATGAATTTATGAAGATATTGATATTAATATCACGATGAATCCATCAAGGTGCATATTTTAGTAAAGCTCAGACTTTCCTGAGACCTCTGAAAAGTCTTTTTGAGATTCGCTGATGTCTGTGTGTTATCAATAATCTTTAATACAGAGTTGCATGAATAAAGTTTTTAACTGAATGTTTTCATGCACATGTGTTTCAGTTGCAACAAAAGACCATCAGCTCTCTCCTGAACTCAACAATGAGCGCTGAAGTAAGTTTTTGCATTATTTTAAACTCGCAGTGCTTATTGAGATGCTAAATACAAGTGAGGTCATTGCCACGTTTTTAGATATTATAACTCACTATGTTGTCAAAACAATCCTTAACCAAATGTGACCTTGTCAGTCAAATTTAGCTATTTATAACCATTTCTGTTTGAGCCTAAATCGACCTGCATTAGTCTTATGTTGTTATCATTACGGTTGTGTTTAATTCACATTTAAGTGTTCCTGGTTTTCATATATCTGATCTCTTTGCTTGAAAGGGTTACACAGTGGAAAGTGTTCTTGGGACGGAGATCGGACCTCTGAGTGCCCTGGTCCATGTCATCAGACGAAGTCACAGTGTTTGGATGGGTTTGGAGGAGTTAACCATTTGACCTGCTTATCTGTTTCAAAACCCAAGATAGTAATCAATCAGCAGTGGTCTGTTCTACCTCCAAAGTGATATAAAAAACATGGACACAAATAAAGAAGACTTTGTTTCATAAGCTGTCCACACTTCATAGAGTTTTTGAAAGTTTAATGTTTGTATAAAAGATACTACTGTTATTTTTTTGTTTTAAATGCCTGACCTCTTATATGCTTTAAGGTCTGTAAAGCAAAGAGTCGCTGCTAGCCTTTTAATGGTGATGTTTAGATTAATTTATTTGTTAAAAAAGCTTAATGTTTGTTGTCTTGCATTTTCGATGGCTAAATACTGACATTCAACACTATAAATAAAGTGTTATGCCACCACATTGCATATTTTTATATGTCTTATTCTGAAACACGTGCCATTGAGGTGTTCAAGTTTGACAGCTACACCTTTCAATAGACCACGCCCCTTCCGACCCGCCCCTTAAACACATGCGCGTTCTCATGAGGGTTTGGAAATTTCACATGGTTTATTATACACATTTGTACACACTGTAAAATCGTCAAACATGCTCTGGCATTATAAAGACGTTTGAATTATAAAACAGGTACCATAAAAACGTATATGAAGCTTTTCCGTAATAATTTAGAATACAAAAAACAAAATTCACAAAAATAAGTCCATTATCCAAGATGTAACTTGATGCACTTATGCTACAGAAATCGTCAATAAAGTTCACTGAGGTATGTTGGAGAGAGAATTGGCAGGATTTGGCTGTGGCGCACTCTCGGACGCGCGTCACCGACTGTCAACAGCCGAGCGCGCACCCGCCCCAGTTCCAAACGAGGGTTCGGGCAGCTGTTTGAAGAAGTTTCTGAGACTGCTCAGTTCTCGCGTTAACTGATCGATAGTTTTGTGCAGGCGCTCGTTCTCCGCGTTCAGCTCGAGCATCTTCTGCTGCATCTCAAAGTTGCGCTGCTTAGCCTTGTCTCTGCTTTTACGCACGGCGATGTTGTTCCTCTCTCGTCGTTGGCGATACTCCGGGCTGTGTCTGTCCACTGACTTTTTACCTTTCTCCTTTCCCAGTCTCCTGTGGGTGACAGGCTCGGGTTCGGGTGTGGTGGGCGGCGTCGGTTGGCCCGTATGAAGGCTTACCGAGGTCTTTGCGCACGTTTCGATCTGAGATGGTAACGACGAGGAGAGCTCGCTATCGCTCCAGTCCGCCTCTTTCTTGATCGGCGCGCAAAACGCGCCCTTTCCAAAGCTCACCTCCGGGTGCTGCAGCCTCTCCAAGCTCTTTTGCGCAAAGGTGCCAGCGCTTACCTGTTGCGCATGGTGTGGCAAGTAGAAATCTGGCTTTTCTTGCTTCACAGTGCTGTTAAACAGGTCTGCGAACAGTTCGTCGTTGCAGATCTCCAGGGGTACCGTGGACATGGAGTCGATGTAGACGCTGAAGTCGATTGCGCTCTCATCGTCGTAGATGGCAGGGGCGTTGCTCAGCTCCACCATGCTGCTGCCGTTGTCCTCGGCGATGCCATGCTCGGTTCCGGGCATCCTCGCCTTGACATCCCCTGGCGTCACTTTATTATCATAGAAGTTTGCAGGCTCCATGGCCCAGCTCATGTTGCATTGTGGTGAAACGCACTGAGAGTCCAGGTTGTATATATCAGACATAGATATACAGGTGTAAATAATCACTCAGTTGGCAAGAAAAGTAGCAGATCCCCAGTTGACAGCGTCCCCAGGGCAGTCCAAAAGTCCAAAACTTTATCTAGAAACCACGAAGTCTCTCTCGCACCTAGTTCGTATGTCCAAAAGCGCACCAATGTGTCCAAGTGGGCACGTCGTCTCGCGCTCTTCTCAACAGGTGTAAAAGTCCTCGTAGCTCTCTATCGAAACTCTCCAGTCCTCGTGCATAAGTACAAGAGCGCCGCTGACGTCAGTGGATTGCCACCCCCTTCTGAAAGCCAGTGAATGTCCAGTGTCAGTCACATGTTCCGCCCGGGCTCCTATTTGAGGAGAGACGGGTGTGGGTGAACGCCCACCAGCGCATTCGCTGCAGGAACGCAGACTGAAAAAACTTCGACGATTTACCGTTTTGAATAAAGTTAAAAATCTGTTTATTATGTTAACATTTAAATTAATTCATAGTTTGCACCTTTATTAACTGAAAATTTTAAATAAACATATTTTGTGTTTTTTTGTTGTTGTTGTTGTTAGAAAAATAGACAATATGTTACATTACGCATTTATTTATTTTTATATAATTTTTGATATATTTATTTTTATAAAAAATTTGGAAGTATTAATCTTAAAAAAACAAATAAGCATTTATTCTATTACATTGTAATTATATTCTTATAAACACTGGCCAGATGTTTAGAAAACTGCTGTTCTGGTAACTTCAGTCAGGCTGTCACGTAATTACAAAATATAACTATACAAAAAATACAAAAATAAAGTATGACATTATTGTTTTTGGAGCAAAAATTATATATATATATATATATAATTGTAAAAAAAACTGCAGTTAGTTTTTTCTAAATGTATCTTGTGGATCCGTACTTTTTAGGTTAAAAATGAATGAAATCGCTCATCTTGCCAACCACATGGCCATCTAGTGGATGTTACCAGAAACACCGCCATTTTCTCCCTGCTGTTTTAGATCCCGCGAAAATTGCGGGCGATACCAACTGGTTGATGGGGCTCATTTATGTTAAGCCACCTTAAATTGTTAGTATGCGCTCAATAACTTTATACAAGTACTTAATTGTAATACAAAACAAAATATATGCACAAGTTCACTAAACAATTCAAGATACCAAGACTTTGAAAGATTATATATAAACGGGCGACATATGTGTTCCCCCTTTGGACCGATAGTAAGAAAAATAGATACCTGATTGGTCTACAATTCCCCGCGAATCTTGCGTCACGGGCAGTTTCGCGCCACCGTTCACGTTGAGAAGGAAAACAGTGCACAAGGTACGTGTTGCATTTCTTTATAATCATATAAACTTCAATAAAAATATTGATTGTGATCGCTTGATACATGACAACGCTTTGACTAACACACTTTTAAAATGGCACGTCTTTTAGTAACGTTGTAGTTTATTGTGCGGTTACAGTTAAATCGTCATCGGCAATATTATATGAGGCATGCTGTTTATGTCCTATTCAT
The DNA here is from genome assembly GCF_027580225.2 of Misgurnus anguillicaudatus. Taxonomy (NCBI): domain Eukaryota; kingdom Metazoa; phylum Chordata; class Actinopteri; order Cypriniformes; family Cobitidae; genus Misgurnus; species Misgurnus anguillicaudatus. The sequence continues at coordinate 29,371,273 of NC_073361.2, read as the reverse complement.
CCTTTTTACACAAATGAACCGTAGATATACTATAGTAATCACATCTTTACTATGTTTTTTTGTTGTTACTATGTATTAACACTTCCCAATACTGAACCTTGGGCATTCACCTCACCAATTTTTGTGCTATTGTGTTACATAGTTGTTCACGTGTAAAGTCTTTATGCAAGTATTCAACTTCCTGTGTCTATGCAATAATTATGTGCACGCTTCAGATTTGCTTTAGTTTTTAAATAGTTAATAAAGTTTAGTTCTATAACCTTAACCACACAATAATTCGTGTTTATATGCTCCGAGTCTCTATAAGTTGTTACATTGTGAAAAGTTGATACATGTGTAAATAAAAATGTATCTTCATTAAAAAGTTTGTGATGTTATGATAGTTACTGTTATCCAGTTTATTTCAATAAAAAATTCAAATTGTACCTCAGATAATGAACCATATGCATGTATGCGCGTTTTATGTATAAACGTGTTAATGTTAAACATTAATATTTTAATAAACACACAAAATAAGCTTTTAACAAACTAAAACAATCTTTGAAATCTTCCTAGATTTGAATCAAGATGTCTTCACCATCATCATCCAAAGGTGGCCGTAAGAGAGAGAGGGGCAGTAACCCCCCAACACGTAAGTTATTTTTATTTCAGATGCTGGTGTGTATTTTTATAAGTGCCTCTATATTTTTAACTCTTGATCCATTTCTGTTTACACCCGCGAGTGAGGATCCCCTCTCCCCACCGTCGCAACGATCTCGGGCCCATGACACATCCATGGAGCTACAGCCCATGCCCACATCTCCAGCCATGGATACACAGAGTCCGGCCGCCCATGACGTGTCTCTGTTCTCCAGTCCTGTGGCTCCTCGCTCAGGTACTGATCTGAAATTTTACTGGCCATATTTTCTTAAACAGGTGACGATTTTGATTTAAAAAAAAAACATTTCTGGATTGTTTCAGTTGTTCAGAGTGAGATCGATGCGAGTTCTCCGCTGATGTACGGTACTCCCAGTTCAAGAGTTGAAGGGACTCCCCGCAGCGGCATACGAGGAACTCCGGCTCGCCAGCGCGCTGATCTGGGATCTGTGCGGAAAGCTCCGCAGGTTGACATGCATTCAGAACCGGTGAGGGAAAACGCTTAACACATTTTTTTGTGACCCTGTCTTTGAAATTCAGGTTAAGTTTTATAATCTATAATAAGATTAGAAGCACCAAAGGCTGATTTGATGTCAATAATAAAGATATTAATGTTATGATTTCACACAAAAAAAGACTAAAGACAGAATTTACACATAATGTCATGTATTTTTTTTATATTTTGTATTCATATATTTCTCTTCCTTCAATTCTTAGCCATCTGGAGACGGTGTTGCTGCTGGTGATCAGGGTGCAGGGCAAAGACTCGTGATCTGGGGGACGGATGTCAATGTGGGAACCTGCAAGGAGAAGTTTCAGGTATGCAGTCTTTACGGCACATTACAAGCATTTACTGTTGAAATCTGTTTTGTTAATGGATAAATGACTATTGAGGTTTTTTTATTGCAGCATTTTCTGCAACGATTTACGGATCCAAACTCCAGAGAAGAGGAAAACGCTGGTCTGGATCTGAACGAACCTCTCTATATGCAGAAACTGGACGAGATCAGTGTAATAAATACTGCAATGTACAATTAATGCAGTTACTATAATACAAGAGTCCAAAATAAATGACTAAAAACCATTTATATTAATGACTTGGCTCACACAGATTTCAATTGTGAAGTATTGTTAGATTTGAAATAAGAAGCCTAGTAGGGAGAGCGGGGCACAACCTAACGCTTTTTGGTGATGGCTCAATTATTAAAAAAAATTTGAGATTGATTAATTATATTTTTACACAAGCAACACACACATCTCTGCTACAAATGACCATTTGAAGTTTGTTTCTATTACTTACCATTCTTGGACAATTACACCAAATGTGACAGAAGTGCAAATGTTACAACTTACCCCATAGGTGGGGTTCATTGTAACAGGCAGGTGGTTAGTTGTAACACTTGCTAAAAATTAAGTTTGCAGGCAAATATTTCAATACTATTTTGTCTATATACTTGAAGTGGACATTGTTTATATATGTCTATAATAGATGGATATCCACACCGTATTCATTCATCCAGCCCTTTTCTAACAATAGTTCAATTATAAATGCATACAAATGTCTAAATATGTGAGGAAAAGCAGCACAATTAGGACAAAACATTTTTATGTGTGACCCAGTCTGTAATAATCATACTACAGTTTCAAAATCTAATTCTGAGATAATGAAAATCAAAGTCTGATTTTAGCCATTCATTTCATTATGATTTCAATCTTTGACGTGACCTTATTCAATCAATATTAAAGATATAACCAAAAAAAATTTGACACATGATTTTTGATAAGACCGGCACATTTATTTTGTTGGCAGCCAGCAATCATTCGCGTGTAGCTTATTTAAAACAACAGCGAGAATTACGCTTATGTTAGCGGTTTTCATATGTAAGTGCTGAGGGGTTAACACGCCGTTAGAATAAACCCAGCTGGGTCAAAATATTTTCAAGCCCACCAAAAAAGTTGCTAAGAGCTGCAGACATATTTCAAAACGATGCTATGTTTTAGTCAACAAGACACTGATTAATATGACATAACATTGGATTTGGTATCTTACACACTAGAGCCCGACCGATTTATCGTTTTGCCGATTTTATCGGCCGATATGAGCATGTCGCAGATATATCTGTATCGGCGTATAAGCCGCAGATATGCGCCGATATGAACGTTTGTTACAGAACACATTAAATGCATTTGAAAGATGTAAGTACTTGTTTGTCCAGCAGAGTGCGCCATACTGGTTGCTAATGGCGACCCAGATCACTCACTGTAGTGACACCAGCCAATCCCCCACCCCTTTCACTTCAGTTCAGTCAGTCAGTCTCTCAGTTCAGGTGGCATGGAAGCAGTCACGCAGTGTCTTCTTCACAACATTGTTACACCTGGTATTAAGACGCGCTTTGGTCGATTGGATTATAAATGGACAAGAGAGACGCATTCCCGCTTACATTTGGTGTTTTTAATCTTAATGACGTGAGACGGAGAAATGAAACGTTTAAACTATGCGCAGCCATGCACTTATATAACACTATATGAGATTACTGCTGCTTGTGTTGTTAGGTAACATGCTCATTTCAGAGCAATTGATTCAATAAGCTCGCGCAACTCTATACCCTTGCTAAATAAAAGAGGCGGAGCGAAGACGCTTTATTTTTTATAAAAGTCTAAAGTTTGCACGGAACCCTGGGTTTGTGTTATAAAAACGTTGTGCACAACATTAAACATAGTGTACATTAGTATGTGCTCCGTCAAGCATTGTCTTCGTAACTGTGAGTGGCTAACGTTAACTAATTTGTGAAGAACACAACTTACTGTAAAGCTAATATTAATCAATGACTTCATAAGTTTCTCTTTATAACGTTCTCGTCAAAACTGCAAATGATGCAAGTTTTATGTATTTTGTTCTCTTTGTGTTTTAAAGTTATTTATAATAAGTCAAGTTTACTGTTTAGTGCACTGATATCCAACTAATTTTGGATAATAAAGTTTATTGTTAAAGAGTAACTAAACCCTAATCCAACTTTTTTTAGTTACTGATCTGTAAGAATGATGGTTTATTAGTGCTATTCATTGATTTTAGTAAGTTTTTTGACATTTGGATATAAAGTGTTTCAATATTACAATATATGGTGTAAAAACGTCTGAGTGCTGCCCTCTTCAGGTTGAACGGTGGCTACTGCAGTTGAATTTTCCTATTAGATGTTGGGTCCAAAAAATGACTCATGACGTACGCAGGTTCAAGCTTACCACACCCTTGTTATGATCTCACCACACACTTGGTACGAGCTTAGTTCCTCCCCTCTATCTCTGTTGGGATCTGCCTACTTTTCTTGCATTTTTCAAATACTGCCAGTGGGCGGAGTCAGGCTCTGACCAGGAGTTTAGTTACGCTTTAACTTCTTGCCTATAGTACATATCTTTGTCACATCAATATAAGTGTTGGATCACCACATTTGTGAGTGATCACCACATATGTGAGTGATCATTGCATTGCATTGTATTTATTCATATACAGTATATTATGTTAAAGTATATAGTGTATTCTATGTACAGTACTTTAGTATAATATACTGTAGTATATACTGAACTATAATATACACATAAAGAATATCGGCCGATATATCGTTATCGGTCTTTTTTACTCCCTAATATCTGTATCGGCATCGGCCCCAAAAAACGCATATCGGTCGGGCTATATTACACACCCAACTTAGAAACCGAATAAAAACACATGATGAAAAAATTAACTTGCATGCCACCAAAACACTCGTTTATCAATAACTGGAAAAACATTATACATTTCCAATAATTTGGGGGGGATCGACTTTTGGCAGCGTAAAGAAATACCGGAAAATGAAAACGCTCAAACTTGTGCAACAATGTAAACACTTTTTTGTTTTGCCCCACGTACCCCTTCTTATTTACCCTTAAGCCGCCCTTCCATTGTGCACAACATTCGGACACGACTGTCGGAGTTTGCCCCCCTACTGGCACTCGTAATGATGTTTCAGTTTAATCGTAAATCCTTGCCAACATGGTAACTTATATTTTTACCGCATCCAATGCTCAAACGGATCTGTAAATTACACATCCGCAGATGATCGGCACCGCATGCAGCCCCTTTGCGACTCTCCATAGGAAACGAATGATTCCGGTTTACCAGCCGTTGTGTGCACTGGAAGGGCGGCTTAAGGATAGATATCTCGTTTGATGTTGGGTTACATGTGAAAAAAGGCATTTCCCTAACCCAATTGATATCATCATACACGTCCAGTGTTTGTGTAATATAATTATATTTGTGTTTCAGATCAGTGTTGTTGGCGAGCCTGTGTTGAATGTGAACTGCGGTCATATTCAGACATTCGATGCAGATCTTTATCGACAGCTGATCTGTTATCCACAGGAAGTCACCTGCTTTGTAAAAGGGATGTACTTTTTTCTGAAAGTCTTGTCTCACTGTTAAAGTCTGCTATTTCTCTTGCTTACAGGAAGTCATCCCCACTTTTGACATGGCGGTCAATGAGCTCTTCTTCGATCGCTTCCCAGACTCTGTTTTGGAGCATCAGATTCAAGTGCGCCCATACAGCGCGGTGAAAACCAGAAACATGCGTGCGCTCAATCCTGAAGGTGAATGAACATGTCACACATTTAAAAACGTGACGACACGATTTGTATTTCTCCTACTTATTTAGTGTCTCCTTTCCTCTTAGATATTGACCAGCTCATCACTATCAGCGGCATGGTGATCCGCACCTCTCAGCTCATCCCGGAGATGCAGGAGGCGTTTTTCCGCTGTCAGGTGTGCGCGTTCAACGCTCGCGTGGAGGTGGACCGCGGACGTATCGCAGAGCCTGCCGTCTGTCGCAACTGCAACACCACCCACAGCATGGCGCTTGTTCATAACCGATCTGGATTTTCTGATAAACAAATGGTTAGTGTTGTGTTATTAGTTTTTTTTTTGGTATGTAGTGTTGTTCATTCACATTTCTTCACCTTTCAATTTGGTTCACATGCAAAACTTAAAGGGGACATTTCACAAGACTTTTTTTAAGATGTCAAATAAATCTTTGGTGTCCCCAGAGTACATATGTGAAGTTCTAGCTCAAAATATCATATAGATAATATATTATAAATTACCACTTTGTAGGTGTGAGCAAAAATTTGCAGTTTTTAGGTGTGTTATTTAAAATGCACATAAGCTGACCTCTGCACTAAATGGCAGTGCCGTGGTTGAATAGTGCAGATTAAGGGGCGGTATTATCCCCTTCTGACATCACAAGGGGAGCCAAAGTTATTTTTTCACATGCTTGCAGAGAATGTTTTACCAAAACTAAGTTACTGGGTTGTTCTTTTTCACATTTTCTAGGTTGATATAAGCACTGGGGACCCAATTATAGCACTTAAACATGGAAAAAGTCAGATTTTCATGATATGTCCCCTTTAAAGCAGGATTCCCAGCTATGTGTCATCAAACATCTGTGTGTTGACTGAGTTTTTGTTTGAAACGTTTTGACAGATAAAACTGCAGGAATCTCCTGAGGACATGCCTGCGGGTCAGACGCCCCACACCACAATCGTCTACGCACACAATGACTTGGTGGACAAAGTACAACCTGGAGATCGAGTGAACATCACCGGTATAACTAGTCATCTTTACAAGCTTGTTCTTTTCTGTTACCATAAAAAGTGTTTAAAGGGATAGTTCGGCCAAAAATGAAAATTACCCCATGATTTACTCACCCTGAAGCCACCCGGGTTACATATGTCTATCCTTTTTCATACGAACACATATTCAGATAGTTTTGAAAATGTCCTAGCTCTTCCAATCTTTATATTAAATGATTATGGGGTCCACTCCTTCAAGTCCAAAGAATGTTTTTCCATCTTTGTGTCTTGTAGTAATTAGTGTTTTTTGAGAAGCATTGATTTGAATGCGTTTACTTTCAGGTATTTACAGAGCGGCACCCATGCGTCTAAACCCACGACAGAGTCAAGTGAAGTCAGTATACAAGACACACATTGATGCCATTCACTTCCGCAAGACGGATGAGAAACGTCTTCACGGAGTGGACGAGGACGGCGAGCAGAAACTCTTCACTAAAGAGCGAGCTGCTATGCTTAAAGAGTTAGCTGCTAAACCTGACATCTACGAACGACTTTCCTCGGCTCTCGCACCCAGCATCTACGAACATGAAGATATCAAGAAAGTATGAATTACTATTAATTTTTGTTATTTAAAGGTGCAGTGTGCAAATTTTAGTGGCATCTAGTGGTGATGTTGCAAATTGCGGCCAATGGCTCAGTCCACGGCTCACCTCTCACTTTTGAAATGCACAGAAAAGGTACGGCAGCCGCCACAGGACAAACATATCATCGTTGGAGACAACTTAGTAAAAAAGTTTGTCCGTTAAGGGCTTTTGTAGAAACATTGCGGTACAAAATGGTGACTTTCCATGTAAGGGGACCCTCGGTTTATGTAGATAAAAACGTCTCATTCTAAGGTAATAAAAACATAAGTTACTTATGTAAGGTCTCTTTATACACCACTGATAATATAGTAATGTATATTATATTGCATTTCTGTCAAGGGATCATTCAAAAAGTTATATACTGCACCTTTAATCATGGATTAGTGGTTCTTTGGCGAGTTAGGGTTTTTAATTATTTTTCCAGCAGAGATGTTTTATCCTCCAGTTTATTAAAAAGCTCTGTGTTTTTGCAGGGTATCTTGTTGCAGTTATTTGGCGGAACGCGTAAAGACTTCACCCAGACGGGTCGCGGCAACTTTCGTGCCGAGGTTAACATCCTGCTATGCGGAGATCCGGGCACCAGCAAATCCCAGTTGCTCCAGTACGTGTATAACCTTGTTCCACGTGGGCAGTACACATCCGGGAAGGGCTCCAGTGCCGTGGGTCTCACAGCTTATGTGATGAAGGACCCAGAAACGCGTCAGCTGGTTTTGCAGACCGGCGCCCTTGTGCTCAGTGATAACGGGATTTGCTGCATCGACGAGTTTGATAAGATGAGCGACAGCACGCGATCGGTGCTGCATGAAGTTATGGAGCAGCAGACGCTCTCCATTGCTAAAGTGAGTGTGGAGAACAAATAAACTCCATTTTTGGGGGACATTATTGTCTGATGTTGGTAATTCTGAGCTTTAGTATTAAGTGGTGTTTTAGGGTGTAATGTTAATGATGTCCTCCGTGTTTAGGCTGGAATCATTTGCCAGCTCAATGCTCGGACCTCCGTCCTTGCAGCAGCCAATCCGGTGGAGTCTCAGTGGAATCCCAAAAAGACCACTATCGAAAACATTCAGCTTCCTCACACACTTTTGTCCAGGTAAACCATTAAATAAACTGTTCATGTGTTCAATCAACATATCATTAGCCTGGTAAATTGATGGTTACTGTTTTTATCTCTACATGGCATGCTACATCTAAATCTGTTTTGTGAGCTCAACTACTCATGTTGTCTATTCTACACTAAATGCACCCATCTCTTCTTATTCGGCAGGTTTGATCTGATCTTCCTCATGCTGGACCCTCAGGACGAAGCGTACGACAGACGTCTCGCCCATCACCTGGTGTCTCTGTATTACCAGAGTGAAGACCAGATAGAAGAAGAACATATGGACATGGCCGTGCTGAAGGACTACATCGCATTCGCTCGCACGACCGTGCACCCCCGACTCTCAGAGGAAGCGAGCCAGGCCCTGATTGAGGTGTGTAAAACTTTATTTAGCACGTTGTAGTGTAGTTGCATATGGAAGTTATTGTAATACTGTTTGTAATGTGTTGGGAAATTGAGGCATACGTAGACATGCGTAAGATCGGCAGTGGGAGGGGCATGGTGTCTGCGTACCCCCGTCAGCTGGAGTCTCTCATCCGATTGGCTGAGGCTCACGCTAAAGTGCGTTTCTCAAATAAGGTCGAATCCATCGATGTGGAGGAAGCAAAGAGACTCCACAGAGAGGCGCTGAAACAGTCTGCAACTGATCCCAGAACAGGATTCGTGGACATTTCTATCCTCACCACAGGTACTTGATGAGTAAAGCGGAAAAATTGAAATGCGTTTAGCTTCATGGCTTAATGTATTGGTGTTAAAAGTAGTATTAATGTTTATCTTGGTTGAATTGAGTACTATGGTAAGGTAAAGCATTTAATATGAGTAGTTAGGGATGTAACAATACATTGATATGGATCGATGCATTGATGAAATTTCTAAAGATACTTTGCATCAATATGAGGGACCTTTATTTTGACACTCCTCATCCTCATTCCTTGACGTAACGCCCATTTCCGCTAAAGCCGCACTTTCGTTTATTTTCGCATGCTAGTGTCAGCAAGTTACTGCATTACAGCAACAAAGTGGTTGTAGCAGCAAAAACACAGCGAAAGAGGCAAAAGACATGACTGCTATCGGATGCAAATCTTGGGTTTTTCAAAGTTTAATTAAACGTTTATGTTATATGGTTGCATTCGTGAGTTATTAAAAATTTAACTGCACGTAATACTAAACTATCGTCAAATTAATCAAGTGGTAATCGCATTGAAGAACCATCAAATACCGTACAACTGGCGGAGATAATCGATAGTGTACCATATCGCAACAAACAGTATATGTAAATTACAAAGAGTCTGATGTTTGTGATTTTTTTTTTTATAGGTATGAGCGCCACAGCACGCAAGCGCAAAGAAGAAGTGGCTCAGGCCTTGAAGAAACTCATTCAAACAAAGGGCAAAACACCAACTATGAAGTACCAACAGCTGTTTGATGATCTTCGTGGCCAATCAGAGGCTGTAAGATTTACTAACCTATTGCACAAATTACATTGAGTGTTTGTTTTAATCTGATTAAAAACTGTTTGCTGTATTGATGATGTAGGCTTACAAGTTCGTCTTTGTGTTTCAGGCCATCACTAAAGACATGTTTGAAGAAGCACTTCGAGCACTTGCGGATGAAGATTTTCTGACCGTCACAGGGAAAACGGTTCGACTGCTGTAAACTTTAATAAATGTGTGCTGTTTTCCATTCGCTTGCTTTATTCTGTTTCTCTAGAGTGATATTTGTTAATAGCTGTATGTATAAAACCTTTCCTGTTGAATGTTGTTGATCAAAAAAAAGCATTTGTAACTATTTTTGTCAGGATATCTGTGCTGTTCACATTGTAACTGCCTTAATAATAAAACATACAAAAAAAAACAATGATGTAAGCCATTGTTTAAGAATGTTGGGAAAATTTTTAAATAAACTTTACTTATAAGAAGCATTACACTTTACAATACATATTTTTATGGGAATTTCAAAAAATGAATTCCTTTCTAATGCAGTCTTGGCTAAATTTAGCATTGTTACAGAATGGTTTTGAAGTAAATGTAGCATCATGTAATGCAACTACACACCCATTTTTAAAAATCCACCAAGACCAGTATAAGCTGGTCCTCCCAGGCTGGCCAAGCTGGTGGGTCAGCTGTTCTCCCAGTCTGACCAGCTTAAAAGTAACCACAACCTAGCTAGACCAGCTTGCAAAACCAGCTCACCAGCTTCCCTGCAAAAAAAAACAATAGATACCATCACAGAAATTCTAATGTTTTTTTTGGGAATTTTATTGGTTTTAATGGAATATGGCCCAAAACTAACTACAGTCTATTGGTCTTTTTTGGTCTCTAATGGTATGTATTGGTTCTAATGGAATATGGCCCAAAACACATTACAGTTTTAATGGTAAAAGCTAATGATTCCTATTGGTATTGTAATGGAAACCATTAGAATTTTCTGTAATGGTTTTTTGTTTTTTTTCAGCAGGGTTATGCATTTTTCAGTAGGGAAGTAACCATTAATATATTAAAATGAATAGTAATCCCTTTATTCAGAGGCATATACATTTACAGTAATTAGTTACTTTTAGTACACTAAACAATGTTATTTACCTCTTGTATATTTTATATTATCAAGTATGCATAAACTTGCAATTATATGTAAATTAAGCATAAAGGCCATACTGCACGGAAGCAAATAAAAATACACTGTTTAAAATTGTTATGCGTCATATTAGGATCTTTAAAAAGTAAAGAAAAATAATTTCTAGTGTCTTCGCACGGAAGACACGCCCCTCCCTCTACGCATTAGTCACATGGCGCGGTGACGTCACGGTGTCGTGCGCTTTTGGATTCGGGCAGGAGAAGATGGCGGCCTCCTCAGGTTTGTCTCACAATCCTCTCGTGCCTTTACGGCGGTATTTTATTAACGGATCCGCTCGGCCTGTACTCCCACGAGCCTGTGCACACTATCCGAGAGGTTTAAAGCGAGCGAACGTCTTTATTTACTTACGTTAACACGCATTCGTGCAGTTTGAACTGTGTGTGTGTTAGCTTCGGGCTAACGGCCCTCGCATATAACTGCAGTTTAAAAATAATACTGCGTTTAATTCATATTATCAATCATTCATCAATAAATAGACTTATGTTCAATTAATGCATTCTTGTATTTGCGTATGAATTCAATTAAATACTATATGTTGCAGTTGGGCGGGTGCATCGAGGCGGAGCGTTGACGCGCGTGCTGCTGATGGTTCCGTTTAGTGTTATGGCAAAACGGGCCTTTAACTGATGTTGTGATGTCCCATCACAATCAGAACTGGTTAACAAATACAAACACAATCGTTTGTGCCTTTTATATGTCACAGATATGTAGATAATTGCGTTATGGTTGCAATAGATCTGTATGTTGAAAATATGACGCCCAGTAAGCACGCAGTTCATATGAATGAGTTTATATGCATGCATGTGCACTTGGTCTTTACGACTCTACTTAACTCATTTATGCTTGGCGATCTTTTTATGAATATACTGTTGCATATTATTAAGCACATTGTGCGGTGTCAGTATGGTTAAATGTCGTTTTAAGTTTAACTTGTATGTCTAATAATAACCAATCCATGATAGATCTTTAAAGAAGTTCATTTTAGGTTTTGTTTAAATTGTGATTGTTTATTTTGTTTAGATGCATTGTGTTTAAACAGTTCCATATAATGACATTTGTACAATCTAAGGATTGGATGCATTACTACTTAATTTTGAGTTTTGTGCATGTCTTGGTTTTGAGGAAGTGAGACGGAGATATAGCAGTATGAGAGTCATTTCCTGAATCATTCAAAAATGAGTGAATAGTGTTTTTTTTTTGACATTTATGTAAACCTGCAAATCTCGCCTTTCCAATATTCGGCATTATAGTTTTTTTTTTTTTTAATATACTACAAGTTGCTACTGTTTAGTTTTGGGCAGTACATGTTACAAATGTTACATACTACACTACAGAGGAATAGGTGTGTTTAAAGATGACTCAAACGTCCGCACAGTTGTTTTGTCTTTATCAGGGTTTTGGTTCTGAAACTGATACATCCGCCCAACTCCTTTGTTTCCTATCTATCAATGCATCATATTTGCCACAAATACATTGTTCTTCTATACATCTACATATATTTAACCCAGAATGAATTTTATTGAATTTGAGATCGGCATGTTTAGCGAGTACCGATCGAGTCATTTAATGCAGTGATCGACCAATACGATCCGGGGTCGATCGATCGGAGTATTTCTAAACTATAAATTTTTTAGCATTTTTAAAATATAGTTCAATATAATTTAAATAAAATGTACAAACTTAAGGCATTACCGCCTGTCATGATTTGCAGTGCATATCATGTGTCGCATTATTTAAAAGTTTATCGCAAATCACATCCCCCCGAATATTGTGCAGCCCTACTTTATAGATTAAAAATAGCCCATTTGTATTTAGTAACATGACATGAATCACTTTAACATTTGTAAATGTACTGTAACTGTGCGTTCGCACCTTGACAAGAAGTGAATAAAGCGAATAAATCTTGCTATTTGCGCGAACATTTTAAGTTCATTTGCGTGTGAAATTCAGACACAAATACCTTCAATTTGCCGGCTTTAGCTAGCTTGTAGTCTCTATCTATCTATCTATCTATCTATCTATATTTCTCTATTTATTTTTATATCTATATCTGCATCTACATTCAATTCAATTTTTTTATATAGTGCTTTCACAATCGTTAATTCTTTCGAAGCAGCTTTACATTAATAGATGCAGGAGAAAACAAAGAAAAATTGATGGACAACATAAGCAGCAGAATACAGCGGCAAAGATTAAACTGTACTTGCAAGCGTAGTAAAAAGGTAACGTATAAAAGAGGGTGCTAAGTTAAGCCAATATCAGTTGTATGTCTGCCTTCGCTCGCTACTTCATTACTAGAGCAAGCTCCTGATTGGTTAGCGCGGCGCAAATATCCACCAAAGTTCAGATTTTTAGTTTTGCGCATCAAACGTCCGAAATGCTCAATAATCGTGCCACAGGATGTCTTTTGCGTCTTTGCAATGATGACCTAACTTGTAAATCACTTGCGCTTAATGCTTCATGGGTGTCTGGTGTGAAAGCACCTTTAGAGAACGTGCTGTTTTCACTGGGGATGCTTCGATTGATCGGTACTCACCAAATTTGCCGATCTCATGAACCGATCTTTCTATTTACTTTTTCATCATAGTGCTCCTCCTGAATGCGGCTGCAATTAGAGACCATTATAACGCAGTGCAAGCATTTTTATAACCCATTGCTCATGTGGATTCTCTGAATCTCTGAATAAAATAACTCTCTGCTTTTCACTGAAGAACTGTTTTAATTCATACGAATGTGTTTATATTTAATTCATACAGTAAGACTGAAGTGTTTTATTTCATTACTTTTAAAGGAATATTAAATTTCTCTTTGCAGAAGAAATATTTGTTGTGCTGATTTTATTCGAGTCTCTATTAAAACAATAATATACCCAATTACTGCAAGTAATGTAACAAAGGCACCATCTGTGGTATTACTTTATCTAGAAAAAATCCTAACAGTTACAGTCATCAAAGAGCTTGCAAATCAGCTTGAAGAATCTGTATCGGGCATAGGTATCGGCCTATCACGAAGATAACAAATCGGTAATCGGTATCATCTGCAAAAATCCTGATCAGAGCATCCCTAGTTTTCACATCCCTAGTTCTAACTAATCCTGCAATATTTTCCCCCCAAAACAGTATGGATAATAATTAAACCGAAAATAGAGAAGATTCACACTGCTGTCACTGCTTGACATATAAAATGAACTGCCAGACGTATGTTTACTGACTTCAGGAGATACTGTGTGGTTTATGAATCATCTCTGGCTTGTTGCAGGAGTCAAAGTTCCTCGTAATTTTCGTTTGTTGGAAGAGCTTGAGGAAGGGCAGAAAGGTGTTGGTGATGGCACAGTGAGTTGGGGTTTGGAGGATGATGAGGATATGACTCTCACACGGTGGACAGGCATGATCATCGGACCTGCACGGGTAAGTTTCTCTGTTGAACTCATTTAATGTGACGTTATGACATAACCTGCTGACAACAGAAACTCTCATATGAAATATGATTACAGTCTTGAATTACGCTTCAATGTACAAAGGAAATCAGGCCTGTGTATCAAATCTTTATCTAGTGTGACAGGAAGCTCAGAGACAATGCTGCATCCTCATACAATCCATACTTATCAAACATGACAGATGGAGGTGTGGATCAGGGTTAAAGATGAAGGCCATAAAATGAATGACCTTTGATTAGAGTTGTTTATTTTATTATTAGGTTACATTTGGAGCATAATACTTGGTCTTACTTAGTGTATTGCTGCTTTAATGTGAGAGGGAATCATTTTAAACACTTTGTCATTAAGGGTTTGTTTACACGATAATGTTTTCAACCATAAACAGAAATGTTTAAATGCAGTTTAGCTGTTCATTTACATGACAATTTTATGATGGTTTTTGAAAACGATGCCTTGTTGTCTCCATAATACTACATAACCGCATGAATTACTAACACCAGTATAACAAAACAACAATGAAAAAGTTTACAAAATTTTGCTGCTTTATAGTCCAGGATCACTTGTTGTAATTAACTTAGTTTATCGTCTCTCTAAACAAAACTGCTTGATGCTTTTGCCGTCTTGATTGTTTGTATTTAGCAATTTGCAGAAGGATGTGTATGTGCGCAGAAATGCAGTGTTTCTTTACAATGTAATGCTGGTTCACACCAGTCGCGGTAGAAGCGTCAAGCGCGAGTGATTTCAATGTAAAGTCAATGTAAAGACGCATTGTCGCGCATCTGGAGGTCTCGCGGTGCGAATTAGGTGTTTAGCATGACGCTGTGACACGATTCTGCCTCATTTGCGCGTCTAGTTCGCACAAATGGCGCGAATTGAGCGTTGCTGCGGGAAACGCGCAAGTTGAAAAATTTGAATGTTGGCGGAAAAACGCACCGCGTTAACCAATCAGGAGCTTGCTCTAGTAGTGACGTGATTACAGGAAGAGAGTGGAGTCGCAGAAGCCCCTCCCATGACGCGAATTTCTGCGTGAATGCCATGATAACTAGAATTTCATGCGCGGCTTTCACACGCGAATGAAGCGAGTACACTCAAAATGTTCAAGCGTCCAACTACATGCGGTAGACACGAATTTGACGCCTCAAACGCGTCTGGTGTGAACCCACAGTAACATCGCCAACTACTGGCTTGGCTTGCATAATGCAGCGTTTTATGATTGTTTTGAAAACTTTGTTGAGTGCATATGAGATTTTTCAAAACCACGTTTCTGTTTTTACAGCTTTACATTTTTGTGTAAACGTAGCCTTGTTAGTACTAGATAACTGTATTCCAGTTAGCTCACCTTTCAGCAGGGTTAACCAGATTTTTGTTAGGTTTCAATTTATTTAAAGGAACAGTATGTAGGATTGTGGCCAAAACTGGTATTGCAATCACAAAACTTGTGGCGAAAACTGGTACTGCAATCACACAACTGGTGGCCAATACACAAAATGACAACATAAACATCAGTTGAGGGCTGCAACTCCACTTTTTAAATGACAATATCCTGGAAAGCCCACTGTTGTCAGTGTTATAAGTATTTGAAATGAAAATGATTTCTTAATGTCTAGGTACATATCAGGGTCATTTTATGATTAATTGATATAAATTTCTTACATACTGTTCCTTTAACAAACAAAAAATTGAAGAAACACTGCATTTAAAATGATTCATTAGGTTTTAAAATTGTCTCAGGTTTCCCAATGTTTTATATTTTGATGTTCAATTATGATTTTGTGGCCATGAAAGTTAATGAAACATAAAAAAATAATTTCTATAGGCTGTATGCCATTGTCTAGTTATACTGAGCTCTGCGATATTTCAATAGCTTGATTTGAATGCAATCAAGAACGACGGAAAGTGTTATGCAAAAATCATGGAAATGAATTGTGGTGAATGGTTGTGGGAACACAAGGCTCTGGTCTCTGAGCACTGCAGTGATTTCAAATAAATAAAACAAGTTAAATAAGATCGTGCTAATTAAATTCATAAAGCAAATTTAATTAGACTCTTGCATAAGCCATCTGTATTTGAGCATAATGGACTCTTATATCCTATAGATGTTTTAAAAGTATAAAGATCATTGTGTGGGTATGTTTTCTTTGATGTTCAGATCAGATTATGTGTCATAAGCTCTAACCTTTCGTCTGTTTTCATTTCGCAGACTAATTACGAAAACAGAATATACAGCCTGAAAGTGGAGTGCGGACCTAAATATCCTGAATTACCACCGAATGTTAGATTTGTAACAAAAATTAGCATGAATGGAATAAATAATTCCAATGGGATGGTAAGTGAAATAATTTATGTTTTAATATCAAGTATCTGAGTATTATCATATTGCTTTTGTAAAAGACAGCATTTCACGCACATTGTTACACAGCAGTGGGGTTGCAGGGTTTCCAGATTGATGCTCATTAGTTTTTCAGCATTGCAGAGGAGGGATGGTTTCAGTGTAGCCAAGCTGAAGTTATATTGACGTTTTATTCGAAATATGCTGTACTCTGCTGGATGTTGAACCAAAATATCTGTACTGCGTAAAATCCAAGATGTTTGTTCAGTTTGAGTATATTGGTGTGAGAAAAGACAAATCCCAGCACAAGAAGTGACATTTCACAAACCAGCACCAAGTGTTTTAGCACTAAAGAAATGTAGGTCTACTACTTGGTACATTTTTATTGGGAAATTGGACAAACTGTCACTTCCTATTATATAAAGGATGTGAGGCATGGTGCCATTTGTACATCCCTAACAATATGTGTAGCAGTCACAGTTCAAACGCATGACTGCTGATTTAGCAGTGATTCATGACATAGAAGTGTAGTATGGGATTGTTTCTGTAAACAAAATCTATCTTACGCTCTACTTAATAAAACTGTCAGTTTTGATGTTGATGGCATATTTGGTTGATAAGAATCTCACTTCAGACTGGGCATGTAAAACATGTCGGTACTTCACATACACCTGGTTTCAAGCTGATACTAAAATACAGCTTTCTGCTGTACACACTTAGGAATAAAGGGACAAAAGTTGTCACTGGGGTGGTACACTTTAAAATAGTACTCTGTGTACCCAAAGGGTGCATATTAGTAACTCAAGAGTACATGAAAGATACTTAGCTGTATTTTAATGGTACATATTAGGATCTTTTTAAAAGGACACTCCAATTTTTTTTTTTTTAAATATGCTAATTTTCCAGCTCCCCTAGAGTTATTTTTACCTTTTTGGAATCCATTCAGCTGATCTCCGGGTCTGGCGCTACCACTTTTAGCATAGCTTAGCACAATCCATTGAATCTGATTAGACCATTAGCATCGCGCTACAAAATAACCAACAAGTTTGGATAGTTTTCCTATTTAAAACTTGACTCTTCTGTAGTTACATCGTAATAATCAAGGACTATGCTGCTGTTACATGGCTGTAGCAGGCGCAATGATATTAAGCCATGCCCGAAAATAGTCCCCTTAGTAACTTTTAATGGCAGGGAGGGACTGTTTTCGGGCAGTGCGTAATATCATTGCGTTAGTAGTAGAGATCGACCGATACTCATTTTTTTAAACCGATGCCAATAACAAATATTTGGATGCTTATGTGCCCGATAACCGATATGCTAAACCGATTTTTATTTACTGTTATACTTCTGTTTTTGACATAATAATTACTACAACACTACTGAACTGAACAAACCCTTATAATAATAATCATCATCACAATCACTCCCTCTTTGCATACAAAGTAATAAATAGAGGGGTCTGAAAGAGTGAAGAATAATATTAATTTAATGAATAATGTAGAAACTATATTCCCAATACATGGACCATTCCAAACACCCCTATCATTTAGTCAGAAATGGACTGATCCAAAGGTCGCGCTGCGGTTGGCAGCGGGAGAGAGAGAAAACTATAGCGGAGTTGGCTGCTTGTTATACATAGTTTATAGAGTAAAACAGGTGGATTAAGTGCCTTTTTTGGAATAATATGGTTGTTTTGATCAGCAACATGTAGCCTTCAGCAGTCCAACAAGTAGTTAGCAAAGAGGTTTTACAAATAATATCACTGACTGGAATACTACATTCAGGAAAGTAACAAACAAAACGGCTTATACATCACTGAATTTCTTAACTGATAATGTTATTTGATGTCAGAATAATTAAGATTTTGTTGTTATAGCTTATGAAATGGCTGTTGACAGCGCTGTTATCCATGCATTTACTCACGCATTAACTGTATCAAACTGTGACCGCTTGCGGAGGTAATAAATAATTAATTAATATCCACAGACATGTATATAGATATTTTAGCAAAATAATGTTTATCTGGTAAATTTTAATATAACTTAGGGTAAATCTTGTTAAAAGCTTCAGCCTTCAACCCCGGTAAGTGAACAGCACGTGATTTTGTGAGTTCGTCTCTATTCTTGGACAAACTGCATACATTGCTTTTAATATATCATCTTATTTAACATAACATACATTAATGCACAAATAAGATGTGTTATAAATGCCTCAGATGCAAAGTAAGTATACTCAAAGTCCTTTTAATGAAGTCGCGTCACTCCGCCGTCTTATTTGCTGTGCACGGCGCTGCTGCTGCTGTGAGCTCCTCTCCTCAGATGCGTTCAGCGCGCAATTCTCAATTCTCTCGTTTATCGGTAAATCCGATATTACAAACCCGATATCCGATCATCGAAAAATGCTCAAATATCGGGGAAAATATCGGAAAACAGATATATCGGTCGATCTCTAGTTAGTAGAACGATGTAACTACAGAAGAGTCAAGTTTTAAATGGAAAAAACATCTTAATTTAACTAAGGACTAGTCCCGGCTTTAGCTAAGCCTTGTATGTGAAACCAGGCCTTATTAATAAGCTTTTTAAAGGTGACTTAGAAAAAACATTACTGGTGTAGGGCTGCACGATTATGACAAAAATCATAATTGCCCATCATTCACTTTGATATTGTAATTGCGATTATTATTATTGCCCATGAATAGGTTTCACATTTAGTTTTGAAATGTGTTTCTGCACTCTTAAGAAAGGATGTGTTAATTTTAACACATTGTTTTGTGCTAAACTATTTCACACTATTTTAACACATTGTGTCATTTTGTGTTGATTTTGTGTTCAAATAAATTAAAGGGACAACATAAGATGTGTTAAAACAACACAAAGTGTTGAAAAGTGTAAAAAAAGTTTAGTTTCATGTGCTCACGTGCTTCATGTGCAGAAAGTTTAGTTTTTATTATCGTGCGTGCACGCGAAAGTTTCACATGAACACGCGAAACTAAACGCAATAGTTTTTGCGCTCGTGAAATGAAACTTCATTTTTGCTCCATGTCCCCTTAGGGGGTCCGTGGTTTTCAGTTAGGACAGCGTAAACAAACATTTTAGTCTGGGACTAGATGCAAGGCCGATCTGCGAAACCAGGTTTTGGTGTATTTCTGACTGTTTGTTGAATTGTTTTGGGAACGTTTGAAGCAATATTTACTTAAATGAGTACCACTTTAAGACTGTTAAAAGTGAAATGTTACCCTGGACCACAAACAATTCATAAGGGTCAATTTTTAAAATCTGAAAGCTAAATAAATAAGACATCTAGTAATGTATGGTTTGTTAAGAAAATATATGGATGACTATTTGAAAATCTGAAATCTGAGGCTGCCAAAAATGTTTAACTTAAAGGGCGTTTTGCAGGTAAAATTTTTCAACGAATTTGTGCAATTTGCTTGTTGATAATAAACATTTAAACTGTTATCCATTGTATTTTATGTTGTTGGGTATCACAAAACCCGAAAAAGTACAGCAATTTGCAAGGATTCTCTTTTCCCCCACAACGCACTGTATGACGTCACGCTGGGGAGAGAATTGACCAAAGCCGCCTTGAGAGCATTGAGAATGACTATAGAAAGACGAGTAAAGTACAGTTCTGATAGCGCAGATAATAGATAAATACATACATACATACATACATATATAGATAGATAGATAGATAGATAGATAGATACATAGATAGATAGATAGATAGATAAGATAGATAGACAGATAGATAGACAGACAGACAGATGGATAGGCTAGTATAGAGAGATAGGCAGACAGCCAGATAGCATAAGGTTAGCATATCTTCGTGTAGAAAGTAAACAAACAATTAACATACTCGTGCATGCTGGCTTGAGGGGGTCCATGATCCTGCCTGAAATGGGTGTAACTTTATGCGATCTTCAGCACAAACGGTTTTGGCAGCATGTCCCTAATCCTGGAAGGTGAGTGAAGCACGTCACGTCTGTTCGCGGGGACCAGCGACCCAAACGCACTCACTTTCTTACAGCCAGTAGTGGAATGGCAATCGAGAGAGTCGGGACTTTCACGGGCCGATCTGATAATAGTTATACATTTCGAGTTATATTAGCAACACCGTCTGGCGGCGTGATGTGCGCCGGTTCCCACAGCCCGCTGGTCAAACTGTGCAGGCAGCCTCTCTGCTCAATAAAGTATATAAAAGTGCTCAACCTGTTCGGCAGGTCCAAACATGTACAGGATTTATAAAAATACGGTGATCAATGAGCGGTTC